>NC_089748.1:16443204-16453204 GCF_040412425.1 Macrobrachium rosenbergii
AAGAAAATAAATAAATAAAAATAAGCGGAAGAAGAAAGCTTCAATTACTAAATGAAACACGAAACTGAAGAAATATGTGATGACGTATTTCAGATATGGAAGGAGAAAAAGGCTTTTTCCAGAGTTTAAAACCTTGTCACGGTGAGGGCAAACAAATCCCCTTAACATGTGGGGAAATAATCAGCTTTTGAGGCACAAAAATAGAAAGCCAGTAAGTCAATTTCAAGTTTGAAAACTTCAGATAAAAATAATTCTTAGTTGCACAGCATCAACTTCCCCATTCCTCGAACGTGTATATGAAAGGAACTTCACTGGCGAAAGCATCATCCTCAATACATAGTTCAACTCTAAAACTTCACGGTTAAAACAACAATGAAACCATCTAAGACTGAATCAGGGCAGGGTGTTTGTGATAGCTAATCCATTAAGTCTGTCTCAATGAACAGGTAAATGAATATTCAACTAATCTTCAAGGTTCAACATTTGTGCGTATGTAAAGCGTTTGCTGTCACTTTTATTTGCAAGCTCTGAGGCATTTACTCACTGACATAACACATATATATATATATATATATATATATATATATATATATATATATATATATATATATATATATATATATATATATATATATATATATATATATATATATATATATATATATATATATATATATATATATATATATTATTGTGTCCGTGAGTAAAGACCTCAGAGCTTGTAAATGAAAGTGATAGCAAACGCTTTACATACACACAAATGTTGAACCTTGAAATTTAGTTGCATATTCAGTTACCTGTTCACTGAGAAAGACTTAATGGATTAGCTATCACGAACGCCCTGCCCTGATTCAGTCTTAGATGGTTTCATATATATAAATATATATATATATATATATATATATATATATATATATATATATATATATATATATATATATATATATATATATATATAATCCATCATCATATATACTCATTTGCTTTCAACTGTTCCTTTCCTTTAAAACCAAAACCTGAATTTACCTTGCTTCAAACAGGTAACAGTCAGATTTTATATATATATATATATATATATATATATATAGAGAGAGAGAGAGAGAGAGAGAGAGAGAGAGAGAGAGATAGATAGAGTGACTGGAGATACATCTGACCGTTACCTGTTTGAAGAAAAAGCAAAATTGGGTTTTAGCTTTAACGGGAAAGGAACAGTTGAAAGGAAATTAGTATAAATGATGACTGATTAACATATTAGCTGTAGTAAATTCACTAAATTAGAAAAAAAAAAAAGCGTATGGGTAGCATGCACATTTCAAGGACAAGGGAACAGTAGTAGCAGAAATATTTGCAGATTCATGATAGTAATAAGGGGGTAATAAGGGTATGAAAAGGGATGAGAAATGCTGGGTTAGTGAACGTAATAAAGAGACGGTTCGCAGTGCAGCTGCAAAGCAAAGCAAAGATGATTATTTACTTGTATTAAAGTGAATGGCAAAATAAGGAAAATTAATGTAAAGTATCTTAAAATTTCATGAGTAAATCTGAGTAAGTATTTCAAGGAGAATTTGTACCATAAAGGCGTAAAGTGTAATTGAATAGTTGACGAAAAATTGAAAGATTCCACAGAAATATGTGAGAAAAACACTGGTTATTAAGGACAAAGTGATAAATAAAATAAATTACTTATTAACCTGAAAACGTGTATAATTAGATTTTGATTGAGAAACATGACAGAAGCAATGACTGAAGATCAGTGCGGTTTTAGAAAATAGATAAGTATGAATAAAGTGTTCATTAATGTCAGAATTTTGAGAGTAAATAATGAAATCTACACATTGTGTACCCGCAATTTAATAACATATTATTGAACTAAAACAATCCAATTAGGATGTATGGCATAGAATGTAATTTACCTAATGCTATTACAAATTGTAAAATGAAAACGGTGAAAATATCTAGATGGGAGTATGACTGGTTTTTCTGTAAAGGAAGGTCTTAGGGTTTCTGTGAAATTACGTTGGATGCGGCAGCAAAGATCTGGAAGAAAATACTTTGTAAAAAAATCGTGAAAGTTTGATGTTTACATAAAATACTTTGTTGACAGGTAATATTAAAAAGAACATGCTGAAAATGATGAAAGAATTTCAGAATATTTCAAGAAAATCCTGAAAGTTAATGAGCCAGAGTGAGGTTATGAACGTAAATCTAAGCCAAGTAAATGGAAGAATGAAATTCCACCTGTATGGTATATGACTGAAGTGTTTATTCATAAAAAAAAATTCAGCGTAAATATAAAAGATAAAGGTAGGATGAGAGAAACGGCGGAAATGAAATAGATATTGAGTGCTAACAACAGAAAAAGATGAAATTTTCGAAAAGAATGTTTTGTTTAATGCATGTGTAGTAAAAGGAATTGAAAGGATGGTTTATTCTAATAATACACTGGAAAGAAACATCACTCAGTCTAGTGTGATATAAAATAAAAAGTTTCGGTAAGAACATGAACATCAGACAAGGAATGTGCAAACTTGATCGACTGACATCAAAAGAAAATGCAGAAAGTTAAAATTTTAAAGGAGGTGCTTGAAAGACGGGGAAAAGGGATGCGGGGGTCCAGGAGGATTTGTAAAATTTGACCTGTCACTAATGAGGGTAGGATTCCGCATACAAACACCCGTCAGGTGAAAATACTTGGTTTCCATTCGTTTGTATGTACTGTCATGCCGGCATATCAGCCCTTTGAAGAAGGCTGAGTTAGCAATAAAGCCGACACCGGTCAGGACTTAAAAGTTTGGTTTTTCCCGATGGTGTTTTACAAATATCATACATGCACTCACACACACACAAACATTTATATATATATATATATATATATATATATATATATATATATATATATATATATATATATATATATATAGATAGATATATATAGATAGATAGATAGATAGATAGATAGATAGATAGATAGATAGGTAGTTCATGTGTGTGTGACCTGCGCGACAACTGTCTGTCTTTTTGTAAAAAGAGTTGCGTGTCAGTTCAGTTTTTTTTAAAAAAAAAATGCGTGTCCTGCGCGTGAACTCGTCTGAAATTTTGTAAAAGAAAAATTGCTGAACTCTTCTGTTTTTTGTTAAAAGAAAAATTGCGTGTCCTGCGCGAGAACTCGTCTGAAATTTTGTAAAAAGAAAAATTGCGTGTCCTGCACGAGAACTCTTCTGTATTTTTGTAAAAAGAAAAAATTGCGTGTCTTGCACGAGAACTGGTCTGTTTTTTTGTAAACAGAAAAAATTGCGTGTCCTGCACGAGAACTCGTCTGTACTTTTGTAATGAGAAAAAATTCCGAGTCCTGCATGAGAACTCTTTTGTACTTTTGTAAAAACCAAAAATTGAGTGCCCTGCACGAGAACTGGTCCGTTTTTTTGTAAAAAAAAAAAAATTGTGTGTCCTGCACAAGAACTCTTCTGTACTTTTGTAAAGAGAAAAATTCCGTGTCCTGCACGGAAGCTCTTCTGTGTTTTTGTAAAAAGAAAAAATTGCCTGTCCTGCCCGAGAACTCGTCTGTATTTTTGTAAACAGAAAAAAATTGCGCGTCCTGCACGAGAACTCTTCTGTACTTTTGTAAAAAGAAAAATTGCGTGTCCTGCACGAGAACTCTTCTGTGTTTTTGTAAGAAGAAAAATTGCGTGTCCTGCACGAGAACTCTTCTATGCTTTTGTAAAAACAAAAATTGCATTCCTTCACGAGAACTCGTCTGTTCTTTTGTAAAAGAAAAAACTGCGTGTTCCGCAAGAGAACTCGTCTGAATTTTTGTAAAAAGAAAAATTGCGTGTCCTGCGCGAGAACTGGTCTGAATTTTTGTAAAAAGAAAAAAATGCGTGTCCTGCACGAGAACTCTTCTGTACTTTTGTAAAAAGAAAAATTGCGTGTCCTGCACGAGAACTCTTCTGTGTTTTTGTAAGAAGAAAAATTGCGTGTCCTGCATGAGAACTCTTCTATGCTTTTGTAAAAACAAAAATTGAGTTTCCTGCACGAGAACTCGTCTGTTCTTTTGTAAAAGAAAAAACTGCGTGTCCCGCAAGAGAACTCGTCTGAATTTTTGTAAAAAGAAAAATTGCGTGTCCTGCGCGAGAACTGGTCTGAATTTTTGTAAAAAGAAAAAAATACGTGTCCTGCACGAGAACTATTCTGTGTTATTGTAAAAAGAAAACATTGCGTGTCCTGCACGAGAACTATTCTGTGTTATTGTAAAAAGAAAACATTGCGTGTCCTGCACGAGAACTCTTCTGTGTTTTGTTTTTGTCCTGCATGAGAACTCTTCTGTGTTTTTGTAAAAAGAAAAATTGCGTGTCCTGCACGAGAACTCTTCAGTGCTTTTGTAAAAACAAAAACTGCGTTTCCTGCAGGAGAACTCTTCTGTGTTTTTGTAAAAAGAAAAAATTGCGTGTCCTGCACGAACACTCGTCTGCATTTTTGTAAAAGGAAAAAAATTGCGTGTTCTGCACGAGAACTCTTCTGTGCTTTTGTAAAAAGAAAACATTGCGTGTCCTGCACGAGAACTTTTCTGTGTTTTTGTAAAAAGAAAAAATCCTGTCCTGCAGGAGAACTCTTCTGTGTTTTTTGTAAAAAGAAAAAATTGCGTGTCCTGCACGAGAACTCGTCTGCATTTTTGTAAAAAGAAAAAACTGCTTGTCCTGCAGGAGAACTCTTCTGTGTTTTTGCAAAAAGGAAAAATGCGTGTCTTGCACGAGAAATCGACTGCATTTTTGTAAATAGAAAATATGCGTGTCCTGCGCGAGAACGCGTCTGTTTTTTGTAAAAAAAATAAAAAAGTGTGTTCATTTGTCAAAGTATATACTATGTAATAAAACGACTCACAACATATGAAAGGTAATATTGCTCTGAAAAGTGGGAAGGAAGGACACTGAGAAGGCGGGGGTTGGTGGCGAGGAGAGAGGATGGTCCAGCTTACCCCAAAATTGGAGAGCTTCTTTTCCTTGCAATGATGTTTCCGTTTCCCAAAACGGCCTTATCCTGGGCCATTTTCTCCCCTCCTCACTTTTCCCTGTTTTTCGAAAATTTCATTTGAAAAGCTTTTCATTCTCCCCCTTTTTTTTTTTATCGTTACGATCCCTTGCGTTTGTCTCTGTGTTTACGACTATTATTTGGGTCTTTTTTTTTTTTTTTTTACCTTGAATGGTTACGAAGTGTTATTAAATTTGAAGCAGAGTTTATGTCGGCGGTTTAAGATTATATTAATTTCATTTTTCACTGGTCAACCTGGCAGTTAAAAGGGGAGCCAGAGACATTTTTGGGAAAGAAATGACTGTTATCACACTAAGCGTTCGTCCAATTCTTCAGATATATCAAATATTCTCGCTTGTTCTTTCAAAGAGGAGCAGGCATTATTTGCTAGAGTTACCCTACGTATCACATCAAATATAATAATTGAAGACTGAATTAGTTTCTTAGTACTATTTCTAGAAAAAACTAATAATAATTTGAAATCCTCAAAAGTAATAATAAAAATGAAAGCGTCGCTTTCAAAGGCAAAAATAAAAATCAAAGGAATTGAAAGACTAGTAAAATCATTCTGATGAAAAGCTACACGTAAGAGATATTTATGGACGATATGAAGAATGAAGAATTTCCGCTGTTAAATAAATGGAAAAGAAGCCGTTTTCTAAAGGAAAGGAATGAGGAGGAGGTATATCACAAAAAAAAAAAAGGTGAAGAAAAAAATTTTTCAACATTACTGATATAAAGAGGATTCTGCAGAGGGAAATGAAGAAGAAAAGGTAGTTAATTAGAGGGGTTATGAAATACGGCTTTCGTCGAGAACATCCAGGAGAAAGAAGAAATATGGCTCCTTTGTGCACACGCGTAAGGAACAGGGTTTTTACTTAATAAATTGAAGAGAGCAAACCCCTTTTCCATAGCAGACTTGAAAAAAACAAGACATAGTAGAAATCATGAAGAGAACCACTTAGTAAAAAAGCAAAATCTGCAAATGGCTTACTGTGTGGAGGGAAGAACGTGTCAAGAGGATACATAAGTACACTAAATTAGCATCAAATTAGAAACAAATGCAAATTTTTATTTAGGACATTGTTATTCGAAGAAAAATTATAAGAAATTTTTTTTCAGCATATAACTTTTTCTAATTAATATGTGGGATGGAAAATTAGTTGGTCCCTAATAAAATGAGGCGTCATAGCTATCAAGGCCACGACAACGCAGACTTTTTGAACAAGTCAAAATAAACTGTTGTTAAATATGAAAAGACAAATACTAGATATTTTTTTAAAAAATAAGATACACAAAAACAAAATTTATTTCCGACTGCAAATGGAACGTATGCTTGAGGAAATAATAAGATGAAATTACTTCTGGAAATGCTTACGAAAATGTAGTTAGAAATTCCTGTTTGAGAAATGCATGACAAACCTTGTTTCTATAATATGTAAAAACCTTTCAGAGCGACAATAGCTAAGGAAGTACGAGTATTATAAGGAAAAATTACAAAAACATACTTGGATGAGCTCAGTATATAACTTGTCATAAGAAAGAGTACTTCCTCAAAGCAAAATTTAAAATAAAGTACCCATTCAATGGGAAAACTGGGAGTGGGACTTTCTGAGGCAGAGAGAAGAAACAATGATTTTTATTAAGAGGAACAGGGTAATGCATCAGTTTTCGAATGAAAGGATACAAAAAAAAAAAGAACTGAAGAACAAAAATAACTTTGCAAAAAGTTTTTTTTTCGTAGCTGAATGGCGACACAAAATAAAAAGTACCCTTGTCTTTTACGGATGATCACGAACGAAGATTCATTTAAGGAATTAGAAGCTAAATTAGTACACAGACACCGACGTAGATAAGAAAAAGGACGTCAAAAAGTATTGTATAGAAAATAGTAAATTAATGTAAATTAACATAATATTTCAAACAAAAGACGACACGGATTGAAAAAAGTTAGCGCACAGAAACAAAATTAACAAACTCAAATAAACATAATAAAACTATGGATAAAGAAACAAATTTTACACATGACTTGAATGAATGAAAAAGAGAGAGAGAGAGAGAGAGAGAGAGAGAGAGAGAGAGAGAGAGAGAGAGAATATTTACGGCAGTTCTAGGTACAGAAAAACAACTTTGTCACCGGCGATCACTGCGATGATTGTAAACATCTGAAAAGAAGCCGTTAACGTGAGTTTGCTTTAAAGAAAAGGTTTGGGAAGGAAATTACCTGTAGATGCAGCAGATTTTTTCTAAGCGAAAAGTTAGAACGCCCGAGTATTTTATCGGAAGAGGGAGAAAAAATGTCTTCATACATAAATGAAAAAAAAAATCTGATGAAAGGATGAATACTGATAAAGGATTTAAGAAAGTAGTATGACCAATATATATTTCTTTGAAGGAAAATATGGCTATTTTAAAAGAAAGAGCACATATGTTCGAAAAGAGAGAGAAAAAGGTGTCGGATTTAATATGATCGTAATACGTTGCTCAGAACAGAATAAAGCCCCGCCATTTAAAGGAAAGAATACAAATCTATAATCAATAAAAATGGCGTGATAGAGAAAGTACTTTTGCTAAACCACCCGACAAAGAAATGGCCAGTCAAGACTAAGAACAAAAAAAGATGACCACGATGAAACGACAAATGAAAATTCACAACTACAACGAAAGAAGAAAATGAACTTCGCACTAGCAATGACTTTTTAAATATATTGACGAATTCAGGGACTTTGTTTTTGTTGTCACGTCTGAGCAGAAAACACTTTTAGTGGGGTAAGTTTGGAGTTAATATGGCACTTCTGAGGTACTACTATAAGTATTAGGATATTTTGGAACTAGAGGTAAAAGAAAATTTGGTATTATTAAAGAAGTAAGATGATAAATATTCTTAAGAAGTCACTGAAAGCCTGATATTGTAAACACGACAGAAAGAAACGGTCGTTTTAAATAAGTTAGATAAAACAGTATTATTGAAGGAGAGGTCAAAGAAAATACGATAATTTTGGAAAAGTACGGAAAAAAAGGGGCGGGGGCCACATGAAGCTAGGCATTTTTTAAAAGAAAAAACAGAACTTCACTGTCAAAACTAATATTTTCGGGAATGAGAGATATGAAAAATAGTGTTTAAAAGCAATATCTATTTGCAAATGCTGAGGTCTCAGAAAAAGAATCAAATAACGGAAGTCAATAAATTTCCCAAGAATACACCACAAAAACACAAAAGCTTCAGGGGCCAACAGCTATAACAGAAAGAGCAATTTCGCAATTCATCCGTGTTTGGTTGTGTATTTGTGTTTGTGATAGAAAATAAAATGAACAGGAGTGTCCACTGGAGGAAAATTAGGGAATTTCTTGAATGGACATTACAAAATAAAGATTTCTAATATAAATATATATAATATATATATATATATATATATATATATATATATATATATATATATATATATATATATATATATATATATATATATATATATATATATATATACACACACACATTTATAATTTTTTCTCGTTGGCAATTCTTACTAAATGCTGATATACATGTGCGATGTCCACTATTTTGAAATTAGTCTCTAATCTTAGAGTTTCATCTTACCGTAAAGGCTAAAAGTAAAAGAAACTAAGAAAACAATTGCTCTTCTGTCCCACTTTTCCTTTCTGCTGACAGCTGTTTCAAGCACTAACCTATGGCTGTCACTAGGGCTTTAACTAGGTTTAGAAAGGAAATACACTCCAATATATAGCTGAGCGAGGTCAATAATTGAAGATAACTATACGAATTTCAATTAAATCAAAAGTTGACAAAGGGATTTCACAAAACTGGATGATAATCAGCAAGATTAACATCACAAGCACAGCTAGCTCCGCTAGATAGTTCTCATGGTTTGCAAGGGAACTTTCAGCATTAGTCACATTTATCTATCTATCTATCTATCTATACATACATACATACATACATACATATATATATATATATATATATATATATATATATATATATATATATATACTGTATATATATAATATATTGTATATATATGAAATATATATTATACACACACACACACACACACACACACATATATATATATATATATATATATATATATATATATATATATATATATATATATATATATATATATATATATATAATGTATATACAAGGGCATAAACGGACGGACAATGACCCGTGCCCTCTCATAACTTGGGTAGCTAGAGAAATGCCTGGCCCCGGAATCAAGACACTTGTCTCTTGTCTCATCCACTCCATCATAGCCCTGATTCTTCCCACAACGGTTGCTTTGAGCCTGAGTCTTTTTTTGTGGTGAACGCTCCTTATTCATGCCCTCCCTGATGGCGCTGAAGATGAAGTACCCTGTCTCCGACGGAAAGGTAAAGTACCCAAAGCGAGGTTTTGAATCAGTCACGAATCCATTATTCTTGTACTGAATTTATTTTCCTTTCTGAAGTGCGATCTTTTCACGAGATATGATTTGTTTAGTGCAGTGAGTAAACATTCAACGTCCACGTGTATACCTGTGCCTAGAATCGAGTTGCTTTGGCACCTTATGTGCAACCCCTTGATTCCTTAACTACGCTTTTTGTGTAAGTAACCGAATGAGTTCTCAGCTGCAGACGGGGTTGCTAGCTGTGGAATCATCTGTTTACCCTTGTGCTTGTGCAGTGGTTATAACCACTGTTCCTCACCCAACGGTGTTCTGCGGAGTGGATTTTCCCCATTTCTGTTATTGTGTAAATTACTGTAAATCTAGTCATTCGACAGGAATCTGTTTCACCTGTCTGGTTTTGTGAATATCCCCAATCTCCTGATTTAATTTGTTGAATGTAAATATAAGTGGTTTTAATTGAAAAAGTGTTTATCTCAACTTTCCCTGTTGAAATAAAGCCTTCAGCTTAGATTTCCTTTATGATGTTTACCTGAATCTACTTCTGCAGTCGGAATTGAAAC
>NC_089748.1:16458204-16493204 GCF_040412425.1 Macrobrachium rosenbergii
TTTAAGTATTTCTTGATAATTTAACATTACACACTTGATTTAATTTTTAATTACTAAGATTTTCTTTTCAAATCTTGTGTAATTTTTAATGGTTTAAATTTGGCTTAATTAATTTAATTTCTCCATAAATAAAAGTTTTTGTGACTTAGTTTTGTTTAATAATTTAACTCAGGAATTAATTAAATTTTGTGTTGTTTTCAAGTAATAGTAAATTTCTTCATATTGTGAATTCTAACATAAATTTTGAATTTAAAAATAAATTTTTGTATATAAAGTTTTTAAAAACAGTGTTCCATTTGTTGACCACCAGGGAATAGGATTAACTGTGTGCAAAAGGCAAAGTGATAAACATGTTTTGTTCCTTTAGTTTTGCTGAAGTGAATTAAGACCAGGGAAACAGTTAAAGTTGTTTGATGGAGTGACGCCCTTTTGCTCTAGTATATTTCTTGTTTAATTGTTGATACCTCACACTTCTTTTGATAAACTTAGTTTGATTTTTCATGTGATTAATAAGCTTATTAAGGGATCACTGTTACCTTTAGAGTACTCAGTTGTAATTTTTATTGTTATTAGAGTTCAGGCATCTGGCTGAAGTGAGGTAAATTTCTGAATTCTGTGATTAGTTTGATAACCATGTGCTTGTAAAGCATTGTGACATATATATATATATGTATATGTATATATATATATATATATATATATATATATATATATATATATATATATATATATATATATATATATATATATATATATATATATATAGGAGAGGTAGAGCTAAAACTTTGTCAGGATCCGAAGAGGAAGAGGGACAGGCATGATCTTGACTTTATTAAAGTTGCCGACGTTTCTGGACCACAAGTCTCATTTTCAAGACCAAAAAGACAAACAAACTTACAATCATTAAAAAAACTCAAGCAAGAACGAAAATTAAAAATTACAATTGTTGAAAAATGATTAACACAGATAAACAAGCATTGAAATGCAGGATAGAAGGCACACCTATATTTCAAGAAGAAAAACAGTCGAGTGACAACGAAGAGCACCTTGGGGTTCCAGGAACACTCACGAGAGGTCTGGAGGCGTGGCAGAGGACTGGGAGTTTAACTGCAGAACAATCTGTTTAATAAATAATGATTCCAGAACCGTTAGAAGTTGGTCATTCGAGGCTCTACCCAATATTTCAAAATCATCATATTTTATTTTATGTTTACATTTAAGCACATGGTCTCGTATGCTAGAGAATTCAGGGTTCGATAGCTTAACCCATGTTCTGTAGCTAACACCACGATCAGAATCTATTCTCACCTTCAACAACCTCCTGGTGCAACCGACATATGTCCCCAGGTCACACCAAGGGGAAAGTGAATTTGTATATTACACCGGAGGTTGCTGCAAGGGGAGAATAGATTCTCATCGTGGGGTTAGCTACAGAACAGGGGTTAAACTATCGAACACTGAATTTTCTAGCATACGAGACCATGTGTTTAAATGTAAACATAAAATAAAACATGATGATTTTGAAATATTGGGTAGAGCCTCGAATGACCAACTTCCAACGGTTCTGGAATCATTACTTATTAAAGAGATTGTTCCGCAGTCAAACTTCCAGTACTCTGCCACTCCTTTATACCTATCATGAGTGTTCCTGGATCCCCAAGGTGCCCTTCGTTGTCACACTCGACTGTCTGTCTTTCTTCTTGAAATATAGGTGTGCCTTCTATCCTGCATTTCAATGCTTGTTTATCTGTTTTAACCATTTTACAACAGTTGTAATTTTTAATTGTCGTTCTTGTCTGAGTCTTTTAATTATTGTATATATATTAATATATAAATACATATATACTGTATATATGTATAATATATATATATATATATATATATATATATATATATATATATATATATATATATATATGTATATATATATATATATATATATACATATATATATATATATATATATATATATATATATTCTGTATATGTATTATATATAAATATACATATATATATAATATATATATATATATATATATATATATATATATATATATATATATATATATATATATATATATATATATATATATATATATATATATATATATATATATATATATATATATATATATGTAGAGCCTCGATGGTACAGTCGGTTACAGCAGCAGCTTCGGACTTCGTAGAGGTCTGTGGCGCGGGTTCAAATCCGCAGCCGACTGATCAGAGGGGCGGACACTTTGCTATCCGTGTAGACATCCCGGGATTATGTATGTAATCAACGGATAGGTTTGCTTAAAAAGCAAATGGGTGTTACAGACTAAATACACACACAAAACAAAGCCACTACAACACCTTCTAAAAACATAACAAACATCTCACACGTCTCGAACTCTCGACCTACCCGCGCAACAACTTCTCGCTGCTGGGAAGAAAGGGCGTTGGGTCGGGTATGATACATGTAACATACGCTACCGGGGTCTAAGCGATGTCAGGCAGGGCAGCCGATCGAGACTACAGTCTACCCCAAAGCCAAATCAAAAGTCCTTCAAAAGAAGGCATCGTGCTTACCCCATACAAAAATGGGAAAAAAGCATGTTAAAAGAAGAAGAGATATATATATATATATATATATATATATATATATATATATATATATATATATATATATATATATATATATATATATATATATATATATATATATATATATATATATATATATATATATATATATATATATATATATATATATTATATATATATATATATATATATATATATATATATATATATATATTATTTATATATATTATATTTATATATATATATATATATATATATATATATATATATATATATATATATATATATATATATATATATATATAGAGAGAGAGAGAGAGAGAGAGAGAGAGAGAGAGAGAGAGAGGATTGGTATGAGATTATTAAAATAAAATTTCAGTCTGTACATGTCAGCTCCGTGGTTACGTAACACAGCTCAGCATTAAAACAATACGCTCTCTTTTAAATTAAATAGGACATATTTTTCTGTTTTTCAACCGACGCACCTCACTGTAAAAACTGCACGATCTCTGGTTTAAAAGAACAAAATGTACCGTACGATCATTCACTCAGCATAAGAGCTATATTTAAAAACACATCTTGTACTAGGTAGCTGCAAACAATTCCCCTTATGAATCTTATTACCAAAGGCACAAAATACAGACAACACCCATTAGCTTTAAAACCGTGGTTTAATGAAAATAACAGCTGTCATGAGAAACACTGAGAGACAAATAATCTCATCAGCAAAGTCCAGGATATGTCACTGGTTTAAATGGCACCATTGCCACATAATGTTGAAGCATGTGTAAAAAAATATCAAGGAAATAAAGAACAGCGTTTCTGTTATGAACAGAATTCTAGTTAAATGGGAGACTAATTCATTTTAATCTTTTTCTTTATTTCATTCCATATGCTAGTTGAATACACTAGTGACTTAATGGCAGTTACTGCGTCCAACAACAGGTCATTAATGAGTATACACTCACAGTTTATTTATACTGTAAACGATAATACATCTTCTAGAGAGTTCTCTCTTTGGTTTGATTTTACTGGCACATTCACTGTAACATAAATAACACCAGAGATGAATACAAATTGAAAAATGAACTAACAAGGAATTATGAAATATGAATGTCTATTTAATTGAAAATGAGTCTTCTCAACTACAAATTTTTTAGCCGGAAGAGAAAAATTTTAGTATGTTCAACACACGTTTACGCGATTACTAGAGGCATGAAAAGGACTCCGTCCCTTAAATATATTCCAAAACAAAAGTTGTTAATAAAACAACATGTCTCATAAATAAATAACATATGAGAGAGAGAGAGAGAGAGAGAGAGAGAGAGAGAGAGAGAGAGAGAGAGAGAGAGAGAGAGAGAGATGAAAAGAACACCGCCTCTGCGGGTTAGAGAGTCGGTTATCCAGGAAGGACGAAAATGTTCCACGGGTGGGAGTTAAGGGATTGGGGACTGGGGCTGGGATTCGTGTCTGGGATTATGGGCTGGGTCCCAGGAGGCACGAAGGGAGCAGGGTTACAAAAATTCCATAAAGCATTCGGCATTATACATTCATGGCGGCCTTTTGAGTTGCATACAGCGGCCCTAACTTAGCACCCTGGATGGAGGGCTCGTCCCATGCCTACATTTGGGGATGAAATGTAACGGGGCTTTTTCGAGCCTCTCTGGATTATTTCCCGGGCATTTTTACCACCTGTCTCCTTTGTTTTTTACTCCCTTGATTTACACTTGCGCTTCTAGGTTATTCCGTACATTTCTTTTTATTACTCCTTTCTTTACTTCCATGACACCGCGTGCTTGTAAATGTATCTTTTCTTTGTAAATAATAATGCATTTGTTTATTTTCTCAGGAATTCTTCATCTATACATTTGTCGGTGCTCATAAAATATTCTAAGTTTTATAATTGTTTATAAACGTATTTTCCAAAACTAAATTACACACAAACAACACACACACACACACACACACACATATATATATATATATATATATATATATATATATATATATATATATATATATATATATATATATATATATATATATATATATATATATATATATTCACCCCATAAGCATACAACTTATGTGTATATTAATATAATATGGTGGTGTATAATACCAATGTTCCTACGTAGTACTTTGCAAACCACCTTGATCACAGCCATTAGTATCCTTGGGGAAGAGGTAACTTAGTCTTCCTTGAACAGCCTGCGTCACCGATGAAAAGGTCATATGTTTCACCCTGAGTTCTTAGAACGAAAACAATTGAAAAAATAAAGTTATTCAAGCATTAAAAATATTCAACATTAATTTAACATGTCCTGCACAATTAATATACTCGTATTTCATAGGATACACTGGAACACGTGAAGTAAGATATACATATACGTTATAATATATTGGAGTAAGCGTCTTGAAAATTATTCTAAACAACATAAAGTTTCTGAAATGTATGAAAGAGCGCATCTTGTGGCAGAAACTGCCGCCGAGAGCGCCAGATACTTTAGTGTCCTCTTTCTCCTATTAAGAAATGATCCCACTCTCAAGACAGGCAGTCAGACAGAATGGGATATTACATTACAAGTCTCTCTCTCTCTCTCTCTCTCTCTCTCTCTCTCTCTCTCTCTCAGATATGATCAGCGTCTCAGGATATTGGAACATGGCATGCTCGCTAGAGTGCCACTCGCAAAGCCTCAATTTACTTAGTCCTCGAGCATCTCCGACACGATTTGAAGAGCAGCGCAGATGAAGGCACTCGACCGAATGGATTGGTCATATTGCTATGATGTTTAAAGTGGGAGGAAGGGGAGGGGGAAGGGAAGGGGAGGGCGAGGGGGAGGGGGATTCGATGGGAACTACCCGTCGATGTGTCTATCTATATGCCTTTTCGATTCAATAAGCGAAGTACGAAATGAACAGACCCCTGGACTCTATCTGTCTCTCCCTGCATTATGACTTATTAAGTACTTTTATTATTTATTCATTACTTTTATGATTTTTTAAAAAGTTTATCGTTTTATTTTATAACTGTTTCAAACTCTTTCATGGAAGTAGCGCGTCCAGTTCACAACCGGACGAACCGTGTTAGACCTCGAACTGGACGAAGAGGGACGAATGGACCGGCTCCCAAATATCTATTAATTGTCTGTTGAACTACGCAGTGAATTAGGTACCTAGTTGTAGCTCGACTGTTGAGGAACGCATCTATGGAGGAGACGGAGGCTAAGAAAAAACATTAAACGAGAGTTAACTGATCCATCAAAAATGCACACCATCAAATTGGGAGAGCCTGGACGAGGCAATCCTTACCCTAATGGGGTGACATCATTCATAAGATTTGTACAGGATAAGATAGGGATCTCTCTCTCTCTCTCTCTCTCTCTCTCTCTCTCTCTCTCTCTCTCTCTCTCTCTCTCTCTCAGCGTGAATTAACATGATAATCATATGAAGAATAACTGAATCGTAATAGGCTAATACCTTTCTTTAATTATTCAATTAGAATTCAAAAGAGACTGTCCTTTCGTTATAACGGTTTATTGCGGAAACAGATCCATTTCAATGTACCTACGATAATATCTTTCCAAGAGCCTTTATAATTTACAAATTTATTCACAAATCACGTTAATACATAACTACCACTTTTCAAGAGAGGGGAAACTTTCAAAGAATACGTCTGATACGTAAGTAAGTATACCTTAGTTTTACCAGACCACTGAGCTGATTAACAGCATTAGACTTATTTAACGGGGCTAAGAATCAATTGGTTACTTAGCAACGGGACCTACAGTTTATTGTGGAATCCGAACCACATTATAGCGAGAAATGAATTTCTATCGCCAGAAATAAATTCCTCTAACTCTTCATCAGCCGGCCGCGGGAATTGAACTCCGGCCCATCGAGTGACAGTCTGAAGCTCAATCCGACTCGGCCAACAAAGGGCTTACGTTTGATACGGGATAACTAAAAGTAACCAGAGGGTTGGTTCCACGAAGCCCATTCTAGACATACGTTTTCTCAAGACCTAATGCTATTTATCACTCACGGAGCTATTCCTTCCTGTCTGACCCGATTTTTTTTGCGAAATCTAAAGTGTGTTTTTTTCATTGAGTTTTATGATCACTTTCCTTGGAGGTACATCCTGATTTGAACCCTGATGCAGGTGATTCCCTATAAACAAGGCAATAGTCCTCAGCACTTGACAGACATTAACCATTATAGCTGACCCTTGGCTCAGAGTCGGAAATCCCAAAGATTTTCACGAAAATAAATTGTTCATTTTCAGTATAACCCAGCCATTCTCAAGCTGACTACAAAAAGATAAACGAACACAAGCTTGGATAACTTGATATCCTTGAACCAGTGGTTGAGTAATGGCTTATCTAACATCACATTTTATCAACGCATACGTCCGGATGGATATACCCTACAATGAGAGAGGGAAATGAGAGGGTACGGTCACCAGGTGATCTTTTCCATTAAACTTACACCTTTATATGATAAACTAAAGTTGGGTGGAGATAACTTGTGTGTGTGTTTTTTTTTTATCAAGAAATACTTCTAGCATTGTTACACGCATAAAACAGCCCAAGTTGTGCCATTCCTTTGGTGTATCAAGAACCATCTTCCGCTTGGTTTGGTGGAACTGAATGTTGTCTCGGGTGACCAAATCCACCGAATGGTGGGGTTGGGTACCGACAACTGTGTTGATTCAGCCGAAAAATTCATCGTATTTTGGGAGAACTGTGAACATACGCTTTGTGTTGGGATAAAGAGCCAAATTGTCCTTCAGTTCAGGTCATTTCCGTCGATTACTCCTGGCTTCTTAGGGTGCTTCCACACCACGTCATGAACACAAGTCGGACACTTAATGCTTACTGCCACAAACCGGTTGAAAACAAGTCAACGACCGTAAGTAGAGAAGGAATCTTTTGCCAACGCTGGATAATCGTAAGAAGCGCTGGTAAGGACTACTACAATAAGCCGCTGACTCGTATTCACCCCGTTCGTGATGCTTGTGCGAAAAGTTATTGACATATGACGCTTGTTTATGTCATGTTGTACTGCAGTGTGGACGCACCCTTAAGCTGCCAAGGACAATCCGAGTGACGCGCTACTATAATCAACTGCTTAATGATGATCACATTATCCTGACTCGAAATTTCTTAATTTTCTTTGAAACCTCCAATAATTGCCAGTCTAAACTGCACAATCGACTGCCAAAAGGGATATTCTCCCAAAAATTTTCATTCTTATCTAAAATGGTACAACACGCTAACTTACAATGCAGGCAGCTGATGACTCAGCATTACCTCTTTCACTCTTTTTCAATGCTTGCTGTAGAAACATGCAAATGGCTTAGAATTCCACGATCCTCGGCAGACATTCATATCATTTGCTTGTTAAATGAATGTGAATTCTATCATCTGGCCTTTGAAGAGACAGCTGCTCTTAACAACGAGTGACAAATTCCAGTCAGTAAGATGACTCAAATAATTTAAATGGCAGAAGATTGAAAACCTTTCGTATCCGTATCTGACGAAACGTTTATGTTATATCATTCCTTGTGGAGGAGATTTGCAGGTAAGCCCCCATATAACATCCGTGACCGGAGACTGTCTTCGGGATTAGGTTTTGTTGAATATTAAATACGTTTTGCCGATAGTATTTGGAAATCTGAAACCTTAACTACTGGTAAGTTCTAAGATTTAGGTTGACCTAATAATGCTGTCTAGCTACGGGATTTTTATTGTATGACTAGCTGTCTCAATCCCCTTAACCTGTGGGATATGATAAAACAATTTGGTTGGTTATGTAAAATGCTTGCTCAATCTCGTGGTCAGGGTATTTCAAAGCGACAGTTGCTGACGAATCAACCCTTTACATTCAGGTCTTTCCCTTTATTAGCACTCTACAACCACATTTTACTTCTATTATGGAGAACTGGACCAAGTATCCCTTCATACATTCCAACCTTGGCTCTCTCTCTCTCTCTCTCTCTCATACCAGTCTTTTGTTTGCACCTCACTAAAAATATAAATATTCATACACATACATATGCGCACACATACACATATATGTGTATATATATAAATATATTATATGTATTATATATACATATATTTGTGTTTTTTTGTGTGCATCCTCTGCATACAACCAATTATAGGCTAGAACACGGCTACCTCAATTAAAATAAAGGCCAACGGTTAGAGCCAAGAAAATTCTTCAAATAACTAGAAAGCGGCGAATGAAAACAATAAAAAGAACAAATCCGGAGCAGGAACTTTTTGCCTTTGATGTTTTCTCCCTCCCTTGTTTAAACCAGCTGCAGCAGCAGACAAGAAGACCAAAGGGAAGAGAAGTTTTATTTGTATTTTGCTTTCTTGGATCCACCAAGAATGCGCGCTCTCTATCGCAAGACCGAAATCCTTTGAACTTTGGGAAGCAAAGGCGGAGTGAGAGAAATAAATGAAAGTGTTTGATCTCTCTCTCTCTCTCTCTCTCTCTCTCTCTCTCTCTCTCTCTCTCTCTCTTTGATTCCAAGAAAAAGTGTGGACATCGTGATATTACTTTTCAGGCCGTAATTAGAAAATATAATAATGAACCTACAGTTTAAACCATTCTTGATCAAAATATTAAGTGCCAAAAAGAAAAAAAAACTTAAAGAGCGATCTGTTCCGATAGCAAACGTTAACGGCAGTTCTACTTGCACACTGAAAAGTACGTTGGAGAAACCATAGTTCTTATTCCCGTATGAGTTTTGGCGCTCTTTTTGACATAAACTCTTAATCTTCTCTATTATTTTATACTTTTCATCTACTTTCATTTTCCCAACATTTAAATATAAACATATTTATAGCGAAAAGAAACCGTGCAGAATTTTTGAGATTAAAAGTTATTTTACTCATTCTCACGCAGAGACTGTTTCGCTACCTCTGCGATTCCATATTTTTTTTTTTTTTTGACGCATTTGAACGTGTCACCAAATTACCGATATTTTTGCTGATCAACTCAAGCCTTCCAAAGCTTACAAACTAGCTTTCATATTGCTAAAGGCACGATTTTCCTGCCACCCGTAATTCCTTCCATCAAGCTTTGTGCTCTAGGTCAGATTTGGCTTAACTTGATACTAGTTCATCATTATTTTTTACGTATAAGAAAAAGGAAATGAAACTGGAGACAGACAGGCAACAATGTCTTCATTTAGCTCATTTCAAAAGAAAAACAAAAAACTAAGCTTTAGGTTTTTTCCTAAGAGGAGCTATTGGTTGGATTGTCCCTAACACCTACAGGTCCCTGACACCTACAGGAAGATAATTCAAGGCATACCTAGAGGTAGCATTTCTTAGTCTTTCGGTATAGAAATCAAAATAAAAAAAAAAAAAATAAAATAAAATAAAAAAAAAAAAAAAAATTGCAGGTCGGAAATTGTGCACCAAACCAACAATACTCATATAAATACATTTTGGTATGTTCGTAACTTTCCAGTAAAATGAGTGCATTAACCACAATTTAATCTTTTAAGGTACCCATGTTTCTGAAATCAACTTTGCAAGAAAGAACGCCTCCCCCCTCCTCTCGGACAAAATATCCTTTAATTTTTTAGAACCAAATTACATTCAATAACATTTTTTAACTTTATTTCAGAGTCAGTGGTAAAATTTTACTATCCGGATTTCAGAAAAATACTCACATTCAATGTTTAATGGATTACTATGAGTATAAAAACCTTTTAATCCCACGTGTATCATTAATATACTTAATTCTAACAATCTCCAGCATTCCTTTGTGAGACTTGATATAGTTCTGTCCTCTGAAAGTTCCCTTCTGTCTGCCAATACACCGTGGAATGATCTTTCCTCGCATTTTGTGGAATTGGTTGAGATACTATCCTTTTTCACTGATTCGAGTCTCAGAAATCTCCCTATCTTATTTTCCTTTCATTAAAATTTATGCCATTCAATCTTTACTTCTCCATCCATTTCCTTTCCCGAGGTGGACTTCTATCCCATTAGAAGAAATTGGGTTTGTGGTGCTCGGAACTCACTAAAATATATTTCGATTTTGATGATAACAATAAGTTCAGTGAAGAATGTGACGAAGACAACGATGATGAAGAGATAAAGAGAAAAGATAGCGCGCCACCATAAGAAAAAACAAGCATAATCCCAAATGAAATCATAACGAATGAACGGAAGAAGAAGAAGAAGAAGAAGAAGAAGAAGAAGAATAAAAGAGGTAAAGAGTTTTATCTGCTCCTCCTTCCCAAAGGAAAAATGTTAATTTTGAGAGATACTGCGGTCCCATGTCCATACAATTTCAGATTCGTCCCAACCACTGACTTTTCCAAGTCGTAAATATTTGGATCTGAATTCTTGTAAGACAAATCTTGACGGAAATTATGAAGACGCCCTTATATGTTGCCAAACATAAATGTTTTGCAGCAGCATTATAGGCAGAATATGGAAAAAAGCGCGTATATACATATGGTACATATATGTGTGTGTGTATATATATATATATATATATATATATATATATATATATATATATATATATATATATATATATATATATATATACATATACATATACATATACATACATACATATATATATATATATATATATATATATATATATATATATATATATATATATACACACAAATATATACATACATACATATACATTATATATATATATATATATATATATATATATATATATATATATATATATATATATACATACCACAGGTGAAAAATAAGAAATGGGTGTGTAGGTCCTGACTGGTTTCTGACTTTATTTCCAAGCCATTGACGAAGGACTGATACAGAGTGTGAGAAGTCACAAATATATATACTACAAGAACAGTACTAACGAACATACACAACCGTTAGAGGCTCCATATATATAGATAAAAACTCATTTGGCTAAAAATCACAATAGACTCTCAGGGGACATTGCTGATAAACAGACCATACCCCACCTCAGATCCACACCTGACAGGTGTCATGGAGGCGGAGTTTGAAACTCATTAACCTTACTACCCTCGTACTGTGTTTACAAATATGATAATCCTATTTTCATATATCTCTACTGCCTACCTTAAAGTTTAAACAATTTACAAATTTCTTTTGATATTAAAGGATCAAGTTTATACATCCCTTGACTGATATTCATATTATGGTTGTAACTTTCTTTTATGAAGCTAGATTCAATGATGTTCCTTTCCAGTGCATTATTAGAATATACAATCCTTTTGCCCCTTCCCAGTTGATAGCATGATTGTTCTCACTAACATGTACAAATATACCACTGTTCCCTTTGTGCATATCTCACACATTTCTTATGTTGTTCAATTCTTTTTCCAGTGCTTTCCTGGTTTGGCCAATATAAAGTTGTCACAAGACTTACACGGAATTTTATATACACACCCTTTAATATTGTCTGGGGAGTTCTTGATAATACATTTTTCATTGTTGTATTGTTCTTAAATGCGACATTAACACCAAAATTTTAAGTAGATGAGGGATATCTTTCATACTATTATTATAAGGCAGAACAAGCAAATTTTTTGGAAAAAAGAATTGAACAACATAAGAAATGTGTGAGATATGCACAAGGGAACAGTGGTATATTTGTACATGTTAGTGAGAACAATCATGCTATCAACTGGGAAGGGGCAAAAGGATTGTATATTCTAATAATGCACTGGAAAGGAACATCATTGAATCTAGCTTCATAAAAGAAAGTTACAACCATAATATGAATATCAGTCAAGGGATGTATAAACTTGATCCTTTAATATCAAAAGAAATTTGTAAATTGTTTAAACTTTAAGGTAGGCAGTAGAGATATATGAAAATAGGATTATCATATTTGTAAACACAGTACGAGGGTAGTAGGTTAATGAGTTTCCAAACCTGCCTCCATGACACCTGTCAGGTGTGGATCTGAGGTGGGTATGGTCTGTTTATCAGCAATGTCCCCTGAGAGTCTATTGTGATTTTTAGCCAAATGAGTTTTAAGGCCACTCCTATCGACACCGGCCAGAGTGGGTATATGGAGCCTCTAACGGTTGTGTATATGTTACTGTTCTTGTAGTATATATATTTGTGACTTCTCACACTCTGTATCAGTCCTTCGTCAATGGCTTGGAAATAAAGTCGAAACCGGTCAGACCTACACCTGTTTCTTATTTTTCACCTGTGGTAATGTGTGATAAATGAATCACGTACAAAAGTGATAATAATCATATATATATATATATATATATATATATATATATATATATATATATATATATATATATATATATATATATATATATATATATATATATATACATTATGTAAATATATATACATAAAGGTATATCATTATTCATTTATATTTTAGCAGATAATACAATTGTTTACATTTATATATTTTGCAAAGATCTTGACTGCAATCTCAATAACCTTCCTCAATTGTCTTTAACTAGTTATAACACTTACTTCCATACTAATGTGCTCTAAACACGCATGGGCTACGAATGACAAGCTCTACATGTATAACTAGAAAAGGTAAACATATTTATGAAAACGGTATCAAACCCACACAAGAAAGGAAAGGCAAAGCCACGTAAAAACAGATAAACGTGCAAACATAAAAATTTTGCTTACTATCGAAGAGGTAAGAGAGAATACTTAGACAAACAGGCTTTGATGTGACAGCGCCATGTATCCAGGGAATACCATTGGTGTTAGGGTAGCCCACACATTTGTTGATCAAAAATATATGAATGAATTTAAGAAAATTATGAAAGTTCTTGCCTAAAGGAGTGATGGATCAATAATAAACTCATAAAATGAAGAAGGACAGAGTTGGCCGTATAATTTTTGTGAGGTATTAATAAGATATAAGGGGATCATTTGAATGATATACCAAAAGATGAAGAAGACTTGAATATAATATATGAATGGATTGGCAGTTTTTGACAAACTCAATAATAAAGAAACTTATGAGATGA
Source organism: Macrobrachium rosenbergii (assembly GCF_040412425.1). Classification (NCBI taxonomy): domain Eukaryota; kingdom Metazoa; phylum Arthropoda; class Malacostraca; order Decapoda; family Palaemonidae; genus Macrobrachium; species Macrobrachium rosenbergii. The sequence continues at coordinate 16,471,808 of NC_089748.1, forward strand.
AAAACATTACATTAGGGTGAAACTGCTGCACTGATGCTTTTCCATAAAACTAACACGACGCCTGGCATACTAACTAGACTATTTTGGGATTACGGAATCAGAAGTCATAACAAATGATCAAAGAAAGGTGACATTACCTAACTATGGAGATACTGCACTTGTGTTAGTTGTAAATAAAATATTCAGTTAGCTTAATCTCCCTATGCAAAGAAAAAATTAATAAAAACCTTGCAGATGATCAAGCTGGAAATGGAAGAGGCAAGAGTTTCACATATCAAATATTTGCGTTAAGAAATATAGAACTGTACGAAATTTAAAAATACCTCTCTGATAGTTTTTGTTGATAACGAGAAGGCATTTAGCTTCGTCCATAGGCCAATATTACGGAATGTCTTGGGTCACTAAGACATTCCTAACAGAAGTATCGATGAACGTAGTAGATGGAAAGTTTATGTTAATGGGATCTTGTCAAGTGAATTTGCCGTAAAAAGTGGGGTGTTGCAAGGGAATGTTCTTCTTTGTGTTTGTCCATTTCTTAAATTTTATAATGGAAAAAACGTGGTCGTAGAAGAAGGTTTAGAGAGCAGTAACGATAAAATATTCACTGAGTTAAGAGTATGCAGATGATATTTTACCTAGCAAATCGCCACAAGATTTACAAACTTTGCTTAATAGAATGGCTCACATATCTAGAGAGACGGGACTTTAAAAATAAATGTAAAAACAAAGAAATAATGAGAAAGTTTGCAGAAAGGGATGAAATAAAATCAAATGGAGAAAGGATTAATGAGGTAGAATAATTTATATGCTTGGAACAATAATATCCAGTACAGGGTCTTTATGAGTTAAATGTAATGAAAGACTATAAAAGGCAAATCAGACAAGGGCTTGTCTGGATAAGATTTGGGAATCAAATAGTCAGAAAATTCAAATAAGAGTAAGATTATCACGATTCACGTACCATCTGTTCTGCTATACGTACATGAATCACGGTAAAGTAAATGAAGCTACATCTAAAAGATTCCGCCGATTGAAAGTAAAGCGCCAAAAAGAAGAAATTTAGAGCCAGATGGAAGGATAGAGCGAGAAATAAAGGAAATTACAGAAGTTCCATTAGCAAAGGAGATGACAGGAAAATAAAAATGGCGTGGACATGGCCTCTGCACGACCTCTTGGATAACTATAAGTGACAGCATCAGCTGGTCTCCTTTTGGCACCCCAGTTGGAAGACCCGAACCATTTGGATCAGAAGTATGAGAAGGATAGCTGGAGACCGATGAGGATTTGTAGGAGGAAATACACATTAATTCAGAGCCTTATCAACACGTTTGATCTTAACCAATGTCTTTTCACTCTATCCCGTGCCTCAACAACTGAATTGTTAAAATATCTCGCCTAGAGACTGAAGGAGTAATCCAGTGTTTCATCTTGGCATCTTGCCTTACAACTCTCCTTATAATGCTACTTTATTCTAACAGTCTAGCCCAAATTGAGCATGTAGTCTTTGAGTTGACTCTTACACCTAAAATGTCTCTTTTCTAATGTCGCGTCTTTGAGTTGACTCTTACACCTAAAACGTCTCTTTTCTAATGTCGCGTCTTTGAGTTGATGCTTACACCTAAAACGTCTCTTTTCTAATGCCGCGTCTTTGAGTTGACTCTTACACCTAAAACGTCTCTTTTCTAATCCCGCATTTCTTAAAACATTTTGCACTGCAAATTTCATCTTCACCTAAATGACTTCCTCTTCAGAACAGCCTTGATGCTGTCGCATACCTGTAAGCAACAGTAAAACTCTAGCATTTCTGCGATTAATCTCTTTATCCGAGACGAGGCAACATTTCAGCATTAGACTATACGCTGAATCAACGAATTTCGCAAAGCAGAGATGAACTCTAAGGCTTACCTCTTTTCCCTTGATGAAATCACAACCCTTATGTTTCCTACAATTTCTCAAGTCTAATTCACGGAGATCATTTGTCTAATTAATCTTTCATTTCTTATCTAGTTGACAAATCCCATTTGCAGAAGACACGAATACTCAGTGCACTACCGTAACATTAAGCGCATGACTCACGAAAGCTTCCTAAGTGAGATGAGATAAGGCAATCCATCCAACACAATGCTGATTGATATGAGAGAGAGAGAGAGAGAGAGAGAGAGAGAGAGAGAGAGAGAGGAGAGAGAGTAGAATATGACGGAAGGACGTCTGAGAACGACAGTCTGGAATAAGCCCAGAATCTCCGAGCGAAGCTTAAGAAGCAAATGCCTTCGAGGCTGAGGGAAAGGGAGTGTGGGGGGGGGGGAGGCATTGGGAATCAAATGGGATGGGATGGGACGGGAATAGGATGGGAGATGAGGGGATCGTGGTGGATTTGTTGCCATTCCACGGCCTCGGTCCATTTCAAAGGGTTCTCCTTTTGTGTCTGATTTCTCCGCATCTTTTTCTTTTTTTTTCCCTTTTTCCCGGGAGAGCAATATAATTGAAATTCCTCTCTTTGTCTTTCCCTCCCCGGCTTCTTGAGCGAGTAAGTGGATGGACTTCGAGCAAAAGGGGAAAGTCCACTTTATGCTCTGCCTATCTTATATAGCATTTCTGAAGGGCTGACGTAATAACGAACCATTCCAGCAAACATGAATGCAAAATATTTTTTTAGGGGGGCGGGGAGTGATATAAAATCTTTCCGTTACTATTACTTATTCAGTCGTTGTATATTTTTCTCAACTTTTATTTTCTGGGATTATACTTGACATTTACAAATGCAAGTGTACTTTTGGTGAAAAAAAAAAAGAACAATTCAGGCCATCAATAATGGCAATAAAAAGCTTCATAGCGACATTTCCAAACGGACGTTACAAGATGAGAAAAGGAGCAAAACGGCCGATTATCTGGGTGCTGTTCAATGTCCACAATAAAGACGATAATTTTATTGTGCCTATAAGAAGGTTTCTAGCGTATTCACGGATGACTTCATTGACGCCTTTGTGTGAGTAATGCAGCTCAATAATTGCATTTGAGAAGTAAAAGCTCAGTGAATGAGGACGTCCTGCCGCCAGTGTTGTTGTTGTCGCACAATAACCTGACGGTATGCCAGCATGGTCTTGCATCAAGAGCAGCCCGTATATCTCTATACAGGTTTGATATTAACGATTCACGAATCTGTGGTTTCCTTGAAAGGGCGTTTGATGGGTTTACGGACAAATCTAGGAGTTGCTTATTGTCATTCCCAGGCACTCACGACGTTCCTGAGAATGAACATTTCATGAATATACGACGTTTCTCCAAAGCATTCTGGTGAATTGGTAAGTGGAACCATGTACGTATATTGTCGCTAAAACCTTTTGTCATAATCAAGGAACTGTTGTCTTGTTGCTAGACATAGTCACTGAACACATGTTGAATCTTTCTTTTTTATGTATCTGGGAATTTTATGGCAGAAAGTTGTGTTGTCCCCTTCCAGGTATTATATTCCTTTATAAAATAAAAACCATGAACGTGAAATTATAAAACCTACTCCATACAGTAGGCTATATCACGAATAGGTAGTCCTTCCCTTTTTCTTCAGTTATTTTTCTTTTATTTGGTCTGTGAGCTTGTATCTATTTGTAGAAGAGGCCATGAATCAACCCTACCCCTTTGAGACTGCTAGCCTTGTATTCCAGTTTCCAGGCTACAAAGGATTTTTAGGATATTTGTTTGAAGTTTCACTGCCTGGGCAGGGGGATTACTTTTTTTACATTTTTTTTTCATTTTACTTCACGATTATATGGAGACTTACAAACGGATTCTTATGAAATTAGGAAGGAAGCTTAACCATACGCCAAGAAGAGTCTTTTCTGAACTTTACTTGTGGCGATCTATTAACAAACTGCGTTTTTATTTCACATACTTTTGTTACTATATACATACTTTGCCCAGGCATATTTGCGTTTCTTGCCAACAGATATACCCAGAACATTCAATTTTGTGTCTGCCTTCAGTTGATAGATCTCTGCCTATCTCTTTTAACAGAAACATATGGTATGCTAATGTTTCACTGTCTTAAAAATACTTAAAAAGGTACTCACAAAATTATCAAAAAGCTTTCAGAACCTTTTCTGTGAGTGTCCTTTGCCGCTCACTGGCTGGAAATTGTTTAGCTAAGCTAAGACTGGGATCAATCCTCAACCATGCAGCCACAAACTATAAACTGATGCACTATGGTCGTATGTTAGGAATAAAAGTCGATCCAAGTTTATTTAACATTACATAAGAATTTAAGAAACTTTACTTCCGCCCCCCCTCCCTGCGGGTGCTTGATTTATGTGTCGAAGCAATATCGGATAAGACCTTGAATGCAACAATGGACATACACACAGAAACAAAATGTACACACAGACAAATTTCAGGGAGATTAAGAACACAACTAGAACATACTAAGTACTTAATTCTAGACAGTGAAGTTAAACGAATATCAGAAAGAGATAAGAGAGAATACTTACACAACAAGTTAAGATAACAATGCTGACAAAACCATGAGTTCAGAAAGTAGTATTTATGTTACGTTACCCAACACAATAGCTACTGGAATATCCATGGATGAGACGAATAAGAGGATAATATCTGTCAAAAGGAGGGACGAATTAATAATAACGTCAAAAGAAGAAAGAACGATTTTGGTGAAATATTTTTGTGAAGTCATAAATGAAAAATATGAAAGGGAATGTATTTATATATTAATTCACAGTTTCTGAGGTGGAGTCAATAATAACTAAACCGTTTTACAGCATACAGAATGAGGAGTCACCCTGATGACTGTTAAGTGGAAGTCATAGCAAACGTGCCAAAGAAAATTGACCTGAATTCTGTCGGTTTTTATAAAAAAGTCAGTTTGATTATCCTCAATAGTCTTCTAAAAGAAATTAATTAAAACCTTAGAGATGCACAAGCTGGTGTTAGAAAAGTAACAATAATGCAGATAGAAATATTTTCATTAAGACTCATTGTGTAGCAGCATAAAGAATTTAAAAATCCCCTTCTGGTGGCTTTTGATTACAAGAAGGAATTTGAAAGCGTCCACAGACCAATATTACTGAAGGTATCGGGTCAGTAAGGCAATCCTGTTAAATATGCAAAGCTAACTGAAATATCCATGTAGGAAGTAAGGGCGAATTCAATTGTTAATAAGTGCTTGTTAAATGAATTTCCAGTAAATATTGGGTATTGTCTGGTCTTCTCATAGTTCTTTAAAAAAAATTGGACGGAGATGGGGTAACGACAGAAAGTTGAGAGACTTAGAATATCCTGACGATGGTGTTTCAGTCACCAAAATACCATAAGTTTTGCAAAGCTTGTTATGATAATGCATCATATAGCTAGAGAGATAGGAATCTGAGGTAGAAGTTAGTAAAAGACTAAAGATAAATATCAAATAATGGGTAGGCTGAATAAGATTTGGAAATCAAATACTTATAAGTCTAGTATCATCTGTATACGGACAAGAATTAAGTTATGATAATGAATGTATATTATAAAGATTTAGTCTATGTGAATTTAAAGATCTAAGAATGTTAAGACAGCTGGCAGTATAAAGTGAGAAATTATACCATACGGGAAATTACGGAAGTTCCATATAGTAGATGATATAATGATGAAAAAGAGATTTAGATGTTTGGACGTGTCCTCCGAACAACCCTGGGAGGATAACACGAGAGGGTGTTACCTGGACTCCTGTGAATACCGAAAGAGTTGAAAGACGCTGACGACCTACTTAATTATGAACTCAGAAACGGAATGCTGGTGATGAGTGGAGAAAACAAAACACGCGAAAGGCATGAGTGGAGGAATACTTTGTGTACAGAAACGTTGGAGGTGCTAAAGAGGAATTGCGTGTCTGTGTGTGTGTTTTTAACTGGATGATAAAAGGATAAGGCGATGAATACAGTCTTGAATTTTTCCTGTTTTAAAATTTACCGGGCACACTCATTAATTGATAACTCAATAGCCGTCCAGAACTTCCAATTAATTTCTGGGAAAGTGTCATTAAAGTAATACTTCGATATCCCTCTTCATGCAAGACTGAAGTACATTTTTTTTAAAGTTACCTACCTAAAGTTTTGTTTGTAAGGTACCAACAGTAACAAAAGACAGACATTAAACAGACATTAATAAACACCCTCTATGCAAGGGTTAATGATATACTATCATCTTGCACGAAACCATGAACTTACAATAAGCTTCTTACAAAGCGCTAGATGAAATCCTAAATGTTAACACTTTTTCCAAAGATACTGTGTTTTTGTTTAACCTATTTAATACACTTCTAGAGGGCTGTGAAAACCTGAGGAATAGACAATGCAACACTTTGATCTAGTTAAAAGCTGAAACAAAAGTGACAGGATGAAGAACAGTGAGGCTTAATAAGAGACAGAGAACGAATTTCACATCTTGTTGAAGGACAGAAGGAATCAATCACCTGTCAAAGCCTTACAGGAAACGGTGATCTCCATCAACAGAGACTGAGGTGCGCGAGGGTAAAAAGACGTCACTAAACGGTCACTTTCTTTAGAAGTTTAGAGTCTAGCTGGATTCTTTTAAGGGAGGCTATTCAATACATACGTACCGTACATTTGGTGATCAGAGACTACAAATCTTCCGCACATTCTGCTTCTGTCACACTAAACAGCCTGGTAACTACCTAACAATTACATTTAGGTACGGCAGCACCAAATCTTACGATGTTTGCGTTAAATAACATCTTTCATTTTAATCCTGTAATAAACCCAAATATGCAAGGATAAGGAATTTTTATGAATACAAATAAATATCGGTAGTAAGAGAAATTAAATCTAAAAGAGAAATGTGAGCAAAAAAACAAAAACATACATACAATAACGTACACAACCACAATTCCATACTGATATGCTTAGGTACGTAAATTCCTTTATTTAATTTATAATGACGCACTCATTATAAACTAAATAAAGAAATGGCACCAAGGTTTTATAATAGTTAATGATGTAAAATTTTTTACCATTTCCGAAAAAGAAAACCAAGTAAGCAAATATTAAATACCTATATTAGCTTCCATTTATCATCTAACACATAGAGATTAATGTAAATAAGTCATACGTCCTGATTCTCTCATTACCACAGCATAATTCAAACAACAACGAATGCTTCATAACTTGGATTTTAAATATGGTAGAGTAAATTAAGGATTTCAATAGAAAACTTTTCCTCAGTTAAAAAATACAGTTCGGCCGTATGTTGGGCGAACGCTGTCGCTAACCACACTGGAAAGCGAATGCCATTCAGGAATCACTTTCATTCCAGGTCCCACCATCAAGCGACCGATTAAAAAACCACCAGAGAAAGCCTCCCTGGCTCACTTCAAGCATTTCGACATGACTCGCTAACATTTTGACATTAAGGTCGAATGTCCCCGTTCAGTCGGTGGCATTTCAGCCAAAAGCGATGATGATGAGCAGTCACAGCCCTCATTACTAGATGTCATTTAGAGTCGACGGCGGTGATTACGGATGATGGAACGAGTCGGCCCCACTAAGGAGATTGTTCAGTTGATGATATCGCTCGCACCCCGACGCATGATTCCACCTCCTCACCTCAAGGGGCCATTGGGATTACGGGGTGAGTTAGGATCTCTCTCATCAAGTCTTTTTTGCTCTTCTCGGGGCCTACTATGAAGAACTGTTCAAATTAGGGTGGAGAGAGAGAGAGAGAGAGAGAGAGAGAGAGAGAGAGAGAGAGAGAGAGAGAGAGAGAGAGAGAAGGCATTATCAATTCGAGACGAAAGCAACACGATACAAGACTTCCAAAGTTACTCTGAACAAGAAACAGAGTTCGAGCCATTGGTGACGCATCATTACGACGCTATAAAACGAATTTCCAATTTGAAACAATGCCAGAGATCTCGCAAGAGACGACTGAGAGGGAAAGAAAGTTGTAATGGCACAAGCAATGGAGAGTGCTATTCGTCTCTGCAGCTCATGCACAATCTCATTTTCTAAATGCGAACGAAATGACTTAGGAAGTAAACGTTCTTTTCAAACCCGAGGAAACAAATAACAAACTTGACAACTCAATGCTGTGGCTAAATTATCATGAATAAAGAATCGAAACCCTTAGGAAATAATACTATAGGTTACACATACACAACAATAATATATCTAACCATATGCATCATACACAAACACACAAATGTATATCGGTGCGCGCGTGCCCCGTGATCTATTTTCCTGTCTCGCCTCTCTAGTAAGTCCCAAAATCGATTCAGTAACTCTAAAATCCCTTGTGCATGTTGACCGAGACAGCTTATTTGTACATGGTAGTCGCTCGGCTGTTGTGAGATGAAGGCAGATGTATTTCTGTATGTGAGGAGGGGTTAAGGGGTTGGGTTGTTGGCGCCAACAACCTCATTCTATAAGACTTGAAGATAGGATGACGTGAATCAAACGTAAGTGTAGTTTTGCCTGCAACCGGTTAGGCAAATCAACGAAATGTCAATAATACAGGCGTGAACAGCACAATAACCTCAGAAAACGCAATTAAAAACTCCCGAATATTTCCAGTAGCTCATGCTGGCGAGCGAACGGCAACAGCAGTTAACCGGTTACTACGGAAGGAAAAAAATATAGACAATGGATGAACAACAGGTACAGAAAACTTCACCAACCTATTGTTCTCCATTTTTCGTGTGACCAAACCTTCTCAATAGCTTCACTATTCATTCACCTTAACTGAGATTTTTACCACATTACGTTTCTCCGCAATTTTATTCCAGCCACATTTTCACTTTCATCAACGGAGTACTTTTATGTTCATTACCTATGGAGATGTGTGATCCTTTCCATCATTCCAGATATCGACTTAACCCTCTTATTTCTTATTTTATTCTACTTATTTCCTTCTTCTATTGCCATTACACATTTGGAAATAATAATTCACAGGTGCTTTGTATGCAATAACGAATATTTAAAACCTACAACGACAAGGTTTATGTATAAAGTATCATTTGTTTTACACTCGTCATTTATAGTGTTGTATTAGATTTCCAAATCTCTAATGCAAATTTGACAGCACCTGATTCTCTGACGCCACCGTTTGCTACTTTTCTTAAAAGAGCTTCAAGGTATTTCTCTCTCTCTCTCTCTCATTTTTTCTCCACTAATTCTATTCTCGACACCATTATCTCTCTCTCTCTCTCTCTCTCTCTCTCTCTCTCTCTCTGTGTAGAGAGTCAACATTCCCAAGTTCGTAATGATAACTGACAGGCCTGTACGAAGTTAAAATAATTATGATATTCCAGAAAAACAAGTTTTTCCATATTTATTCTTAGATCCTTATACATTCCAAAATACTGAACTCAGTCTTCAAAAAACAGGTCAAAATTCCATTATACGAACGTCACTAAAACCATCTCCAGTAAGGATCACTGTAAAGTTCCTTCTTCTCTTTTTCTTGACAAATATTATGCAGAATCTCTCCGCAGTATCAAAGATTTTATCTACAGGAAGTCTGCTGACGTCTGCTATGCCTAGAGTTCACTTCGTTTATCATTTATGTGGCATATAAAAGGCAACGCAATCAGATAAGAAACGAAATTTTGAACTATATAGTCGATCGATTCCGTTACCTCTTGTATGAATGACTGATTTACGGATGTTTGGTCTAATGACATGTCACTAGAACCTTTAGGTTCTTCAGTACCACAGAACGAAATGAGGAATTACTATTGAAAATTAACATTAAAAGAATAAATAACTATTTAAAAAGAACAAATTAACTCTGCTACCACTGAATATCATAAAACATCCCAATATCGTTAATGTATTCCACTGAATTATTGACATCAACGTCATCATTTAAAACTTGCACTACAGCACCCGAGATATGCTTCGCGTTCTCTCCTCAACAAGACTAGGACAGTTCATCAAAATGTGCTCCACGGTAAGGGGGATATCACAATGATCACATACTGGTGGACAGTCACCCTGTAACAGGCACTTGTGTGTCAGACATGCATGACCTATCCCTAATCTACAGAGCCTTGTCTGAAACTCACGACTGCTCTGGTAGGATGAAGACCAAGAGTCACTAAAGGGGCAGCTCTTCTGATATTTCAAGTTCTTCACTGTAAATGAACTCCATCCATTTTGCCATTTTTGTCTGATGTAAGATCGGATTGGCCATTTCACATCAGTATGGGGAACCGAGGGGATAATCAAAACCATCCATATTGCGTGTATAAAGATGACATTTTATTTCTTGCTTTAACTCGCAAGTACCATTCTGTTACAAAAGTTTTGATGAATTTTAACATTTTACCTTTTACACCTAATTGATGAAGATAAATAAAGCCCAACTGCCACGTGGTATCAGAAGCCTTCTCTGTATCAAAAAATACATCACTTTTTCTCAGCCACTCTTTGCTGTATCGGAGTTGGGAGATAAAGAAAAGGGTCCAAAGTACTTCTGTTCTTCCTAAAGCCTAACTAATTTTCAGATAGCAAGTTATTTTTTCCAGAAACCGCATCAGACGATAATTTATCACTTTCTCGATGAGTTTACATAGGCAACTTGTTAGGGCTATTGGTCTGTACTGGATGGCTGCACACCATCCTTTCCTGGTTTACAGACTGGAATAATAAGAGTAATTTTCCAGCTATTGGGAATGATCCCGTTTCCCATATTTTGTTAAAAACCTCACAAAAATGCCTTAGTTTCATCATGAAGGTGTTTTATCCTACTATAAAAGATGTTATGTTCTCCTGGGGCAGTTTCGTCTATAGTAGGCAGGGCATGTTGTAGCTCCCTCATTGTGTAAGTGGCCTTGTACTCTTCTGAACTCTCATACAGTTGCAACTGAATTTCTAATTCAGATTCTAATGACCTTAAATTTGATGGATAGTGCTTGGGCTTTGAGAAATCTGAAAAATTTTCCCCAAGCCTGTTAACAACATCATCTGGTTCCGTGATTAATTTATCATTTAATTTTAATGGTGGCAAAGGGGAAGGTACGAATTTGCCACTGATTTTACTAATTTGTTTCCATATCAGACTTGGGGAAGTTTTGAATTTATCCTATTAATATAATGAATCCAAGAGCCTCTTCCTGCTTTTTTAAAGTAGTGGAACTGTTCTGCTTTGGCCCGCTTATAATTAACTTTACAGGTTACTGAGCCACTTGTCCCACCAGAGAACAAAAGGTCTTCCTGGTCTTCCACCTATTTGAGGGGTAGAGTGGTTTCCACTGCTTATAATGCTATTACTAAGGTAATTGTACGCCTCAATATGTGAGATTTAAAAGATTCAAACTCTGTAACAGTTTTAACTCCTTGAGTGAATTTTATCCAATCAGTTTCTTTCGTTTTCCACTTTGGAATGGAAGATTCTGGAGAGCTGGTTGCAGTTTAGTCTAATAGGCCAATGGTCACTCCCATTAACAGACCGTATGCAGACTATGTAAATTTCTGGGGAGCAAATACTTAAATCTGTTACAGATGAATCAATAAGGCTCTCTATAGTCCTGTCTTTTCTATCGATAAAATTTTCACCGAACAGAGAGTAATGGTATTAAAATTTCCCAACAAGAGGAGAGGAAGAGGGGGCTGATCAACTAGTTTTTCCAAGTCTGATAAGGTTGTCATCAGCTGCGGAAGATATATGGAACAAACTGTAAACTTTTACTTGGAGATTACCTGAATAACAGCAGCCTGCAATTGAGCATCAAGTCGGACAGGGCTGTCCTGCAAAGATTTCTTTATCAAAATCGTAGCTCCACCTTCACTTATTACACCAATGGGTGGATTATGAAGAAAGAAAGAAGAATTTAATCCTGAATTTTATGAACTGTTGCCTAGGTTTGTTTCTTGAACGCATATTATGCTAAAATTCCAATCATGTATAAGTGACTTTAATTGCTCAAATCGAGATCTGAGACGTCTTCAGTTCCATTGCAGGATATGCCATTATTGAGACAAACATTTGTGTCCCTAGTCTTACAATTTGACTAGAAAGTTGAACCAGATATCAATGTTACTTCTAGATAAGAGACGAGGTTACGTCTGGTAAAACTAAGGTATACTTATAAACCCATCTGTCAGCCTTGCTCCTGCTGGATGTCCTTAACTCTCCTGTGCTCTTTTTCTTCAATGGAGAAAGCTCGTCTTCAAGCGCATCAAAAGTGTTTCTAATTTTTTGGCCCTGGCTTTCATTGGTTAGAGTTGGGCATGCTTTTTATTCCCTTCGGGTATACAAAAATCATCTTCACTGACTAATGAATGATGTTTCCGAGTCTGTTTTTCACTTGAGGATGAACCACGTGAAGAATTATATGATGAATGCTTTTTAATAGTTCTGCTTTCCTTTGCTATGGCTTGTGTTAGTTTTGAGGGGGAATTTTTACTTACTTCCTTGTGTAACGGGTCGTTAAACCGTTACCAAAATTCACTCAAAAATTTCCTCTTCAAGTATCCATATAATGCTGATACGAAGTCCACAATAGGGTGGAAACATACCAAAACTCAATAAACACAGTGCAAGAATGAATTCAAGGGTTTGGGAGTAAACAAACACAACGAAAATCCATAAATTTAATACAAAAGTAAACAGATAGAAATCACACCTGCACCTCTTTAATACAGGTAATAAATGAATCACTTTCACTCGTAATAATAATCATCCAAAATACACCTACACTTAAGATAGTTATTAAATACTCAAAACCAAAAATTAGGGGGTTCAGAAAGGAGGAGGAAATCGCAAAGGAAGAAAAACATAACAAGTTACAGACTAATTTTCTTATAAATAAACTTGTCACTTATTAGCTTCTTGAATAGATAAATTATGTATTATTCTCCTCGAAGAATAAGGGTATCCTCCACGTCTGGAGTATTAATAACAGGTGGTTAACCAAACACAGGCCTAACCAAGCAGCCACAACAAATCCACAGCCGTGATCGATACAATTTAACGGCATAAAAATCTTACCATGGTGCGGTGAATCCCAAAGGACCTCCAGATTGGTAATCCAAAGAGGTCTTCTAATTTGAAGATATCAGTAAAGCAGTATAATTCTTCAAGTTCTGAAGATAAGGGAAATCCACCAGCAGAGGCTGCAACCACCAAGAAGCAAGTCACGGTAATATCCTTCATCCAGCAAGCCAGGCAAAAAGGTTCCGAATAGCAAAAGGTCCAGAGAACAATTCCCTGTTCTACCAACAGAAGCTACGAAGTCCCCCTAAACCACAGGGGAGGGACCACACACACACACACACAACCTTCTTGAAAAGTAAACACAAACATTAATAGCAAGCAAACAATTGTTATACTCAAGAGGAGGTCCATGACAAGTGCAACTTACAGGAATAGGTTTAACAAATTAAATGAAAACTAAATTTAATCATAATGAAAAAGGATCACATACTGACACTTGCTAGTGCTTGCATCTTCAGTTTGTTGTTTCTTTCCTTCTCCCTGATTTCTTGTTGTAGCTTCTTCATTCTCTGTCAAACTATTTTTTGTATCAAGGAGTCTCTGTTCCCAGAAGTAGCTATGGGTAGATTTGTAGATCTTCCCTTTACTTATTAATTAGAATAATCATGAGGTGAATGATTGGGTTCTGCTAGAGGAGTAGTTTAATAATTCTCTTAATTTCTGGCAATACTTTGATGGTCTATACAGTGGGTTTGGGACCTCCTTACATCAGTTTTCATGTTTGATATTACAGAGGAATAGGAAGTATTTGGCTTGTATTAACCCTCCTTACCTGTCTTCTGGCATTTTCTATACTGATGTGCTCTTCTGCGGCTTTTTCAGCAGTATCTTGGTCTGGTTTTCTTCTTGGGGAAGTTTTGGATTTTGGAGAATGATTACCAATGCAAAGGAAACAATGGTCAGTATGCTCACAATCCTTTTCTTCGATAATACTAGAGCAGATAGAGCATCTTTTTGTACTTACCCATGAAAATTTCACACGTCCATTTTCAAGACAACTATAGTAATGAATTAGGCTAAGTCTATATCTTTTTACCCTCATCTGTATATGATCTCCAAATGAGATATAACCTGGAACGTAACTGCTAGTAAAACAGGGGAGAATATCTCCATTGATGGCTCCTAATTTCTTCACTTCATACATATCTGATGGACAGCTATCCAGTATTTCTGTGTCCTCGTGAATAAGTTACTCCTTTAGTCATGAAAATGATTTATGAGGGGAGACTTCATCAAGATGACTGTTTTGAGGGGCTTTAAAGTTGCCAAGCAGCTTTGCTTGAGTTCCATTGCCTGCTTTGATAAGGCTGTTCTTTTTTCCCAAATCTTTTAACATTTCCTTTTGGGATGGAACCAAACCCCTTTTCTAAAATTTCAGTGGCCTTTATGTAGTTTGTTGCCCCGACTGATGGGACTGAGAGCATTATGTAAATAAAACATCCCCACTGTAGTCATCTTGATGGGTAAACCGGACAGAATGCCAAGAGTCCTATACCCAGAACAACCAGCCCCTGAAATCCAATAGTTCTAAGGAATGTTCCTGGCCTTCAGATACCTATACAACTTGTATATTGATAACTCTTAGGTCCATACATTATCGGGTGGTTGATGAGGTCACCAAAGTTCTCACTATTGGCTTTGAAGATCAACCACAATCCCAGCAAAGTCATCCCTTCTCAATATTCCAGACAATCAAAAGGAGGTTTGTAAGATAAATGGAGAGAATGAAATGAAAATGAGAGAAGTAAAAAGATTTTCAAGGTGCAAAAGGAGGAACGCATCACAGTTGCACAGTGAAACAACTGTTAGGAGAGGGTGGAAAGTAAGATGGAAGAAAGAGAATAAGGAGAGGGTGGAAAGTAAGATGGAAGAAAGAGAATAAGGAGAGGGTGGAAAGTAAGATGGAATTAAGAGAATATGAAAGGAGGTACAGTAAAAGGACTGAAAGAGGTTGCAGCTAAGGGCTAAAGGGACGCTGCAAAGAACCTTAAGCAATGCCTAAAGTGCACTCCGTCAGGTGCACTAATGGCATTAACACCCTACTGTCGATTACGTCTTTTCATCACCCATATTACGCATAGTTGCCTATGGCACACGGACTTAAGAGTATTCTGTTAAGGTATATAGAACGGCTAAAGTTTTGAATGTTATACTGACAGTTCAGCAGTCAGTATAAGGAGAAACAAACAATTTGCAGCTTGAATTAATAAAAAACACGCATACACAGTTTCAGCATTAATGCATTTTCTATCCTTCTGTAAAAATTTCCTTCCTTCATTCATTAACGTGAAGACGACACAATTAAATCTCTAGAGGTTCAGATGAACTAAGTTATTAAGAGAATACTTAGACAATGACTGCTTCAACCATGCTCAAGTACAAAGATACTGTTACCAAGTTCATTTTGCACTTATGTGCATTGTCTTGAAACTGTGCACAGCAAAACAATCATGAGACTAATGACGCAAAACCCTTGAATAACAACTGAGCAACAACTGGAAAATAATGCGACACTGTTGGAGCTGAGCAACCCCGGCAATAGGTGGCGGCATTTTCTATTTTTTTTTTTTTTTTTTATCTAGCGACTATTTCATAACACTGGAAAACACCGGCGCCACATCGTTTCTGAATATTTGCGACCGCTGCACAACAGTAGCTGCACAATCGGTAAGGACTGCGCGCCAAAATGAAACCGTACCAAGAAGTGGCATCTGCAGCATTTGCTTCTTACGTTGTTATTGCTTGGGGAAAAAGTTGAGGAAAGCGAGACAAAGAGCAGACGTTGGTGGACAAAGAGAGTGTTGGAAAAAGACAGAGAAGGACTCAAGGTGCCAAAGGGGCTGCGACCATTAGATGACAAAGTAGCGCACTGCAGTGGCTAACATAAATAACCGAACACAAATATGCATTCTCCTCTCCGCTGCTAATTGGGATATTTTGTAGAAATGAATGGGATTTACTTCATTAGTGAAGGATACAAATTAGGGGAGAAGGATCTAAGAAAAATAAAGAGAGAAGTGCCCAACAGAGGAGGAAGATGAAAAGGGGAACACTTGTTTACATGGAGCAACTGAGAAGTTATAAGAGAAATGGAAGAAGGAAGAGGATTGAAAAGGAAGGAAAGATGGGAAATGAAGAAGAAGAAGACATGAATAATACCGGGACGCTAAAGAAGAAATGAAAAGAGGAGGCGGGTGAGAAAAGAAAGGACAGACTAGACAAGGGAAGAAAAGATGGAAGGAAATGAGGGAAGGAAATTAAGAAGGATAGAAAAAGTTTAGTATATATTAGTTTAACCAGAACTGTGGGAAGTAAGATGAAGAAGGAGAGAGCAGAAAGGAGGAAAACGAGGGCGTACTAAAGTTGACAAAAGATGAAGGAAAGAAATGAGGAATAGAAAGAGGAGGAGGATGTATGATATGAGGTGAAGGAGACAAGAGATGAGAGAGAGGCAGGTGAAGAAGGACGACGAGAAAGAACAAGAATGAAAATGAAGAGAGGGAGAAAGAAGAAAATGGATATAGTAGGAAAAGGTAACAGATGAGGATGAGAAAGAGTAAGGAAGGGAGAAAGCAAACAGTGAAACAATGGGAAGGGGAAGAGGGGAAGAAAGAGGAATCCAGCAGAAAATAACAAATAAATAGTGATGTACAAGAAGGAACACGGGGATAGGTGAGGTTAAATTTCCCAAATCAACGACTTCTAAGATTTAGTCTATTTCTTGGAATGTTAAACAAGGTTTTGTAACGTATTAATTCTATTTCTGGAATGTTAAACAAGGTTTTGTAACGTATTAATTCCATTTATGTAAAGCGGAGGATACTGAAATTTAAATTTTTTTCTATCTAAAAGGGTTGAAAAATAATAAAAGGGTCAAATAATATTTTTTTTTTAGTCTCATATTAATGTATACTTTTAACATAAGGGCGCACCATCCACGTGAAAAATGGCCCGTTAGTGGAACTACATATCTGATAATGCTCCAGGCATTCTCCATCATTTCCACTATACATTTATTTTCTTTCATTCGATTCCTCTTTTAACCAGCTTCAGCTAACCACAATATTGCAGACGAACAAACAGTCTAGAAATGATGCAGATAAAGACTTTCAACCCAGAACTTTGCATTGTCTTTTCCATACCCCGTGGGAAACGGAAACAAAAAAGCGAGTTCCAAAACAGCTGATCATCAGTTGCAAAACAAAACTGGATTGTTGTTCAGCTACTGGGTGACTTTCTTGCAATAGTTCAGAAACTCTGTAGCATAACAAAGTATCTTAGTCGGAACGTGTGCATGAAACCATGTCTCGCAACTGTCCCACAATTGTTTTGCAGTACTTGCGAGACATTTCTGGATTTGCCTCGCGCAAGTTTAGATACAGTGTGGCACAACAAAGTATCCCGGTCTGTCCGACGCTTAAAGCTGACCTTGTTCTGACACAAGCTTAGTTTCTATAATAGTTTGCTAGCGAGAAAACGCTTATATTAACACTCGATTTCTGACTGAATGATAGCACAAATCTATATTACGCTATCTCTCTCTCTCTCTCTCTCTCTCTCTCTCTCTCTCTCTCTCTCTCTCTCTCTCTCTGTGTATCTTTATCATCCCGTGTGATTTGAATCGGAGGTCACCGGTGCTGTATCCAGAATTATTAATGCTCTTTCTTCATTGCTGTTTTGCAACTATTACCTCTCACTCTTTGTCTGCGTTGTTGTTCCTTCATTATTGAAATGTCTCAGTAATGAAAGAAAAACAGTCAGATTTGATATTGTATATTTGTCCATCTATCTATCTATGTATGTGTGTGAATAAATACATATACATGTGTGTGTATATATATATATATAATATATATATATATATATATATATAATATATATATATATATATATATATATAAATGGATATATAGATAGATAGATATATATAACAAATCTGATAGTTTTATCGTTCCTGATAAAGATAATATATATATATATATATATATATATATATATATATATATATATATATATATATATATATACATATATATACATATATATATATATATATAGATGGATAGACATGTAGATAGATATACAATAACAAATCTGACAGTTTTTCGTTCGTTCCTGATAAAGATATATATAAAGACATATAGTATACATATATATATATATATATATATATATATATATATAAATATATATATATACATATATATATACAGTATATGTATGTATTTAACAACATGTTTAAACTTTCACTTTTGTTGTCATACATGTCTTCTACATCCAAAACAACGGCTTGAAATGGTTAAGCTGTTAATCCCTTAACCAACCAGTACCCAGAACTCAAGGTCATTCTCCCCACACGATGATATAAAAGGTCGAAAGGCCACATTGTAATTCAGTAGTCGCTTGATAATGCCACATAGGTGAAACAGCTGTCGCGACAAAAATCAATAAACGGAAGAAGGAAGTCTGCGTATTTTTCGCCAGAAATTGACGGATCAGAATCAGAAAAAACTAAGACGGTATGAAGATACTTGCAAGAAACTTATTGATGCCATTAAGGCAATTACTTTCAACGAAAAAGTAATATATATATATATATATATATATATATATATATATATATATATATATATATTCATATATATATATATATATATATATATATATATATATATATATATATATATATATATATATATATATATATATATATATACTGTATATGTGTGTATATATAATCAAATAGTAACTGGACCTACCTTCAAAGAGGAGAAAACAATAATGATCATTATCAGCACCCATCCAACGCCAAGCAAAGAAAGAAGCCTCAGAGAGCAGAAGAGAAATAGGATTTTAAAAAAGCTACAGCAGAAACACGGTAGTCAGAACAACTGCCTAAGTACAGTCGTTGTGGCTTGGGAAAAGAAAGCACACATCTCTTTCAAGATTTTTACCAAATTCAGTTAACTGAACTAGATAAACTTATAATCTAGCATCATTACTCTATTTGGCATTTTCAGTAACAGGCTTTACCTTTCAGGATGACCAACGCCCCAAGCTCAGTTTCAACAAATTATGCAAAAGCTGTCCGTAGGATGGATAATGCCTATGTGCACTTGAATGACTTAGTGCTGCCAGCATAAACCTGGAGAGGGTATATTAACAACTCAATAGCATTTTAAAAAACTAACTACTGTAAGGATGTGTATGAATTATTCCCACGGGTTGCCTAGAGAAGGAAGTTCCCACAGTCTGCCTGTTTTTCTACGACTGTGTCAGCCGCCTTTGCAAAGCAAAAACTAGGGTTCCTTGGATATAGTGGATTTCCAATGGCCAAGTTTAATATAACAGAGGCAAACCATCGAAAGCCAGGATGGCCTAGTGAACAGTAACGCCTTACTAGTAAGCTGCTAAAAGGAATCTCCTGATGATCATTCACAAAACCTACAAGATGCTGTGTATGAGAAGAAGAAATTGGAAACTATTACGGAAATAAGAATATCAAAATAAAAAGGAAACTCTTATCGAATGACTTTACTAAAAAAAAAACAACATAAATAGAGCGAAAAAATTCTTGGTCATTCATCAGTCCATCATACTAAAGTCTTGAAGGTCACGGCCAACACAGACACGTGCTGTGATTTCCGCTGAGCGATTTTTTAATTTTACCAGTAATGCAAATAGCGGCAGAACGGTATTAGCTCATATGCATGTTTTTAATTCCGAACAGATAAAAAGATACTGACATGCGTATGTATAAGTTACATGGTACTGCTCTAAGAAGCATGTAAATCACAAGTATTCATCGCTCACTCGTGCTTTCGGCTGTACTATTACAGTCAGTGAAATAAACAACTGTTTATATAACTTAAATGTATTCCTCACATACTACATAAAAAAATCTGCTTCAGCACGAGGAAAGGGCCAAACACCTTATTTTACGAATTCTAAAGTGCGGATTCCTTTACTTGAAAACAAACATATATTTTCAAATTCTACTTCAGACCTGACTAAAATCAAAGGAAGTCAGTTTACCTGGATGCATCTGGGCAGGGACGATAGTATAAAACAAAAAATCGACGTTGTAAAATCGTGAACTGAAGATCTTTCCGAATAGAAAAGAAAAATTATATATATATATATATATATATATATATATATATATATATATATATATATATATATATATATACATATATATACAGTTCGTTTGCTGTTGTGCGCAGTGAACTACAAAAATTTCGTAAAAAGAAACTGAAAATTCTAAATATTATTATACCTGAACAATAAACATAGATTACTACAGCATGCACAAGTGTAGGATTAGTACTCACTCTGTGGAGGGCATCGCACCTGAAAAATAAGAGGAGGACTATGAATAATTTTATAATAATGACAAAAGCATTACAGAGGTCACATGTATACATTATTTATTAATAACCAACATCAGAATTCTATTAAACCGAAGGAAAAAGGATGTAAAGTATAAGTATTATCTCTTCCATCAATTCAATGAATTTGTTTTAAAAATATTGAAATTATTCCTAAAAATATAACTTGATAATAATTATTTTTTTAATAATTATAATTCAAACTATCCATAAAAATAGATGATTTAAAGCCGAAAGTAAAAGGGGAAAAGTCATCTGATCAATACGATTACTAAACACCTCCCGTCTCTTTTCGCTATTTCTTGCGAAGGGCGACTATTATTTCTCTAAATGATTAAAAAATCATTCTAATTTAACCATTTTTTTATTCCTATTTCATAGAGGTAAAAAGGTCAAAATTTGTCAGACATTTACTGTGTTTTACATGTTAGACCCGACGGTAACTTTTAAATCTGAGTGGCTTTTATTCATTAATAAAACATCCCGGAAGGATATCGACGTAAGCCTATTATCATTCATAAAAAATCATTATATATACCCTCTACCATTTTGTCATATATAACTAACAAAAAGAGGTTTCTGGTACAATTCTGTGTACAAAGGTTTCATCAAAGAGCGAAAATATGATTAAATAAATACATTCATAATATCGCGAGGCTGTGAGTGACAAGTGGCCATATATATTTTTCAACTCCAAATGCTTAAAACTAGTCGCTCTCTTACCCTCTGTATGTGCATATATTTACATATACATTATATATATACATATACATATATATAAATTTAAATACATATATATAGGTGTACGTGTGTGCGTGTAACTGTGTACACGAGTATGTATGTATATATGTATGGATATTACATCCATCCATCTTTGGATAGAAAAATCGTAGCGAGTTCCCAACTCCCTGGGCCCCGGCTCTCTCTGAAGACAAATTTCCTCTGGGAATGATTTAACAGCGACAAAATATATCTCCTTCGGGATCTTCGCAATCAATCATAGGAGAATG
>NC_089748.1:16498204-16503204 GCF_040412425.1 Macrobrachium rosenbergii
AGCCGGGCCATGTGGGCTGCTCATTAAGTGCCCATGTGTCAGACGAGTATGGCCTATTGTGAGGTGTGTTAAAATTACTTGTGTGTGTGTCTCTCTCTCTGATATGATGAACTCCATTTATTAACATTAGGTTTTATTTCTTTCAGTTTATTACTTTCAGGTTCTTCATCCCATTTAAATTGCCATTTATTTATGATACCCATCTTTATGTGAGGTACATAATCAGTAACAGGGATATTCACATTTGATCTTGTCATGTGAGTTGCTGCTTTAGCTGCTTTGTCTGCATCTTCATTTCCTTTGATCCCTGCATGTGCAGAGATCCAACATATTTCTACATTTTTTCCATTACCATATAATTTATGGAGATATAATTTAATTTGTTGTACTATATTATTTTTTGATTTGTAACTCTGAATAGCTTCTATAACGCTTCTTGAATCACTGAAAATCACAAAATTATTGAATGATGATTCTTTGATTATTTTTATAGCTGATGTAATTCCATACAATTCTGCTGTAAATACAGAAGCACTAGTAAGAAGAGAGAACTGATAAGTTTTGTCTTGGGACACTGCAGCATATCCTACTCCGTGTTCTGATTTAGATCCATCTGTATATATTGCGTAATGTGGATCTTTTCGATTTATATGCTCTATTGTATGTTGTCTATGGTGTTCTGGTGTATATGAGTTACTTTTTGATAAATACTTGAGGTGTGTGCAAATTCTCATTTTATTCATTGTCCAGGGAGGAGGTGATTTCACCATTTAAGGCACTTGTATATTTATATTCAGCGACTCAAACAATCTTCTAGCTCTAATTGGGAAAGGTGGTGGATGGTTGTATATAAATACATCTCTTAATTCAAATAATTTTTTGGTTGGAGAATCACTAGTTTGAATTCTTAAAGCACTTTTCATTGTTACTAGCTCTCTATGGAGAGACAAAGGCAGTTCACCACATTCAACTTGTAACGATGATTTTGGTGATGGTCTAAAGGCTCCTGAGCATATTCTAAGGCCTTCATTGTGAACAGGGTCTAACATTTTCAGCACTGCGTCAGATGCTGAGCCATATACTTCGCTTCCATAATCACTGATGGACAGAACTGTTGCTTTATACAGTACAGTAAGGGTATGTCTATTGGCTCCCCAAGTAGTGTTCGATAGTTTTCTAATTAGATTTAATGCCCTTTTACTTTTAGATTTTACATATGTAATGTGGGATCTCCAGTTTAAGTGGGTATCAAATACTAATCCCAAAAATTTTGCTTTTTGGCCAATTGGTATACTATGGTTTCTGATTTTTAAATCTATTTCTTCACCTTTTTTCCACTTTTTATTTTTATAAAACACGATTGCTTGAGTTTTATCTATGGAAAATTTAAAGCCTACAGATGAGGCCCATTCATCTATTTTTAC
Organism: Macrobrachium rosenbergii; assembly: GCF_040412425.1. Lineage (NCBI taxonomy): Eukaryota > Metazoa > Arthropoda > Malacostraca > Decapoda > Palaemonidae > Macrobrachium > Macrobrachium rosenbergii. The sequence continues at coordinate 16,499,629 of NC_089748.1, forward strand.
TATGCTTTTATTAACGATTCTTTCTGCATGTTTTATTCCGGGATGCTGAATAATATATGGCAAAATCATCCATGTACAGGTTACTTTTAATGCCAATAGGTAGATTTTTACTAATATCATTAATTGCTAAAGTAAACAGTGTCCCACTAAGGACGCTTCCCTGTGGAACACCATTTTCAAGTGGAAATGTTCTAGACAGATCATCATCAATTCTCACCTGAAAATTGCGGTTTGTCAAAAAGTTCTGTATAAACCTAGTTAAAGGATCGCGATGGAATCCTCTTATTCGGCAAAAATGCATGGTTACTATTTTACTAGGAAAAAATCTAAAACCATTCATCTCAGCCCACTTTACTATATTATCAATGCTGAGCTGAAGGCGGCATTCAGCCACTGCCATCCTTGTTGCTGCAAAGGGTATCCAAAGGTTATCAACAAAAAGGTTATCTGGGGGAATTATTTTGGAAACCCCTAAGGCGAACAAGGTTACACTTAAAACACTTCCCTGTGGCACTCCTTGATTGAATACATCTGACATTGTTGCTCCAACTTGAACCTGAAATAACCATTTTTTTTTTTACGAAAAAGTCTTGATAAAAAGAGGCAAATTGCTTCTCAGGTTACATTGATAACGGGCCCTCAAAATGCCATGTTTCCATGTTGTATCAAAAGCCTCCTCTAAATCAAATAAAACAGTGATCTGATGCTGCTTGTTGGCAAAAGCTTCACATACTCAAGATTCCATTCGAACCAATACACATATTGTGGAGTGCATACTTCGAAACCATACTAAGCAACAGATATGTACCACGTTCCAAGCACCACGTCAAACGTGTGTTCACCATTTTTTCCAAGATCTTACACAAACACGATGTCAGTGCAATAGGACGATAAGTCTTTGTCTTGAATGGGTCCTTCCCTAGTTTCACAAATGGCAGTAATTTTAACATCTCCCAAAGCTTAGGGAAGATATGTTCTCGGTAACTTCTGTTAATAAGGCTTAATATGAAGGTCTGGTACTTTCGGTGGTATGTTTAATAACTGAATATGTTATATCATTCATTCCAGGAGCTGATTCATTACAATTATTCAAGGCTGATTCAAATTCTCTCATAGTAAAAGGTATATAGCTTTGCTCATTCTTGATGTATTAAAATCTATTTCGACCTGTTCCATTAGCCTTCTTTGAGCTGAATAGGGTATCATAATTTTTCTTTGCAATATTATCAAAATGATTAGCAAACTCATTTGCCACGAACTGGGCGTCCGCTACCTCACAACCATTGATTTTGATAACTGGAGGCTGACAAGGAGTAAATTTTAATGTTATTTTTCTAACTCTCTTCAAACTAAAGTCAGAGGTGTTTTCAAATTTAGTGAGGATATGAAAATTGTCCAAGATCACTTTCGTGCTTTTTTAGTTTCCATGGGGAAATGAGCTCTCGCTTTTCGAAATTCAACATTTTCGTCTGCGGTATCTGATGAAAGCTGACCTCATAGTTTTATGAGTTTCATGGCATTTACGAGTCTACCAGGGAACTGGTCGACGGATAAATAAGCCGGAAGTCCTCGGTATAGATTGAAGACCAGCCGAGAACATAATTGTACTCAGAAAGTCAAGAGCATCATCTACACAGGGAAAGTCAATCAGCTGTGTTCCTGGAATGCTGCCCAGTCAGCTTTACCAATGTTCCATTTACTAGCCTGGAAGATGGAGGATTTGAGGCTACACTCACCACTACTGGAAAATGGTCGCTGGTAAATCTACCATAACTCTCCAATTAAAGTCAATAAGGCATATAGATAAATCAATTGCTGATAATGTGGCTGTTTGAATGTGAAAATGTGTAGACTCCCTCACCACGTCAAAAGTTAAGTATACATTAGTTTGACCAGACCACTGAGCTGATCAACAGCTCTCCTAGGGCTGGCCCGAAGGATTAGACTAATTTTACGTGGCTAAGAACCAATTGGTTACTTAGCAACGGGACCTACAGCTTGCTGTGGAATCCGAACCACATTATACCGAGAAATGAATTTCTATCACCAGAAATAAATTCCTCTAATTCTTCATTGACCGGTCGGAGAATCGAACTCGGGCCCAGCAGAGTGCTAACCGAGAACGATACCGACCCGTTCAATGAAGAACTATCTCACCACGTCAAGGTGGTACGAAATATACAAACACCATTCTCAATGCAAGAAATCTAAAATTCTTCCGTGTCTTCAAGACTTGTAATGAGATTTCACACACTTTCTCTTGGTATAACAATATCTTCTAGGTAGCATCAATTTCCTTTTACATTCCAACGAGTTATGTGGAAGTGGTGAACATTTTTACCAATCCTTATTATACCCAACCTTCCTGTAAGTTTCGTTAGGAGGCAAGTTTGTCATCAGTCAAGAGGCAAAGTCCATTTAGCTACACAATATTCTTTCAGCGTCTAACTAGATATGGGAAACTAACTTTACCATTACAAAAAGTTGACAAATACGAATTTCCATAATGTTCAATCTTGATACTGCTATCCTTTGTCTAGGTGTATGGGATGGGCAAACGCAAGACTTTTGTTTACACAGATTTGAACGAAGAACGAGAAAGAAGTGGGCGCATCAAGGCGGGACCTAACAAAGCAGAAAATGACGAAACCTGCCTCCGGTAAGATAGTGAATAAATGAACTCTACTCCAATTTAAAACTTTCAGGGAAACAAAAGGAAAAAGAAAAAAAATAATTATACATCATGCTTGCAGGAACATGAAACTGAAAACGATGTTCAGGGAAAAATAAAGAAAAAAGAAATGCAGCAGAGAACAAAATAATAAAAAGGGAAGACACTTTACGGAAATAAATGAGGAAAAGGAGATTACCAAGCTTGCGGGGAATGACCACCAAAACCAAGGGAAGATTACTACTGAGAATTTCCGTGTAATTTACGTTGCTCTAAGTGCACGCACGGAATTCGATTACGAGGAACACACCACAAAGCAGAGAGGAACACCAAAATCACAGTCCCAACCACACACGTAAAACACGTTTCTGCAAAATGTATTACTTAGAAGTTTTTTCAAGATTAAAAGTAACTTTTGATCACGGAAACAATTGAATTTTAAATTAAAGTTCAACTTGTGCTGACCATCAACACACAATCTGTTGAAGAATACTAATAAAAAACACTGTTAAAAACAACAATAAATACTGAAAACAAAGAACTTTCTTGAGGGTTAAATTATAAGTTATGTAGAAATTCTCAGACTGATGTTTCAGATAAAACAAAGGAACAGAAATCAGGAGGGGTTTGTAATTGGAACGAGGAAGTGACAGAGTTCATTCACAATCTAGAGCTGGGTAAAGTAATTAAGATTTCATCTTTGTTATTTGAGGTGGTCAAAATAATTTAAAGGTATCATAATATTACATATAATAATGCTTCATCGTTTAAGCTTGGTAAGGTCTACACAAACATACATACTTATAAACATACACACACACATATATACATATTTTTATTTATATATATATATATATATATATATATATATATATATATATATATATATATATATATATATATGC
>NC_089748.1:16505704-16510704 GCF_040412425.1 Macrobrachium rosenbergii
CGCCCAGGTGGCAACCCCGTCAGGTCGTTTATCATGACTCTTCGAGTAAAATAGCGCTGTTTAATTATGGATAGGAAAATGCTCGATGAAAATTTGTTTCATCACAAAAACTGTTTGAAGCTGGTATGGCATTATTTTCGGGGATTGCTTTTAACGACACCTACCAATATACAGGCGTGCAGCTAGATAATTTCCTTTTTTTTTTTCTATCAGCAGCCGGTTTCCGTAAGAGACAAGAGGATAAAGATATAAAAAATGTAGTTATCCACATCGATTCTTCAGCTGAATAAAGCAAGAACAAAGTGAACGAATGTTCAAATCCAAGTCGTTCATCCCCTGTTTTTCCTCTTAAATAAGGCGAACTAAGTTGCCTCACAATAACCTATATGATGTTCGTTCATGTAAAAATTTTACCACGCGATCAATTGGCAAGTGAGTTGTTCGAACACGTTAAACAAAGAACAGTAAAGAGCGTTGTTCACATTTTAAGGTACCCGACTGCTGCTGTTGACTTTTATAAAATAGCTCCCAATATTATTTGTCATTACAAGAAAGTCGTAATCTCGGAACCTACAGCAACTTCAATATATAGAGATATAAATACAGTGTGCCCATAAAGTCTTTATAATTTCAAAAAATATATTACAAAAGCAATTGAACAGACAAATATGTGGAAATTATTACAAAATGAGAGTTAAATATTGAAGTTTTTTGCCTCATTTGATACACCTCTATATGGGCACCATTAGTTGCACGAACCATATCAAGAAGGTACTCGATTTCTTGCCATGTTCGCTGTAGCATAGCCACATCAATGTTGTCAATGGTATCAGTGATCTTTTGCTTGACATCAGTGATGTCCCATATCTTTGTTCGAAACACGATATCTTTGAGATAACCTCACAGAAAGACGCCCAGGGGAGTGATATCTAGTGAATGAGGTGGCCAGGGAATTGGGCCATCCCTTCCGATCCACCCGTCTGGAAATGTTGGATTTAGGAACCCATGAATATGCAGTCCCCAATGTTGGGGTACACCATCTTGCTGGAAAATGATGGTTGGTTGAAGATCATCTAGTTGTGGTGCCATATAATCAGTCAAGAGGTCAAGGTAAACATCTGCAGTAACTGACCAATGATTCGATTACACATGATCCCACACCACACATTCACCTTTGGACTACCTCGGACCAGTTCCCTAGTCACATGGGGATGTTCTGATCCCCAGATTCGCACATTATGTGTGTACAGTTTCCCTCATCACTAAAACTAACTTGGTTGAGGAACGTCTCATCATCAGAAATTCGTCCCAGCATGTTGACTGCAAACTCTTTTCATCTTGGTTTATCATTGGCTCAAGTGCCTGTATGGGTTGCATTTTGTAGGCGTACAATTGCAAGTTCTTGTGCAAGACTTTGTGCACTGTTGAGCATGGTAGCTGTTAGTGTCTGGCAGCAGTACGGATGGAATTTTGTAGGAGGATGATCAAAAGCTTGTCTTACATGATCGATGTTTTCCTCAGATGTTCTTGGTTGTCCACTCATCCCTTTATCCAACACTGTCCCTGTCTCCATAAATTCCTTGTGCCATGCACGAACTGACGGACGTGACGGTGATCTCTTCCATGCTTAGTTCCGTAGTTTTGCTGAGTCTGGGTATCCGATTTTGTTTCAATAAACCATGGAACACACTGTGCCTTTTCTTGAGGAGTAGCCATTTTTAGGGGTTCATTTAACAGTGCCTCTTTCATCAACACAAATGCAATGTGATTAAAAATTTGATAACTGCTGAGTACATAAAACAAATCTGATTAAGATATCTCATCAATGGCTTTTATAATATATTTCTTAAATTGTAAAGAGACTTTATGGACACCCTGCATATGTGTGCATGTATATATATATATATATATATATATATATATATATATATATATATATATATAAATATATATATATATATATATATATATATATATATATATATATATATATATATATATATATATATATATATATATATATATATATATATATATATAGTGATATAGTGTGTGTGCGTGTGTGTGTGCGTATGTGTGTGTGGATTACACACACACATATATGTTACCCTACAAAGAGTAATCCCATTGCTTACCTTTGCTGAAAAGTCAAGAAGTCCCATCTATTGGTAGCTTGATAGTGACCGCATCAAAGTGGCTACTGGCACCGTACATCTGTACATACACACATGCATTCTCTCTTTCTCTCAGGTCTACAGCGAAACAAACATTACCCAAAATAATTTATTTGACAATAATCTAACATAACTGGATTGTAAGAAACAAGAGATGAAATAAAATGGAATACTACTGTTCACCAACTGATCAAATGTATTAAGGGCCACCATGTTCAACTAATTATTCTCTCTATATAATTTCCCCACAATATGTCAACAAAAGTCAAGTCCAGTATATTCCCCAATGAGTGCATCATATCCTCTTCCTCAGCGAAATGTCCGAAGAAGTCAAATAAAACCCTTGTTAAACTAATGTATAAATATAAAGATATGGGAATTCCTCCCATGTTACTTATAAAGTACACACAATGTAAAAAGTGCCTGACACAAGTGAGATATCTGTTAAATGAAAAGAACAATCTACAGCTCGGGAAATCTAAAATGCTTCCTACCTCCAAACAGCAATGTTCACAGTCTTAATCGACAGGTCTCGAACCACAGAGCCTTCACCAAAGGTTTCTATCAAACTTTGGTGTTGATCTTCGAATGACAATTTGTTTGATAACTAATACCTTCACACCCTGGAGCTCCGCCCCCCAAAAAACACACATATGAACGAATTCTCTAGAACCCAGACATTTCCAGCGAAGAAACTCATAAAGTCTTGTCGCCAGGCGGGGGTGTTTTCATGTCTCAAGAATATCTGATGCATTTGACAAGCACCCAGTTTTCCTAATCAGGATGGGTGCCAGACACCAGCCAAGCATTCTCTTGAGGCTCTCCACAATGCATTTAGCCACATTTACTGATCAAAAATCTACTGTGAATTGTAATTCATAAAATATCTGTGACCTATGAGCTTTATATATATATATATATATATATATATATATATATATATATATATATATATATATATATATATATATATATATATATCACAGAGCTGAAGTAAGGCATCTTGATTTTTATACAAAATTGAGAATGTTACATGTCCTAGCAGTCTTTACACTGTAAAGCAAATCAGATCAGATGAATGCCAAGTTAAAAGTATGAATAGGTTATTAGCCAACAGATTTTCTTAAGGCAATTCAGTAATCCCTTCCATCTCTGGCTTCCTAATAAGATAAAAATGTCCCCGGTGAAATAAACTGGTGAACAGGCACCTTCTTTTCTTAAAGTTCCAACATCACAAAGCTTAAGATGGTAGGAATAAGAGATTAAAAAAACACAAGAGTAATTAGGAATGTGCGTGCAATGCTTATACATATGAAGCACAGCAAAAATTAATGTCAAAGTGTGCTAATCTCAGCTCAGAGTCAGACGACACATGAAGTCAGAATTAGATCACACCATCGGCGACCTCGTAACTTCTGCCTCGTATGTTTGTTCCAATTACTCGTGACCTTCGAATGATTCACTGAATGATTGACTGAAAGACTCGTTTCATGATGCACTGAAGTATTTCCAGCCACTCAGACAATGAAAAGAGCGGAGTTGGAGTGGTTGGGCAGCAAGATAAAGAGATCCAGAAAATAAATGAGAGGAATTCCAAGCATCTAAAGCTGGAACTAGGGAAAACCCCACATCTGCACTGGAGGTGGTGGACAACAAACCCAAAGGAAGGAACCAGGAATAAAACGTGGGTGCAGTAAGGAGCCGAAGGGCTACGACCACTCCACTCTGAGCTTCGGTATGAGTATACAGTATATATATATATATATATATATATATATATATATATATATATATATATATATATATATATATATATATATATATATACATACATATACATACATATATATATATATATATATATATATATATATATATATATATATATATATATACGTGTATATATGTGTATGTGTATGTATGTTTGTGTGTGTATATTGTGGTGAAAATATCCTCACTGAGTAAATAAGACATTAAGCCTCAAAAACTCAGATTTCAGACAAGAGTATAGAGACTTTACTGTATCTTCCTTTTTATACCAAATAAACAGCCAATGCGCTCTCTTCATCAACAAAATAAGGATTTCACAGTTTCAAAAATAACAATTGTGAAACAGCCACTGGTTTTTAACTTGCGTGCTTACCTATTCTTTTATTCGTCTTGAAGACGCCGTGCAAAAACTTACGAGTATTTTTCACTCACGTGATTAATTGACAAGATATTTATGAATCAGAATTACGTTTTGACAAGATATAAAATTTTATTGCACTTCTAAACAAATTTAAGAAAAGCACGTTTTCTCTATGTCACGTTAAGTGATGGTTTTGCGGGAACTGCTGGTTCCCCGCTCGTCCCCTTTTGTGGATTGCTGCCTCCTTACCTTCAAGTTTTTTTTTGTTTTGATGTTCTCGTCGGTGAGCTGCCGTTTTTCTATCGTCAGTCGGGTCTGGTAGGGCAGCGAGAGTAGCGGCAGTGGCAGCAGCAGCAGGCAGTTTTTGGAGTCGACGTTGGTCGAGTTTTTGAGCAGCAAATTGGAGCACGGCTACGAAGTGGAGCACGACGTAGAGGTGGAGTGTGACCATGAGTAGTCGTGTGACCACGAGCTGCTCATCTTTGATGACAGCGTGAGGCTGTCCTGACGTCTCCATCAGGGTATTCTGGTTTGTGGGTCTTGTCCCTGTTGTGCAGCTGAGGGCTGTCTTGGTGACCTGATGGAGGACGTATGTTTGATATTTTTTCTGCCTGCTGTTGTTTATTTTTTGCCTTTTTTTTTTTGTTTTAAAGCTACTTTTGTTTAACTTGCTTTTGTTTAGTGCTGCCTTTTGG
>NC_089748.1:16515704-16593204 GCF_040412425.1 Macrobrachium rosenbergii
CCTGTTTAGTTCCTCAAAGAGTTTTCATTGCAAAGTGTCACGTTAAGTGATGGTTTTGCGGGAACTGCTGGTTCCCCGCTCGTTCCCTTTTGTGGATTGCTGCCTCCTTACCTTCAAGTTTTTTTTTTATTTTGATGTTTTCGTTGGTGAGCTGCCGTGTTTCTGTCTTCAGTCGGGTCTGGTAGGGCAGCGAGAGTAGCGGCAGTGGCAGTAGCAGCAGGCAGTTTTTGGAGTCGACGTTGGTCGAGTTTTTGAGCAGCAAATTGGAGCACGCCTACGAAGTGGAGCACGACGTAGAGGTGGAGTGCGACCATGAGTAGTCGTGTGACCACGAGCTGCTCATCTTTGATGACAGCGTGAGGCTGTCCTGACGTCTCCATCGGGGTATTCTGGTTGGTGGGTTCTTGTCCCTGTTGTGCAGCTGAGGGCTGTCTTGGTGCCCCGATGGAGGACGTATGTTTGTTTTTTTTTTTTCTGCCTGCTGTTGTTTATTTTTGCATTTTTTTTAAAGCTACTTTTTTGTTTAACTTGATTTTGTTTAGTGCTGCCTTTTGGCTTTTTTTTTGTATATGGTTATCATCTTTTTACCAGACCTGACTCACTTGTAAATATTGTAAATAAATTAATTTTTAAGCTCATTTTATTTTTGTTGTTTTCTCCTCCTTTGTTTGTTGCTTCTGCCGTCAGTCATGACAGCCCGTCCTGAGTATGTTAAAGAACCTGCATAACGACCCACTCGGGTCGTTACAATGGCGACTGTGACAGGGCGGCTCTGTTTTGGCTGGCGGGGTTGTTACGGCATTGGAGGGAGTATAGTGTAAAAAAAAAAAAATTTTTTTTTTTTTTTTTGTCTTTTAGGTGGGGAGGTGTCACGTTAAGTGATGGTTTTGCGGGAACTGCTGGTTCCCCGCTCGTTCCCTTTTGTGGATTGCTGCCTCCTTACCTTCAAGTTTTTTTTTTTTTGATGTTTTCGTTGGTGAGCTGCTGTGTTTCTGTTAGTCCAGGCGACTGGTGCAAAATAGAGCTAGAATTGCTCAGTTAGTGATACAAGCATGAAATTTGGCATAATGATACTTCAGTCCATACTCAATATTTACAGGGTGGAGCCCTTGTATATCACATGTTTCTTAGCAACGGTTGCTAGGGAACACGAACCACCCTACCAATGGGCAGCATAAGCCGATTCAGGAAGAAAATTTTTATATAAACCACCAACACCTTTTTGTTAGACATATTTATAATATTTATATCAGTAGTAAAATGTTACAGGCATCAGCAGTAAGTAACAACAACATTTATTTTGTTGCTAGGCAACTCACCGACCATAGTAGCAGTCCGCTTACATCTTTATCCAACATTCAAAAGACATTCCTACTTGCAGCAGGTTAAAATTATACAGGAAGGAATATGATTAATCTATCTAGCAGTCTATTGGCTTGATAATCTATGTAGACTATTAGAAGTATTTATTACACTATAATAGCTAAACAATAAGTATGTGCTTGAAATTACTGTGATTCGTACAGTGATCAGAATTAAACGAAGAATAGAATGGAGATATATATTCAAACACGTATGTTACTAGGCAACACAAACACAGTATCAACTAGCTACTCACACATTTCATACATTGTCACAATCTGTGGCATGTGCAGTAAACTGTACACTTAAGGTGTGCCCTTACACACTTGCAGTCTGTGCATCTGCTCCTACATCTACATTGGATTAGCTCTGGACACGATGCACTTGCTTCAGGTAGATTTGTCCACAGCGGTCTCCAATGCTCTGGACAGGTCCACCCCATTCAGCAGGGAAGGCAACTGGCGATGGGGAATTGTAGCATGCCCCCAATGGTGTCCACCCTGCAATACTGCCCTCCTGATATGTTGTTGTAGAGCAGCTTTAGAAGGAGGAAGGACTGACATCTCACGCCCTTTACGTGTGAACAGAAGCTTTCTGGCTTCATTGACCGAAGTACATGTCGCTGTTCTGTCATATAGAAGAATGGTGAAGTACTCTAGTGAAGTGTATGTCTCTTCAGTTATTTGTTCTGGTGCATCATGCACCTCATAGAAGGCACCAGTGAATTCATCATGTGTTTCCCATACCTTCCAGGCGGTCTTCTTTCCGACTTGGGCAAACTGTGACACTGTATCACAGCCAGTGAAGGCATGGAACACAGGGAGTGCTAATGACTTTTGGGGCCCAAGTGAAGCAGATATCTCATGAACTGGAATGTGGCGGAATTCCTTGCCACAGCCGAAGGCAATCAGAGTTCAATAGCACCTACATGCTGCACAGTTGCTACTGCTAACACAACAACATCAGTATCAACAGTTCGAACAAGAATCTTGCGGAAGCCCTGCTTACAAGCATCAGCCACATGGACCATCATTCTGGAATCCGCTTCCTCATGATTACATGGAGCAATGTTAGTGATGTCTCGAATCGGTACATAAAGTACATCAGCACCATCAGTAAGAATAAGAGGCTGCTCTGCCGAAGTACGTGTCAACAGTTCTTCATTTAGTAGTTTGAACAGCTCGATTTTGTTGTTGTTAACACGAAGGAACTGCTGCCAGTTCTTTGGTATGGGGCTGGATACCTGCACACGTCTCCGTTGACTAGGGCCCCTTACACGTGTTTCTCTGGTCTGTGCCTTCAGACTGTTATCCACATACTGATCCCAGACAATATCTACACGTTGAGTCTGGTTTTGCTCCCTCTTGATATGCGGAACAAACACGTTTGCAGCATAGTCACCAAATGTTCTGCATCCACCAGGTCTAAGAATGTTGACAAGAACAGCACCATCCATGATCGTCACCTCTGTGTCTGGCCTTGTACCACATGTAGATGCTGCATGCTGTTCTAGGCAACCCATGAGATCCGATTTTTTCCCCAGTCGTAATTGCCCATAGGAAGAGAGAGATGGTGGAAACGGATGGTTTTCATGGCTGAAGAAATTGTCTAAATCACCATCTCTTGTCTGGCATGCAACATACAGCCTTGCGAACAGAGAGATTCATTTCTCAACAGACTGGACTTTGCATCACCTTTCTTAAACCTCTGTGTTTGTTCATTAAACAATTCTACCTTGTTCCTGGTGATGGTGGCTGTTATTGGCTTGGTGTTTGTCCTAAGGCGCTCGTCTACAAACATTTTATACTGCTCTTGGCCTTTCAGCTGTATACTATAGAGGCACTCAACTGACTGCTGGTCCATGATGTCCTTTGAATGCAGTCGCAGAAGATCCTGCAGCAAACTCGGGCAGCTGCTACTGGTTGTAAGTCACCTATTAGAAGCAAAGAAAGAAAAGATAATATATGGCATGTATATATAAATATATGTAGCAACATTGGTTTGTATAGGCTTGTCAGTGGCTCATACCGCTTGATATTATCTTTGTCAATACCGGTTGCTAAGAAAATGTTCCTAGCAACCAATGCTATGTCCTGCAGAGTACAGAGAGGTTCCATATTAATAAAAACACAATCTCTATGTTGTAGACATTCAAATATTTGATATTGTTTTTAATAAAATGATATTGCATGTGCTATTAGTGGATATTATCGTCCGGGGTTGCTGGCTGTCAAGCATAAAATGTTGCCTAGCAACCGTTGCTAGGCAAAATACAGTTCACGAGGGCTCCACCCCTGAAAATGTTAAGTGTGGTGTGGTGGACATTTATGCCAAGTTTCATGCTTGTATCACCATCTGAGCAATTTTTCACCTATCGCTTGGACTATGTCTTCAGTCGGGTCTGGTAGGGCAGCGAGAGTAGCGGCAGTGGCAGCAGCAGCAGGCAGTTTTTGGAGTCGACGTTGGTCGAGTTTTTGAGCAGCAAATTGGAGCACGCCTACGAAGTGGAGCACGACGTAGAGGTGGAGTGCGACCATGAGTAGTCGTGTGACCACGAGCTGCTCATCTTTGATGACAGCGTGAGGCTGTCCTGACGTCTCCATCGGGGTATTCTGGTTGGTGGGTTCTTGTCCCTGTTGTGCAGCTGAGGGCTGTCTTGGTGCCCCGATGGAGGACGTATGTTTGTTTTTTTTTTTCTGCCTGCTGCTGTTTATTTTTGCATTTTTTTTTTAAAGCTGCTTTTTTTGTTTAACTTGATTTTGTTTAGTGCTGCCTTTTGGCTTTTTTTGTATTTATGGTTTTTATCTTTTTACCAGACCTGACTCACTTGTAAATATTGTAAATAAATTAATTTTTAAGCTCATTTTATTTTTGTTGTTTTCTCCTCCTTTGTTTGTTGCTTCTGCCGTCAGTCATGACAGCCCCGTCCTGAGTATGTTAAAGAACCTGTATAACGACCCACTCGGGTCGTTACACAAAGAAAACGGCGTTCTGTGAAATTACACCATAAGGATTATGTTGAAAGTAAGTTTAAGCAAGGGTAATACAGAGAGTAAATGAAAACCAAGCATATCCAGCGATCAGTGCCAGGATCCACAGGAGAAATGAAAGTGGTTGACCTAAACAGCCTGATATCAAGTGAACGGACATTTTAGAGGATGGCAGCGTGAACAGAAAGTTACTGTGTAGGAATCGTAATTATCTGATAATTGAAAGAAAAGTTGGACACAGCTGAGGAGACATACTGTGCGTCAATATACGAGTACAATACAATATCATGAAGTACAGTAAAGAAAAGGGAAGAAATGTATGGATAAACTGATGTCACAAGAAGAGTCGGCATAAGTGTAATGTTGGATCAGTGTGTTCTGCAGCGATTTGTTTATGTTGTGAGAATGTGAGCTGAGAGAGATATCAATATGGATTGTCATCTGGGAGTGAGGAGGAGGAAGAGAAGAATCTAACAAATGAATTTTTCAAGAGATTGCAAGCAAATTGTGGTGAAAAGACCTTAATTTCTATGAAACATGGCTATGCATAGAGGATGCTCTTGAACAGCAGAGAGGGATAAATTTTTGTTTCTGGGGTTTATGTACAGCTGTATGAAACGCAAGAAAGGACCTTTTTGTTATTTTTAAGATGATGTGTGCGACCTTGACAAGATTAATAAAAGTTACCAATAAATAAAAATATATATATATATATATATATATATATATATATATATATATATATATATATATATATATATATATAAATACACGTATATAAATGTGTGTGCATGTATGTGTATGTATTTAAGCGAAACGCCTTCGGGTCGGGGAAAGAAAAGAAGACAAATCACTCTAGCATGGTGGCAACGAACCTTTAATGAAATTAAATTTATGGGACGTATGGAATCATAAAAAAGTGGAGAAATGGAATTCAAAGAGTAGTAGTAGTAGTATTAAAGTAGTTTAACCAGACCACTGAGCTGACTTTCAGCTCTTATAGGGCTGGCCCGGAGGATTAGGATAAATACCACATAGGCTCACGTTCTCATACTGTAACACATACACACAATACATTTACTCATGCTTCCACACTAAAAAGATATATTAAAATTCATAATAAGTAATATTTAAAAAAAATTTAAATTTAAATTCGACAAATGCTATGTTTTCGTGCTTTTATTATTTACTTATTTTTATATTTTATATATCTATCAAATCACAGTTCCTCACGAACAACAAAATCGGAACGACTGAAAATGTAAAAGATTCTGACAAAATTTCATTTATTGATTTATTCAAAAAAGTTGACAGTCGCTGTTGGTCATATTTTGGACACTCACATAACACATGTCTGACCGTTATTATCACCTTGCACTCTGAGCACTCGGGAACTGGGCCACGTGGGCTGCTCATCAAGTGCCCATATGTCAGACGAGTATGGCCTATTCTGATACGTGTTAGAATTACTTGTGCGTGTCTCTCTCTCTATGATATGATGAACTCCATTTTTAATATTAGGTTTCAATTTATTACTTTCAGGTTCTTCATCCCATATATATTGCCATTTATTTATGATACCCATTTTTATGTGTGTTACATAATCAGTAACAGGGATATTCACATTTGATCTTGTCATGTGGGTTGCTTCTTTGGCTGCTTTGTCCGCCTCTTCATTTCCTTTGATCCCTACATGGGCAGGGATCCAACATATTTCTACATTTTTTCCATTATTATATAAATTATGGAGATATAATTTAATTTGTTGTACGAAATTATTTTTTGATTTGTAACTCTGAGTAGCTTCTATAGCGCTTCTCGAGTCACTAAATATCACAAAATTATTGTATGATGTTTCTTTAATTATTTTTATAGCTGATGCAATTCCATACAATTCTGCTGTATATACCGAAGCATTATTAGGAAGAGAGAACTGATAAGTTTTGTCTTGGAACACTGCAGCATATCCCACTTCGTGTTCTGATTTAGATCCATCTGTATATATTGCGTAATGTGGACCTTTTCGGCTTATATGCTCTATTGTATGTTGTCTTTGGTGTTCTGGTGTATAAGAGTTACTTTTTGATAAATACTTGAGGTGTGTGCAAATTCTCATTTTATTCATTGTCCAGGGAGGAAGCGATTTTACTATTAAAGGCACTTGTATATTTATATTCAGCGACTCAAACAATCTTCTAGCTCTAATTGGGAAAGGTGGTGGATGGTTATTTATAAATACATCTCTTAATTCAAATAATTTTTTGTTGGAGAATCACTAGCTTGAATTACTAGAGCACTTTTCATTGTTATTAGCTCTCTATGGAGAGGCAGAGGCAGTTCACCACATTCAACTTGTAAAGATGATTTTGGTGATGAACTAAAGGCTCCTGAGCATATTCTAAGGCCTTCATTGTAAACAGGGTCTAACATTTTCAGCGCTGCGTCCGATGCTGAGCCATATGCTTCGCTTCCATAATCAATGATGGACAGAATTGTTGCTTTATACAGTACAGTAAGGGTATGTCTATCGGCTCCACAAGTGGTGTTCAATAGTTTTCTAATTAGATTTAATGCTCTTTTACATTTAGATTTTATGTATGTTATGTGGGTTTTCCAGTTCAAGTGTGTATCAAATACTAATCCCAAAAATTTTGCTGTTTGGCCAACTGGTATACTATGGTTTCTGATTATTAAGTCTATTTCTTCCCCTTTTTTCCACTTTTTATTTTTATAAAACATGATTGCTTGAGTTTTATCTATGGAAAATTTAAAGCCTGCAGATGAGCCCCATTCATCTATTTTTACAATGGTTTTATTAATGATTCGTTCTTCATGTTTTATTCGAGATGCTGAATAATATATGGCAAAATCATCCATATACAGGTTACTTTTAATACCAATAGGTAGATTATTGCTGATATCATTAATTGCTAAAGTAAACAGTGTGCCACTAAGGACGCTTCCCTGTGGAACACCATTTTCAAGAGAAATGTTCTAGACAGAACATCGTCAATTCTCACCTGAAAACAGCGATTTGTCAAAAAGTTTTGTATAAACCTAGGTAAATATCCACGGATGTTGTTGTGTTTTAAAGTTTTTAATATAGCATACCTTCATATAGTATCGTACACTTTCTCAAAGTTTTGTATAAACCTAGGTAAATGTCCACGGATGTGGTTGTTTTGTAAAGTTTTTAATATAGCATACCTCCATGTACTATCGTATGCTTTTTCAATGTCAAAAAAGACAGCTACAGTAATTAGTTTTCTTTCAAAACTTCTACATATATGGTCTTCTAAGTTGCAGAGAGAATCTAATATAGACCTGTTACACTGTGACCCAAACTGAGTGGGAGTCAAAATTTTATTTTCTCGAATGTGCCATGTTAGTCGAGCATTTACCATTTTCTCAAACAGTTTGCATAAGCAGCTTGTTAAAGAAATTGGTCTGTAATTATTTACATTACTGGGATCCTTTCCAGGTTTGGGGATAAGTATTATTATAGCTTTGGATAGGAATCATTATAGCTTCACGCCATTCATCTGCAAATAAATTCCGAAGCCATAAATGATTATAAAACTCTAATAAGTATGACTTTGTCAAAGGTGCTAAGTGGCAGATCATCTCAAAACAAATATTGTCACCTCCAGGAGCAGATTTATTGCAGTTCGAGAGAGCATATTCCAACTCTGACATATTAAATTTTCTATTATAACATATATCTAGTCTATTGTTTCAAAATTTATTGCTATTGATTTTATTTTATTTTTGTTTGTGCAGAAGTATTCATCTAAATTTTTATCACCACTTACATTTGCTAAATTTTCTCTCATTATATTACTTATATATTTCTTTTCGGATCAAGTGTTCTTTTCCCATCTTTTAATATGGCATGTCTAGGTGGTTTAACATGGGTACCATTTATTTTCCTGAGTTTTTCCTATATTTTTTGCATGGGAGCATTATTGGAGAGATCTGATACGTATTTCCTCCACAAAATTATTCTTCCTTGAATTACTTCTTTTTTTAAATTTTGCAGATATTTTGTTGTATAGATGTTTTAATGTTTCAATTTCTAGTAATAATATAGTCATTTTTTGTAAAGTTCCTTCTAATATCGGCAATGTTTTATTTATTTTACTGAACTTTCTATTTAAATTATCTAATCGTCTCCCTATTGAGTGTTTTATACTTATTAATTCTGTTAACTTATCGGACCACCATGGAACTTTGTGTTTTGTTGGATGGGGTTTGATTGTAGTATTGCTTTATCAGCAGCATTTTTAATGAAATCAACAAAAAATTTATTAGTTTCATTATGGTCTTTTAAATATTTAAATGGTGGATATTTTAGTGCTCCTAATCTTCATATTATAAATGTTATACTGAGGGACGTGTTTGCAGGATTATTTTGTAATAAGGAAATTAATATTGGGAAATGATCACTGGTGTGCAAGTCATCAACTGTATTCCAAACTAATCTGTCAACTACAGTTGTTGTACATAGAGTTAAGTCTACTGAGGAAAATGGTCCGTGTGCTTTTGAAAAATATGTGCTAATTTCGTCGTCATTTATACAGCACATGTCGTTTGAATCCATGAACTCTTCTATTTTACTACCTGTTCTATTTGAGTTTGTACAATTACAGTCCCATACTGGGTTGTGAGCAATAAAATCACCTATGATTAATGTAGGTTCCTTGGTATTGTTAAGTAAGTCTTTAAGTTTATCAATGTCGTAATTTTTATTAGGCTGGTTGTATAAATTATAAATTATGTAATTATCGTTTTTTATTCGTATTTTAATACTAGATATTTGCAAGTCAGTAAAATTTACAGGTACTCTGTCATAACATACTTTGTTGTGTACATATATAGCAGTACCTAAATTTCCTTCTTTTTCTCTAGATGTAGATACTAAGGTATATTTACCTATTGTTGATATTGTTTTGTTGACATGTTGTAAACATAGTATCATTGGTTCATATTCCCTTAGTAATCGTTTTATTTCTCCCAAAAGTAATCTGGTCTGTAGACCATTTACGTTCCATTGTATAATATAATTATTACGTTAGTGTGTTCAAGTGAAAGCCCTTTGTTGGTCATTCGATGGGCGGAGTTCAATTCCGCCGCCGGCTGAAGTTAGAGGAATTTATTTCTGGTGTAGAAATTCATTTCTCTATAATGTGGTTCGGATTCCACAATAAGTTCCCGTTTTTGGTTCTTTGTAAAATAAGTCTAATTTGCTGTTAATTCAGTGGTCTAAAACTTTTCTTTTGTGGATCATCAATTTGCATTTTTCTAAAAATCTTTACAATTTATTTGTTTTTCTTTATAAGACATTATGTGTCCAATGCACATACAACCCTTTTCTTGAGTGTCTAAACTAGTAGTTTCTTTATTTCTGTAACTTATAAAATTTCGTATAGTGTTTGATAAACTGTCCTTTTTTATGCTTTTGTTTTTACTGCACAGTTCAATGAAACATTCATTGCATCCACATGTGTTTTCATGTGTCGTTTCATCGTTTAATCTTGCTGCACCTATTATTGGTGATGAAGTAATCTCGTCTCCCATCACATAATCATTCTTGTCAATGGTTTGTTCCTCTACTATTTCTTTGATGTTCTGGGTATCTGTTTCCATTGGTTTTATTATTACTTTAGAAGACAAAGGTATATTCTTACCATTTTTTTTTTTTGGTTTATGTTCTTTCTTCGGGTCTCCCGCCTTTATTTTGATGGATGTCTCTCTAATAATAGTTGTTTTTTTTGTTGGTCTTGGGTGGAGTTCTCCCTAAAGACCTCTTTTTTCCTTTAGTTTCTAATTCATCATAACCATCTTCTAATATTTCTGTGGTGCTTGTATTATCTTCTAGTGTTTCCATTTCTCTTAATGTCTCAAATGAATTTGAACAAATATTTGTATACTTTTCTTGGTTCTTTGTTATATCAGTTTATTCTTGCAAAGTAGTTATTTTTCTTGGAGACTGATCTATCAGTGTTTTGTTACTCTTATCTATTTCCATTTTTGTTACAGTAGAAACATTCGTTTCCCAGCGGGATCATGCATTCCTCTAACTTTTAATTCTAATTTGGCCTCTTTTATAGGCATTCCTGTCCTTTCCTGAAGTCATTTTAATTCTGTATTGTATATATAATGCATACACTCCTTAGATCTTGTATGGTGATTCTGTCCACAGTTAACGCATTTCGGTTCACCACACCTCCACTGTGTGGTATGTTTGTCAGGTCCACAATATGCACATACAGATTTATTATGGCAATTTTTCTTTGTATGTCCATACATACTACAGTTTTGGCACTGTAGTGGTTTTGGAACATACGGTCTCAGTTCTCTGCTCTGGCCCATGGTTTTAATTTTCAAGGGTGATTCATGGCCTTCGAATTTTATCTTTGCTATTCTCAATGTTTTTCTATTGTTCCGTCTACTGGCTATGTTGTATATTTCACAGTCTTGTACAAGTTCCTCGCTGGCTGACCGGGTTCGTTCTCAGCTACCACGAGTTCGAATCTCCGACCGGCCAGTGAAGAACAAGAGGAATTTGTTTCTGGTTATAGAAATTCATTTCTCGCTGTAAGTTCAAGGTCCCGTTCTAGGTTTGGTTACACGTAAAGATTCAAAAATAAAATCTAATCCTTTGGGCCAGCCCTAGGAGAGCTGTTAATAAGCTCAGTGGTCTGGTTAAACTAAGATATACTTAACTTTAACAGTCTTGTACACTGTTGTAACTTTTTTTAAGGGAATCCAGCAATATATTTTTTCTATTGGTTCTTCATCATTATCAGGGAGGACTATGGTACCCTGTACACTGTTCATATTGTCATGTTTTTTTTTTTATATACCTTTATATTGTCAATATTTTTTTATTGATTTTTGTTGTTGTGGTTCTATCAACCACATCTGATGTTTTATTTTTCGAATGACATTTCAGTAGTTGAATGTCGATTCAACAGGAAGTTTTCTAATTTCAATGCCGATATTTTCTTCTGTTTCTAAGGTCAGGAATCTTGACCAACTTCCACTCCCAAAGAGGGAGTCGAAGTGAGTCAAGGTTGGGTCGAGATATTTGGTTTTTGGGTCTGCTTTTTATTGGAGCAGAGGGCTCCAGTGTAATTGCATTAGTATTTTTTTCTCATTTTTCGAGAGAGAGGTTGTCAGAGGAGGTTCTAGCGGTTGTTAACTGTGCCGAGTCGCTACCATCAAAGGGTCCAGTGGTACTTAAATCTTTAAAACCACTCAGCATAAAGACTGAGGTAAAGAAAAAACAAATAAAAAAAAATAAACCTGAAAACCTTAAAAAGATATCATGAGCCTTTCATGGGGTTTATTCTTCCACCAATGGCACAAGTGAGAACTGACTCCCAAATGTCCGCGTCCATACCGTATCCCACAGGGGATGGCACAACATGATTAGATTGGCCCAAGTGTAAGCCAAACCCGCTTGCTAGGACTGAAAACATTACTGGAATACAATCATCCCCACCCTAATCATGTTATGGGCAAACCGGATAGAATGCCGAGAGTTCCATCCCCAGAACCAGACCCCCCTGGAATCCGTGGTCTAATCCTAAAGAATAGTTCCGCCTGATATCTCTCAGGTCCGAACACTATCGGGCAGTTGATGGTCCTATCACAGTTCCCACTATTTAGCTTCAGATATAAACCCAATCTCAAGTATGATATCTTTTCCTGTTTATCAGGTCCAATACATTTTGGCAAAAGCGGAAAATTCCGCAAAAATTAATTCAAAGGAATACAGAATGGTATATGGGACTCTTGGACTCAAACCCGGGAACAGATTCCTGGGGTTCAAGAGCCCCCTCACCACGTCAAGGTGGTCCCAAATTGAGGGGGGGAATTCAGAAGAAAAGAATATCCAGCCACTATCATTTCTTACCATGAAGACAATATTGTCATGATAACATAATGACATGGATTTTCACGCGAGAAAACTCACCGTTTAATCACGCAATACAGAGCTGAATATGTAAAAAAAAAAAAAAAAAAAAAAACACACACACTCCTAAGACAAAAACGAAATGAACAGTAACGCTGCTTTTAAACCTACGATGTAGTAAATGGTATGTCTGTATTTATGTGTGTATATATATATATATATATATATATATATATATATATATATATATATATATATATATATATATATATATGTCAAGCTGTGTGTGTGTGTGTGTGTGTGTGTGTATACATATTTATATGTATACATATTTATATATATATATATATATATATATATATATATATATATATATATATATATATATATATATATATATATATATATATATATATATATCTCTGAACAACAGATCATAATATTCAGGGATAAATTTTCTAAAATAACCCTCTGTAACCTAATCTACTGTGGCTGGTCCTACTTAACGAGGTGATGGAAGCTGGGAAGGGCTTCGCCCCTCTGAACACTGCCTGTCCTGACCGGGGCCGCCATAAGTCATAAATAAACCTTGTTTGCTTTGTTGTATAGCCTGCCTTCAATATTTTTCCTCATTTCCATTGTTCCCGATGGATATGTGGGACGCCGTGGCCTCAACCAAACAATAACCTAACCTAAGGGAATATAACTACACACGGTTTCTTACTGTGACCCCAATTATTGATAAAGGTGGGGTGGTCGCAATGGATTAACCGACCATTAATGATGAAATAAATGTCAAATTCATCAAAATCACACCAGAAACTATCAAAAGAACCACTTCCAGGTAACCATCGTTTTAGAAACCTATATGTACCCGAGTACGGCGTTTTCTACTCGTCAAAATCAAAGTCACTTCCAAAGCTATCAAGACCAAGAATAGCCAAATTACCATTTAAAATCACTTATCTCTTAGGAACACATTCATATCCTAAATTATATAATATATTCGACAATCACAACAGGTCACCGAAATTAAACACCGCATAATTTACTCGTAAATTAATTTTTTTCTAACGTTATAATGAACAGTACTAGACCGGAGAGTGACCAAAACAAAACGTACGCGTTGGGGCAACGTGAAACCGAACGACTGGAACGATTCCTGAAACGACGAAATCTACGGCTCATTTTTTTCAGTTCAGCAATATGCATTGTAATAGGCATTCTCAACTGCCGTCTGACGTCACGGCACACTGCAGGTGCGGGTGATTTGAGGACGCGATAACAAGAAATATGGTGGCAGGCAACATAGGAGAAAAAGAAACAGCACAAAAGTAAAAATCGTGATGGTAAACTTTTGCAACGATTTTTATGAGGGAGAAATATCTATAAACTGACTAAATAAACATTGACCATACAACTCCACAGTGATTTAATACTAACGACTAAAGAAAGGTACGATGGATATCAAACAGTGGTATATATTCACTAGTGGATATCAACACACTCTTGGATATCCATCGCATGTGAATGTCAACCACTGATGAACGTCTGGAAATTATAATATACACTATGCAGATGGATATTCTCCCAGAAGAAAGTAAGTCCATTTACTCACGGCAGATGACTTCAGATGCTGATGCTAGACCCAGATTTCACCCACTGGTGAAATTCTGCAAATGCGTATTCGAAGTGAACGTCAACCTGACAAAAGGCGCCCAGGTATGTTTGGATGCTTTGCAGAATAAAAAAATCCGCAGCAAAAATATATGTGATCCGAAGTCTCCAGACCCATTCATAATCACCACAAACAGCGGAAAAGGCATTCATTCTGACTAACGAAGTCTAAGGCGACATTCATCACTTTCCAGGGTAGATTCTTTGCAAATGAAAGACTGGGAAACGTAGATCATAGGATAACGACTTCACCACCATTATCATGTAATGAATAAACCGATGAATTCCTCGCCATTAGGAGTATTTCGCATTAACCAAGAACTCTTTTATAAAGAAGCAGGCATCATTTCAACTTGAATTCAACATCATTAGAGCCAGAACGCCGTGGCGCTTAACAGCCCTATTTCAGAGCCAACTATTTAGCAGCACATTTAAACACCAAGATCGCACTTAAGAGAACTTTGCTAGCAGCGCCATTTGGACATTTGGCACCATTATTCCGAAAATAAGGAGGGGCGACGTCCCCTATTCATGCGCGGGTAATTCCTCGAAAGCCATGATGAGCAGTCGGGGAGTTCTCATTACTAAGTGCCATTTAGAGACGCCGCCGGTGATTACGCATGATGGAACGAGTCGGCCTCGCTCAGGAGAATGTTCAGTCAGTGATACTACAGTCAAGGAAGAATATCATTCTTCCACCCTGTCTCCCTCATCACCTTCCTCTTCTTCCTACTCCTACTCCTCCTCCTCCTCCTCTTCCTCGTCTTCCTTTCGCTCCTCCTTCATGGGCGTCTGGATCAAGGAAGAATTAAGATTTCCATTATGAGACCGTTCCCGTGTTCTCACTGGAGACTTTGAGAAAGGAGTGTTAAAAGGGAGATAGAGAGGAGTATTTAAGGGATTTCTGAAGCGAGGGGCATACAGACCGATAAACGAGCAGAGAAAGGGCGGAATGATATTAAATGTCCCACGGAAATTAGAAATGTTCCTTTCAACTATCTAGATCGTATTTATCTGTTATAAGTGTTGTTTACTCATAGTAATAGGTGCAAATTGTGTGTATATATATATCTATATATATAATTATATATATTAGTACATTTTATATGTACACGGCATCTTTTGCACCAGTGAGTGCCGAACTATTATTTTACTTCAATAGTCTGGTTCTCCTTACGATCCACTTCCTTGTTTGTGGCAATGGTTTCCGTGAAAACCAAAAGAAACGTGAATTTTTTTTAGGCATGCTCTATAAATGTTGGGATTTCTAAGATATGTCACAATGAGACGCAAGGGTTACTTCAAATTTCGTGGTGATAATGTACGCTGCCTTGACTCAGAAAACCAAGAAAGTGAACGTCATGATCTGAGACTAACCCGTGCAGTGTATAGATACTAAGAGTGAAGTTTAAGAAACTCAGAAAAGTAATATCGATAAAATTTTGCTTCAAACTATCTTGGCCATCTCTTAAGGTATTAAGCAAGATAGCACATACACATACACAAACACACGGAGTTTCCAAGCTAAAAGATAACCAAGCAAAAGCGTGCTAGCCCGTTGAATCTGGTCTCTTAGTAGGTGTACGCGAAGCTATTTCTCACTCGATTTACTGTTTTTGCGAATGGCCAGATCTCGTACGAGGGTTTGCTCCATGTGTACGGTGCTACTATTCAAGTTTAAACTTGAATCCCGAATCAAACTAATTCCAACATGGTTATACCTAACATGAGTTCACAGTTCACTGCGAGTTTGTCGGCTGCGGGTAAGGTCATAATTAGCTTGAGCTCTCTTTTTTGCTGAATACTACAATTTTTATACACATTCTCGCATTCTAT
This sequence comes from Macrobrachium rosenbergii, assembly GCF_040412425.1. Lineage (NCBI taxonomy): Eukaryota > Metazoa > Arthropoda > Malacostraca > Decapoda > Palaemonidae > Macrobrachium > Macrobrachium rosenbergii. The sequence continues at coordinate 16,531,491 of NC_089748.1, forward strand.
TTATAAAACTGTTTGCATACATTTTCGCACGCCTTGTCTTGCGTACAATTTTCATACGAGATGGCATACCAAGAAGAGAGCGAGCTTTACGGATAGATAAAAACATTGCTCGGCTTTGGTGTATATTGCACCACTACTGCAATGAATATATAATTACCAGAACCAAATAAACAAATACACATTACACGCGCACACACACACACACACACACACACATATATATATATATATATATATATATATATATATATATATATATATATATATATATATATATATATATATATATATATATATATATATGCAGAATCTACTGGTCACTTTTACCAGACACATATGTAATTCTAATAGCCACAATGCCCTCTTAACTTCGCTAATTCTTCAGCTTTTTGGATATGCTTGTAACTACAGAAGCCGATATCCAAAGGGAAGTTACAAGCATATCCAAAAAAGCGAAGAATTAGTGAAGTTGAGGGCATTGTAATATTAGAATTATGGGCATATATATATATATATATATATATATATATATATATATATATATATATATATATATATATATATATATATATATATAATACAGTATATAATATATATATATATATATATATATATATATATATATATATATATATATATATATATATATATATATAATATATATATATATATATATATATATATATATATATATATATATATATAATATATATATATATATATATATACATGTAAATTTACATACAATGACAGTTAACAATTCAAAATAAACTGATAAAGTCGCACTGAAATTCCACCCCCGCTTAAATCTAAGCTGGCCACGGCGGTAACAGATGAGCCCTGGAGAGGGGAGCTAAATGGGATTCCCATTTGAAAAGATGCCAAGGATTTCAGAAGAGCAATTAAGTTCTGTAACGAGTGGACATGCAAAATGTATTTCCCGTTCCTCCGCATTTGGGGAGACTTATTCGTCCACCTGGGACTCCCGTATCTGTAGGAAAATCATTCTTTGTTTAGCTGCAAACTCAACTAATCAGTTGCAAATTCAAAACTGTTAATGTGTGGAATCTTAAAGCATAATGTGTAGTCATGATTGAATAACGTGCTGGTGCATATATTTCAAGATAAATGATGACTCGTAACGAAAATTTAAGAATAAAAAAATTTTAAGACTAAAGCACACTTACTTTTGAGAAGAAAAGGTCAGAATTAAAAATGTTCGTTATGCAAAAGTAACCCCCAAGCGTCAATTCCATAAATCTAACAGCCTAGGCCAGAGCTTGAAGATACAATAATAAGAATAAAAAAGAAGTAGAAACGTCCTGTCTGATAAATTTTTACCCATAATTCCTAAGGATGTTGTTCAAGGGGGCAGGTAAAGTCAGGTTTCAGTACATCTAAAACTAAAGAAATATGTGAAAGCAATCCGATGTAAATATTAGGCTTCTATTTATCTGAATGGTAAATGTTGTAAGATATAAGTAGTGTATTACAAAATTAAAGCAGCTCACACGATGAATAAAAAAATTCATGTCTTCAAGTGTTACTTGTCGTTTGCAGCGTAAAACTGCAAAAACGCCGTGATGTCGCAGACAAAACTTTTCTTGGTGAAATGGAACGAATGCATGAAATTTGGCCCACAGGGCACAGTGCCTGGGCCAGGGAAATCACGGCAATGAATATATGAATGCATTTTTATCAAAATGTAAAATAGCTATTAAAAATTGACATGGATATGAATAAACTAATGAATAAACATAAATGCATACCATGGAAAATCATTCGCCTAGGTGAAAAAAATTAAAATCAATTTCTCTTAAAGATATCATAAGGGGCTCAGCTAACACGGCCACTCTTCAATCGGGAACAGCGCACCATAATGCTCAACCGACTGTAACCTGTCATAATGACTACACACTGGTGCACTGATACCAACTAAAATTTACTTAAGTGTAAGGCGGGTACGTCCGATCCTAAAGTCGAAAAGAAATCACCCTTTCGGTTCCTAATAAATGTTATTTCTAATGCTTTCATATATTTTCATCATTGGGAAGCAAGGAGGTTACCTTTCATGCCACTTATCAAAACGTATGACCTATTACTGTAGGTCTCTGTGTCATTATTCAAAGTGGGTTCTTTCGCACAGTTGTCCACTACTTCATCACCATGAATTTCCACGTGAAAGAAGAAATGACCAGTTTTGCGCTTATAATAAATGAGAAAGACCCATTCCTGAGCTTTTTTGGACCAACGAATGGAAATTAATAAAACCTAAAGAATCAAATGAACTTTTAGAGGTAGATTCCATGAAAAAAAAAGTATTTGCGTTTGCTTTTTAAAAACGAGCTCCAAAGTTTTACTTAGTGCTGTCAACTCTGGAAAAAATACAAAGGTAATCAGGTAACTTATCGATTACAACACATCCAACATTTCCTGATTTTGAGCTGTCATGTGATCTTTATGAACATTATCATGTTCAGGGAATTTTGAATTAGACCTCTTCTATGTGGGCATGGTGAACCTTTGAAAAGGATTTTTGGCAGGGGTAAGTTTAATGTCCAAGTGGGATAAGAAAATGGTTAACTTAGTTTATCAACATGCCTCTTATGAGAGATGCCGTTAACTTGCTCATTTAATCTTATTTGAAAAGGCTTAAATGATTTTGGCCCACTAAATCTCTGAGAGTCATCAGCTTTTTTTTTCAGACTTCAAAGTAAGGCTTCTTGAATTTAACTGAATATAGAATTTAGGCCAAAGTCCAAGCACCAGGACCTGTGAGATCATTCAGCGCTGAAAGTGAAACTGACAGTAAAAGGCTTGAAAGGTGTAACAGGAGGAAAACCTCGCAGTTGCACTATAAATCAATGTTAAGAGAGGGTGGAGAGTAAGATGGAAGAAAGAGAATATGAAAGGAGGTACAGTAAAAGAAACGAAAGGGGTTGCAGCTAGGGGCCGAACCACATATTTACCAAAAATAGATTGTTGTTTTGAGTGGTTAATTATTATTTTGCTTGTTCCAACAGGTATTGTTCTAAGTCTCAGGAGTGTGAGAAATAGTTAAGGCCCTATACTTTTCTTTTCTTTTGAATTAGTTTGTCAGAAATGGTCTTTGAAGTTTGACGTGTGCATAATGTCAGAAGGAAGTAGTATAAGGCAAGATTGAATTTATTACTTGTCAAATCAGTGAAGTCCCAGAATTATGAAATTTGTGGATGTTTAACAGATATATATTTAGTATTTTTCAAATACTAACATTATTCTCATTACTTTGTATTATGACAAGTAAGTCGTTGAAGTGAAGTGGTTGCGTTCTCAACCACTAGGAGGATATACATCAGCAATGTGTGATTTGTATTTTTTCTTTTATTTTCATTTGTAGGAACCAGGGACTCACTATTGCCCAGATTCTTGATATGTTAGATGAAGATGATGAATTAGAGATGTAATGCTCTGGCAATTCAACTACCAAATAAGAATGGAGAGTGATGATGACTCTGAAGATGAGGAACCTTAACCTGGTGACCCAGATCGCTTGTCTAGTTTTCAACTTTTGGCGGAAGGTCGGCTTGTGCATTCTAGAAAGCATGAAAGAAAATGATAATGAGGAACAAATTGCCCAGCATTTATCATCTTCTAAGCAACAAAATCTGGCATTCAGTTACAAGTTATTGAAAAAAGCAAAATCAGAAGTCTCCCCATATTTCCAGACCCCAACTAGGCTAAATAGTGAGATTTCACCCCAGTGCAATTGTGTGAATTATTTTCGGGGAGAGGATCTTCTTGGTGAAATAATAAAAAAGATCAAGTTGCATTTTTTGTTCAAGAATATTCCTGACAAAGAACCATCTATTCCTGAACTTCGGGTATTTTTGGGCATCCTCATATTCGCAGGCTATTCGTCTTATTCTCGGAGGTGGATTCACTGGTCCAATGATCCTGATCTGGGGTCAAAGAGTGTGAAGAATTCCATGAGGAAAAACCAACTGGAAGCTTACATGCAATTTTTGCATTTCAAGGATAACACAACATTAGATACAAATGATAGATACACAAAGCTCAGGCCTCTGGTCGACCGTTTGCAAAAAAGGTTTATGGGAAATTTTGTGCCTACTCAGCACCTTTCTGTTCATGAGGCAATGATAGAATATTTTGGTCGTAATTCTTTGAAACAACACATAATTCGGAAACCAGTAAGGTTTGGGTATGAAGTGTTCTGCCTCAACACTGTATCTGGGTATTTGGTAGCTTTCGAGTTGTATCAACGAAGAACAGGCCCCTACAATGAGGATCTTGTGGCAAAATTTGGAAAATCTTCTGCAACAGTCCTTACACTTTTGAATGTACTGTCTGAAAACAAAAAGGATCTACCATATCATATTACACTTGACCACCGTTTTACATCATTATGAATTTTGGTGGGATTGAAACGCCATAGTTGATTCTAGAGGAACAATGCGGTCCAATCGCATTCCTAAACACTGTAATATCAAGACAGTGGACATCATGAAAAAGGGACCAAGGGGCTCCTATTCACTTGCCCAAGCTCAAAATGATGGAGACAGCGTGATACTGGTTCGATGGAGAGACAACAACATTTTGACATCGGGTGGATGGATGGATGTATGATATTTAGGGCAAAAGCCCAGGCACTGGGGCCAACAAGGCCATTCAGCGCCGTAATGGAAAGAAAATAAATTATGTTAAAGTTATGAATTGATGAAGGAAATGATTAATAAATAAAATGAAGTGATGTGACCAATAAATAAGGGTATGAAGTTTAATGAATGATGTGCTATATACATAAAAAAAAATTAATGTCATTAAAATTCTACGTGATGTAATAAATTAAATAAAATTAAATATCGTTAAAAATTTTAATACACTTTAAAAAAGAGATGATAGCAGAAATATCTGCTTCATCTCCCAAAATATCAGACAGGGATTTACCCTGAAAATATCTCTCTCTTTGGTTAAAATATCTGAGGGCAGACCACCAGAATGTGCTCCACTGTTAGTGTCTCGTCACAGTAAGCACACTCTGGAAGGCTGCTTCCAGAAAAAAAAATAAACTGATGGGTTAGACGAGTGTGCCCAATCCTTAATCTCGTTAAAATAACCTCTGTTCGTCTGTCAAGCTGGAATGACGAAGACCAAGGTAGTACATTATCCCTAATATTTCTATATTTCTTATTATTGGCAAGAAGGAGAAGTCCACCTTTCTTGCCATTTCATAAAACATAAGATCTAATGGGACCTTTTAGATCTGTATGAGGCACTTTTCTAAAAGAGGTTTCTGATAAAATACTAGCAGCTTTCCTTCCCTGTCTGCCATCTCGTTTCACGAACCCTCCACGTGAGAAGGGACCCAACAGAAAGAGACTGATTTACGTCGACAATATATACGAAAAAGCCACTCCTGAACTTTTTCAATTAATGGATGAAAGCTATTAAATTTTAATAGCTTCTAAAGTGCTTCTAGAGTCTGAGAATATGACAAAATTAGAGTCACTACTTTGAAAAACTAAATCTAGGGCAGACACTACGGCTGTTAATTCGGCAGTAAATATTGATGCAGAGTCAGGTAATTTAGCTGTGTACGCTGTATCACCAAGGATAACTGGCAACCAACACCACTATCTGACTTAGATCCATCTGTATAAATTTTTGTAAAATTAGTATGGGTAACATCGTGCTCTAAAATTTCCCTAATCTCTTCTACTGTGCAGTCCTTTTTGTTAAACAGTTTCTTACATATTGATGCTTCTGGGATAAGCCATGGAGGATTTACAGGATATTCTACTTCCAGGACTTTCTGGGATTTAAGGTGATTATTCTAACATCCTCATTCAGTCGAATTTGGAATGGTTTAGAAGCTCTTGTACCAGAAAAAACTTCGAGAGTCTGTTTCCTTTACAGTCTTGAAAGGAGGATTTTTGGGAGCACTTTTCATTCTAGCCATGTATCGCAACCCTAGCTCTTGCCTTCTTAGATCAAGGGTAAATGATCTGTGTCGACATAAATGCTTTCAACAGGTGAAGTTCTAAAGCCCCTGAGCATATTCTCAACCCCATGTTGTGTACAACATCCAGTTCCTTTAGCTTGGTTTTACAGGCTGAGGAATAAATCTGACAGCCATAGTCTAGCTTAGATCGACACAGAGAGTCATATAGCCTCAGAAGGGATTTCTTATCAGCCCCAACTAAATCCAGAGACAACCTTTAAAATATTCATGGATTGTTTAACATTAAACTTTAGGGCATTTTATGTGGCTAGCCCATGTTAATTTATGGTCAATAGTCATCCCCAGAAATTTAACTTCACTCTCGTAAGGAAGGATGGACCCTTTTAAACTAAGTGTGGGAACCTCTTCCACGCCGGCACCTAAGTGAATCTTACTGCAACTGTTTTGGAAGAGGAGAATTTGAAACCATTCTCATCAGCCCACTTAGTAATAGCATTAATAGACCTTTGCAAATGTTTTACATACAGACAAGGAATCATATCCTGTGCAGTATATTGCAAGGTCATCGACAAAAAAGCGAGCATTTAACAGGGGCAAGATTTTTTCAATCACATTATTTATTGCCACTGAAAAAGTGTTACACTTAAAACACTTCCTTGGGAACTCCTTCCTCCTGCATAAAGGTTGGGAGAAGGAGTTTCCCACTCTTATAAAAAGTCTGTCTGATAAAAGGAATATATAAACCTGACCATTCTTCCACATATGCCCATCTTGTGCAATTGTTTCATGATGCCAATTCTCAGGTAGTGTCATATGGTTTCTCCAAGTCAAAAAAATATGCCAATGGTCTGACACTTTTTGGCGAATCCTTGCTGGATTTGGTTGGTCAGCCTCAGCAAGGGATCAAGGGTGGGCGGTTTTTCTGAAACCAAATTGAAATGGCGATAGTAATCCTTTGGTCTCCAGGTGCCAAACCAGTCTAGTATTTATCATTTTCTCCATCAGCTTACATACACAGCTGGTAAGAGCTATTGGTCTATAGCTGGTGGCTTGGGAAGCATCTTTATTAGGCTTTTAACAGGGACAATTATGGATATTTTCCAGTCCTTGGGTAAAATTCCAGTTTCCCATATTTTGTTTATAATCTTCAGTAAATATTTTTGGCATCATCTGGGAGGTGTTTCAGCATTTCATATATGATTGTATCCTCACCTGGAGCTGTGGATTCACTTGAGGAGAGCGCCTCACGAAGTTCTCTTAGGAAAATTTGTAGTTGTATGGTTCAGATTTTCCCGATTTTGACATCGGGTTCTACTATTTATGGGTCTCGTCAAGTTGAGCCTGTTGGAAGGTACTCTAAAGAGGCAGGATGTCGAATCCAAGTACAAAGACCATGTGCCCCAAAGAAATACAATTAATCTATGGGAGGTACCGATCGCCAAGAGCAACAATGCGTGGTATAAAATGGTGGTTCCCAGTTTTCACCTAGTTGGTTGACGTGTCTGCTAAAAATGCTTGGCTAATTGGATATCATGCAGGGACAAAAAACTGCAAGCTTTTTAGAATTTCGTCGTTTTATGGTGAATTATTACCTGTTCTTTTTGGAGTTCAAGCAAAAAGCAGGGGATGAAAATCTGTCGGTCCTTCAGGTGTTGATGAAATACGTTTCGGTCATCAAGATCATTTTGTTACACGAAATTAAAATGATGCACATCGACGTTGTGCACTATGTGGATCCAGATCAGTATAAGGATGTGTAAAGTGTGAAAAGGGGCTGTGTCCAGATTGTTCCGTAGCTTATTATACATGATGACAAGAGAGCTAGGGGGTCAGACGGAGATGTGACAAGTTTCTCAAGTCCAGTTCTCTTCAATAATTATTTGGGATGGTTGAGTATAAAGGAAGAGGATGCTCTTTTTATGCTAAATTTACCAAATTATTAAAATTTCAGCTGATGCCTATCTTCCTTGTGGTTGATTATTATTATTATTATATTAAAGTAGCTTAACCAGACCACTGAGCTGACTTTCAGCTCTCATAGGGCTGGCCTGAAGGATTAGAATAAAATACCAGGTCTAGGCCTAAGGCCAACCGAATAGTTCATTCAGTATAATGACGAATGAGTGAAAATTAAACTAAAAATTGCACACACTTCCACACTGGAATACATGCAGACAATAAATGCACTTACTCACGCATCCATACACACATAAAAGAAATCGGAATAAGTTAAGTAATGTTTTAAAATCTTGTTTTTAAAATTCATTAAATGACCCAAGGATTTTCATATTTTCATCTTTTACTTATATTTATATTTTATAAACTAAATTAAATCTCTTCATGAACATCGAAATCGGAACGACTGAAAATGCAGAATATTCTGACAAAATTTCCTTTATGGATTTTTTTCCAAAAGTTGACAGTCGGTGTTGGTCATACTTTGGACACCCACACAACACTTTTGACCGTTATTGTCACCTTGCACACTGACAACACGGGAGCAGGGCTATGTGGGCTCCTCATTAAGTGTCCGTATGTCTGACGAATATGGCTTATTCGGAGACGAGTCACAATTACTGCACATGTCTACCTCTCTGATAATATGAATTCCATTTTTTATCACAGGATTTTATCTGTTTTAATTTATTGTTTTTGGGTTCTGCATTCCATATATTTTGCCATTTATTTACAATGATTATTCTTATAGGGATGTTTACATTTGCTCTTGTCATGTGAACTGCTTTAGCTGCTTTATCAGCCTCTTCATTTCCTTTTATCCCTACATGGGCAGGGATCCAACATAATCCAATATTTTTTTCCATTATTACACAACTTACGGAATGAAAACTTATTTTGCTGCACAATATTATTTTTTGGGTTTTTGGATTGTAACTTTGAATGGCTTCTACAGTGCTCCCGGAGTCGCTATAAATCACAAAATTATTAAATGAGGCTTCTTTAATTATGTTTATGGCTGATGCTATTGCACATACCTCAGCTGTAAGTACTGAGGCATTATCTGGTAGAGAAAACTGACGTTTTATCCTGGGACAATGCAGCATATCCTACTGCGTATTGTGATTTAGATCCATCGGTGTATATTGCGTAATATGGACCTTTACGGATTATATGTTCTACTGTATGTTTTCTATGGTGTTCTGGGATATATGAATAACTTCTTGATAAATATTTTAAGCGTGCACAAATTCTCATTGTATTCACTGCCCAAGGAGGAGGTAATTTTACCATTAAAGGTAATGGTATATTTATATTCAGCGACTCAAACAATCTTCTAGCTCTAATTGGGAAAGGAGGTGGATGATTGTTTATAAACACAAATAATTTTTTGGTTGGGGAATTATTTGTCCAAATTCTCAGAGCACTCTTTATTGTTATTAGCTCTCTATGGAGAGAGAGAGAGAGAGAGAGAGAGAGAGAGCGAGAGAGAGAGAGAGCGAGAGAGGGAGCGAGAGAGAGAGAGAGAGAGAGAGAGAGAGAGAGAGGTAGTTCACCACATTCAACTTGTAAAGATGACGTTGTTGAAGATCTAAAGGCTCCTAGACATATTCTAAGGCTTTCATTACGAACTGGTTCTAACGTTTTCAGCGTTGCGTCTGATGCCGAGCCATATATTTCGCTTCCAAAATCAATTATAGGCAGCACTGTTGCTTTATACAATACAGTAAGGGTATGTCTATCGGCTCCTCAAGTAGTGTTCAATAGTTTTTTAATTAGATTTAATGCTCTTTTACATTTTGATTTCATGTATGCTATGTGGGCTTTCCAGTACAAGTGAGTATCAAATACTCGTCCCAAAAATTTTGCTGTTTGGCTAATTGGTATACTATGGTTTCTGATTTTTAAATCTATTTGTTTACCCTCTTTCCACTTTTTATTTTTATAAAACATGAATTGCTTGAGTTTTATGTAAAGAAAATTTAAAGCCTACATATGATACCCATTCTTATATTTTTATTGTGCTTTTATTAATGATTAGGTTTGCATGTTTTATTCAAGATGCTGAATAATACATGGCAAAATCATCCACATGCAGGTTACTTTTAATTCCAATAGGTAGATTTTTACTGATATCATTTATTGCTAAAGTAAACAGTGTGCCACTAAAGATGCTTCCTCGTGGAACATTATTTTCAAGTGTAAATGTACTTGACAATAAATCATCAATGCTCACTTGAAAAGTGATAAACCTGGGTAAATGTCCACACATGCTGTTTTTATGTAATATTTTTAATATTGCATACCTCCATGTAGTATCATATGCCTTTTGAATGTCAAAAAAGATGGCTATAGTAATTTGTTTTAGTTCAGATCCTATTTGTATATGGTCTTCTAAGTTGGATAGAGAATCCAATGTAGATCTGTTACATTGTGACCCGAATTGAGTGAGAGTCAAAATTTTATTTTCTCGAATGTGCCATGTTAGTCGAGCATTTACCATTTTCTCTAGTAATCTGCATAAGCAACTTGTTAGAGAAATTGGTCTGTAATTGTTTACATTACTGGGCCTTTCCAGGTTTGGAGATTGGTGTACTTTACACCATTCATCAGGAAATAAATTTCAAAGCCATAAGTGATCATAAAACTGTAATAAGTATGACTTTGCCAAAGGTGTTAAGTGGCAGATTATTTCAAAACAAATATTGTCACATCCAGGGGCAGATTTATCACTGTTCAAGAGAGCATATTCCCACTCTTCCATATTAAATTTTCTATTATAATATATATCTTTTATCGTTTCAAAATTTATTGTTATTAATTCTATATTATTTTTCTTTGTGCAGAAGTGTTCTTCTAAATTATTATCACTACTTACATATGCCAAGTTTTCTCCTATTACAATACTCATTTCTTTCGGATAAAGTATTCTTTTCCCGTCTGTTAATATGGCATGTCTAGGTGGGTTAACATGGATACCAATTATTTTCCTGAATTTTACACACATTTTTTTCATGGGAGTATTATTACAAAGATCTGATACATATTTCCTCCGTGAAATGATTCTCCCTTGAATTACTTCTCTTTTAAATTTTGCGGATATTTTGTTATATAGAGGTTTTAATGTATCAGTTTCTAATAATAATATAGTTAGTTTTTGTAGATTTTCTTCTAATAATGGTAATGTTTTATTTATTTCACTGAACGTTCTGTTCAAATTATCTAATCATCTTCCAATTTGGCAATTTATTTTTATTAACTCTGTTACTTTTCAGACCATCATCAGACTTTGTGTTTTGTTGTATGAGACTTTTATTTTCGTAATGCTTAATCAGCAGCATTTTTCATGAAATCAACAAGAAACCTATTTGTTTCATTATGATCTTGTATATACTCAAATGGTAGGATATTCCTAGTGTGGAATTCACATCGCTCCCAATCTGTTTTATAGATGTTATGTTGAGGGATATGCTTCGCAGGATTATTTTGTAATAGTGAAATTAATATTGGGAAATGATCACTGGTATGCAAGTCATCAATTGTATACCAATCCAGTCTGTCTACTATGCTTGTTGTATACAGAGTCAAGTCTACTGAGGAAAACGTTCCATGTGTTTTTGAAAAATATGTGCTGATTTCGTTATCATTTATACAGCACATCATTAGAATCTATGAATTCTTCTATTTTACTTCCTGCTCTATTTGAGTTTGTATAATTACAGTCCCATATCGGGTTGTAAGCATTAAAATCACCTGCTATTAATGTAGGTTCCTTGGCATTGTTAAGTAATTCTTTAAGTTTATCAATGTAATTTCTATTAGGTTGGTTCTATAAATTATAAATTACATGATTGTCGTTTTTTATTCGGATTTTAATACCTGATATTTGAGTCAGTATTGTTTACAAGTACTTTGTCAAGAGCTATTTTGTTATGCACACATATGGCTGTACCTAAATTTCCTTCTTCCTCTCGTGATGTAGATGCTAAGGTGTATTTACCTATTGTTGACAGTTTTGTTGAAATGTTGTAAACATTGTATCATTGGTTTATAACCTTTTGGTAATCGTTGTATTTCTCCTAGGTGTAATCTGGTCTGTAGACCATTTACGTTCCATTATATAATAAAGCTATTGAAAATATTTTGTTATAGCAGTCGAGTTTTGTTTTCTTTTTTTCCATTGTCAACTTGGATTTTTTCTAATAATTTACTCACGACATTCATTTGTTTTTCTTTATAATATATTAAGTGTCAATGCACATGCAACCTTTTTCATGTGTACTCTAATCAGTAGTTTCTTTTTTTCTATATTTTATAAAATTTCGTATGTTTGTTAAACCATCTTTGGTAATGTTTTTGTTATTATTGCATATTTCAACGAAACAATCTTTACAGCCACCTGTTTTCATGTGCATTTCTTGTTTCACTTGCTCCTCTTGTACCAATTATTGGTGACGGAGTAATCTCTTCTCCCTTGACACAATCATTCTTATCTATGGTATAGTTCCCTTCCACTTCTTCAGTGTTTTGGATATCTGCATCCATTGGTTTTACTATTATTTTAGGAGATAAAGGTACATTCTTAGTTTGCTTTTCTTTGTGTTCTTTCTTCATATCCTCTGTCTTTGGTTTAACCGATGTTTCTCTAATAATAGTTGGTTTCTTTGTTTTGGGTAGGTTCTCTCCGAAGGCCTCTTTTTATCTTTAATTTCTAGTCCATCACAACTTTCCTCTACTACTTCTTTGGTAGTATCTGCTTGAGCTTTTTGCATGAATATTTCAAATGAATTTGATAAAATATTATCCATATCATTTACACCTGTTTCTCGATTCGTTACAATTTTAGATTTTTTCTGTAAGTATTAATTTCTGTGTTCCATTACTACTATCTGTATGCGTTTTTCTTTAATTTTTGGTTTTTGTTACTGAAGAATATGAGTGCTTCTCAGATGGACCTTGAATTCCTCTCACTTTTAATTCTAATGTAGCTTCTTTTATAGACATACAAGTTCTTTCTTGTATAATTTTTAACTCTTTATATGTATATAGTACATACATTCTTTGGACCTTGCATAATGGTCTTGTCCACAGCTTATACGCTTTGGTTTACTGCATTTCCATTGTGTGGCATGTTCTTCAGATCCACAATAAGCGCACACAGGTTCGTTTCTACAATATTTCTTTGCATCCCCATATTTACTATAATTTTGACACTGTAGTGGGTACAGGACATATGGTCCTATTTCTCTGTTTTGGCCCAATATTTTTATTTTTGAGGTGGATCTTGACCTTCAAATTTTATTTTTGCGAAATTTTAACATTTGCTTACTTCTTTGCTTACTCGGTATATGACATACGTCACAATCTTGGGCTCTGGGAGATCTTTTTTAAGAGAATCCAAGAGAATACTCTTTTCGATTGGTTCTTCACTGTTCTCAGGCAGCATAATGGTACCCAGAATGCTATTCATAGTGTCATGCTTTTTTAAATTTTTACATTTATATTATCTAATTTTTACATTTATATTATCTATTTTGTTATAGGCATATAGCCTTCAGACTGACTCTTTGTTGTGGCTTCTATGAGCCAGGTATTTTCTCTTATCTGTCTAAACGACATTTCTCCCACTGAATGTCTGTTTGATAGGTAGTTTTCTAACATTAGGGCTGAAATTTTCCATTTGGTTTCCAAGGTTAGAAACCTTATCCAACTTCCACTCCCAAAGAGGGAGTCAAAGTGGGTCAAGGTTGGGTCAAGGTTTGCTCTGTACTAGAGCATAGGGCGCCAGTGTAGTTACAATAAGATTTTTTTTACATTTTTCCAAACAGTTGTCAGAGAAGGTTCCAGCGGTCATCAACTGTGCCGAGTTGGTACCATCAAAGGGCCCACGGGTAATCGAATCTGTACTTTTACTTATCATAAAGATTTGAGAGGAAAAAAAAAATTAACCTGAAAACCTTAAAAAGATATCATCAGCCTTTCATGAAGTTTATTCTTCCACCAACGGCACAAGTGGGGACCGACTCCCAAATGCCCACGTCCCTACCCTACCCCACAGGGAATGGCACAACATGATTAGAGTGGCCCAAATGTAAGCCAAACCCGCTTGCTAGGACTGAGAGTATTGCAAGAATACAATCATCCCCACCCTAATCATGTTATGGGCAAACTGGATAGAATGCCAATAGTCCTATCACCAGAATCAGACACCCCTGGAATCTGTGGTCCAGCTCTGCAAAATAGTTCCACCTGTGAGCTATCAATCTGATATATCTCAGGTCCGAACATTATCAGACAGTTGATGGTCCTACCACAGTTCCCACTGTTTAGCTTCGGATATAAACCGATTCCAAGTTATGATATCTTTTCCTATCTATCAGGTCCAGTAAATTTTGGTAAAAGTGGAAAATTCCAATAAAATTACTCCAAAGAAATATATAATAATATATGGGACTCTTGGACTCAAACCCAGGAACAAATTCCTGGGGTTCAAGAGGCCCCTCACCATGTCAAAGTGGTCCCAATTCGATGTGGTCTAGTGGTTGTGATCTCAACCACCTTATATCTCTAGTGCTAATTAAAGTATAAAAGAATTAAAGTAATTTTTATTTACCTACATGTTAGAGTATTCATTTACAAAAATATAATCCAAATACAAGACAAAAATTTTTCCAGGAACAAAAGGGTTAAGTTATGCCTACAGTCCACCACAAGAGGTGCACTAACGGCACTAGCCTCCTACAGGGAGTAAGACTTCTTGGGAGCAGATTTCATTCTACCCTAATATTGCAGATCAACTTCCCTTCGAAAATCAGATGATAATTCATTAGTATCCTCAAAAATACTGTCAACAGGAGAGGCCTTGAATGCACTCCTTCATATTCTAAGGTATATGCCATGTGAAACATCAAGTTCTTTTGATTAGAAGAATATATTTAACAGCCATACACAAGCTATGGCCTATACAGCCAACAATCTCAATAAGGGCTTATCTGCTACCCAAATAGTCACAGTACAACTTGTTAAATATTAAAGACTTCTCAGCCCTTAATTTCAGGCTATCAGCGTGATTAGGTTAGGTCAGTTTTGAGTAATATATCATGCTTAAAAACTACATCCTTTTCATGAGGTAAATAGCACCTAACAGAGTTCAAGCAGGTACGATTTCAGTAACTTTACTTATGGTAAATCACACACCTGGCCTTAGCTGTTGCACATTTAAAATCATGCTCATAAACCCATTTACTGATGGCACTGACAGACTTTTGCAGGTGTTTACAAGCTAACATGGTATCATAACTAGTGCAGCAGATTGCCATGTCATCTGCAAATAAAGAGGTCTTTACAAGAGAGGAAACTGCCTGTATGGTGTTAATAGCTACCACAAAACATGGAACAATAAGGGTGCTCACTATAAAATTTCTTTCTACTGAATAAAAGGTAACTGCTTACCAGGGTCTCCTGTAAGCACAAATTCTTCGATTATATTCAAGAAACATAACCTTCAGTTGTTCTGCTTTAATTCTCAAACCCCTGCAGCTCCAGTGCAAATTACCTAAACTGAATTCAAATTACCTAAATTGAATTCAAAACATATTCAGAACTTTTTTTGCCATGCAACCTAGCTCTGGAAGATAATGCATGTTAAGAATAAAAATTCTCGTTAACCTGCTTTGCCTTTGGAGGAAGAGAATCTCTGTATTTGTCTGAGGAGCAGACGAAGAGATCTGGTGGTCTCTGGTGTTATAACGTAGAATGTGTTGAAATTAAAGTCAGGTCAGCTTGAGAATTAATGTTTGCAGTAATAGTAGCCCATTCAGCAAACATCAAAATGGAATTTGTTGTCTTAATACAAAACCTTTACTTCATGGTTTCCCTTATAGAGATGATATAGACTCTGAGTTGCCAGATAGGACTTAACTGTTTGTGGTATCCCATATGGTAGCAGAGAGAAACCAGATCAATTTCAGTACATTCCACTAGGATATGGTGTTCATCCTACTTCCTTATCTCAATCAGGTCAAATAATGGGCCTGGCATGTTCACTGAGGATTCAGTTGCAGGAGAGCCAGGCTCAGGAACAAACTCATATGGAGTAGAGGAATTAGGCTTGGAGCGAGTCCTTTGGACTTGTTTGTATGTGCCTCCAAAGAGGTTGAAGACTTAGACACGGGCTCTTTTCTCCTTACATTCTAGATAGTCTGTGGAACTGAGTCTGTGTAGCCGAGTTTGAAGCAATAAAGTGTTCCTCAAGTTTTTGGTTTTCTGTAAAGGAAAACTATTGAGATGGCTTTTTGTCCGTCTGTCTGTCCGCCCTCAGATCTCAAAACCTACTGAGGCTATAGGGCTGCAAATTGTTATGTTGATCACCCACCCTTCAATCATCACGCATACCAAATTGCATTCCTCTAACCTCAGTAGTTTTTATTTTATTTAAGGATCAAGTTAGCCATACGTGTCAATAACACAAGCCACCACCGGGCTATTATTATTATTATTATTATTATTATTATTATTATTATTAAAGTAGTTTAATCCAGACCACTGGAGCTGACTTTCAGCTTTCATTTTTCAGCTTTCATAGGGCTGGCCCGAAGAATGATTTCAAATGTCGCTCAGGTCTAGGCCTGAGGCCAAGCACTAGAAAATCTAATAGATCATTCGGTACGATGATGAACGAATTAAAATGAAAATTAAAAACTGCACATAGCTTACGTCTTATACTTGAACACATACATACAATAAATACATTTACTCGCTCTTGCCACACACATCTAAAAGGTATATTAAATTCAGAATATACTGTAAGTTAAGTAATATTTTAGAATTTTGCTTTTTTTTTTAAACTCGACAAATGCTAAAGGGGTTTTCGTGCTATTATTTACGTATTTTTATATTTTATCAATCAAATTACAGTTCCTCATGAACATCAAAATCAGAACGACTGAAAATGTAAAAGATTCTGACAAAATTTCCTCCATTGATTTATTTCCATAAGTTGACAGTCGCTGTTGGTCGCGCTTTTTGAATATTCATAACAATATGTCTGACCGTTATTATCACCCTGCATTCTGAGCGTCAGAGCCTGGGCTTACATGGCTGCCCGCTGGTACCATGTGTCAGAGGAGCAGGTCTAGTTTTAGATGTTAGAATTACTTGTTATGCGTCTCTCTGGATGTGAAGAACTCCAATATTTCAAATTAGGTTTTATTTGTTTGAATTTATTACCTTCAATTTCCTCTAATTCCATATATATTACATTTGTTTATAAGACCCATTTCTATGTGTGTTACATAATCAGTGTAACAGGGATATTCACATTTGATCTTGTCATGTGGGTTGCTTCTTTGGCTGCTTTGTGTCTCTTTCATTTCTTTGATCCCACATGGGCAGGGATCCAACATATTTCGGCATATCTGTTCCATTATTATAAATTATGGAGAAGTAATTTAATTTGTTGTACGATATTTTTTTATTTGTAACTCAACAGCTTCTATAGCGCTTCTCAAGTCACTAAAATAAAAAAAATGTTGAATGATGTTTTTAATTATTTTTATATTGATGCATCTCCAATACAATTTCGTTGTGGGTACCAGCATTATTAGAAGAGAGAATGATAAGTCCTCTCCCAGGACACTGCAGCATATCCCACTCTCGTGTTCTAAAATTAGACCCAATCTACAAATTGCGTAATGTGGACCTTTTCGCTTATATGCTCATTGTATGCTGTCTATATGTGTTCTGGTGTATATGCTAATCGTTTTTGATAACACTTGAGGTGTGTACAAATTCTCATTTTATTCATTGTCCACAGAGATGGTAAGATTTTACTGTTAAAGGCACTTGTATATTTATATTCAGAGACTCAAACAGTGTTCTAGCGCTCTAATTGGGAAAGGTGGTGGATGATTATTTATACATACATCTCTTAATTCAAGAGCCATATATTTCGCTTCCATAACTAATGATGGACAGAACTGTTGCTTTATACAGTTCAATAAGGGTATGTCTATCGGCTCCCCAAGTAGTGTTCGATAGTCTTCTAATTACATTTAATGCTCTTTTACATTTAGGTTTTACATATGTTATGCGGCTTCCAGTTCAAGTGAGTACCAAATACTAATCCCAAAAATTTGCTGTTTGGCCAATTGGTATACTATGGTTTTTGATTTTTAAGTCTATTTCTTCCTTTTTCCACTTTTATTTCTATAAAACATGATTGCTTGAGTTTTATCTATGTAAAATTTAAAGCCTACAGATGAGACCCATTCATCTATTTTTACACGCTTATTAATGATCTGTTCTGCATGTTTTATTTGAGATGCTGAATATATGGCAAAACCATCCATATATAGGTCACTTTTAATGATAATAAGTAGATTATTACTGATATCATTAAATGCTAAATTAAACAGTGTGCCACTAAGGACGCTTCCCTGTGGAACACCATTTTCAAGTGGAAATGTTCTAGACAGAGCATCATAAATTTTCACCTGAAACTGCGATTTGCTTCAAAAAGTTGTGTATAAACCTAGTAAATGTCCGCGACAGCTTGTTTTTTTGCAAAGTTTTTAATACAGCATACCCATGTACTACCATCGTATGCTTTTCAATGTCAAAAAAGACAGCTACAGTAATTTGTTTTCTTTCAAAACCTCTACGTATATGGTCTTCTAAGTTACACAGAGAAATTAAATGTAGATCCGTTACACAGTGACCCAAACTGAGTGGGAGTCAAAATTTTATTTTCTGAATGCCATGAATAGTTGAGCATCAACATTTTTCTTCTAACAATTTGTATACAGCAATGTTAAAGAAATTGGTTCAATTATTTACATTACCGGGATCCTTTCCAGGTTTGGGATAGGAATTATTATAGCTTTGTGCCATTCATCTGGAAATAAATTTCGAAGCCATAAATTATTATAAAACTCTAATAAGTATGACTTTGCCAAAGGTGCTAAGTGGCAGATCATCTCAAAACAAATATTTTCACCTCCAGGAGCAGATTTATTGCTGTTCGAGAGAGCATATTCCAACTCTGATATATTAAATTTTCTCTTATAACATATATTCTATTGTTTCAAAATTTATTTTTATTAATAATTCATTTTATTTTTTCTTTGTGAAGTGTTCATCTAATGTTTATCACCATATGCTAAATTTTCTCTCATTATATTACTTATTTCTTTACAGATCAAAGCTTTTTCCCACCTTAATATGGCATGTCTACGTGGTTTAACATAAGTACCATTTATTTTCTGAATTTTTCCATATTTTTCTTAAGGGTATTATTAGGAGAGATCTGATAATGTATTTCCTAATGAAATGATTCTTCCTGACTTACTTCCCCTTTTAAATTTGCAGATATTTTGTTAAAGAGAGGTTTTAATGTATCACTTACAATAATATAGTCATTTTTAAAGTTCCTTCTAATATTGATAATGTTTTGTTTATTTTACTGAACTCTCTATTCAAATGATCTAACGTTCTACTGAGTGTTTTATATTTATTAATTCTGTTAACTTATTGGACCGCTATGAACTTTGTGTTTTGTTGGAAGGGGTTTTGACTTCATATTGTTTATCAGTTAAGTATTTTTAATGAAATCAACAAGACATTTTTGGTTTCATTATGGACTTTTAAATATTCAAATGGTGGGATATTTCTAGTGTGCATTTATTGTCTCCAATCTGTTTTATAAATGTTATAGTGAGGGACATGTTTTGCCAGATTATTTTGTATTAAGGAAATTAATATTGGGAAATGATCACTGGTGTGCAAGTCATCAACTGTATTCCAATCTAATCTGTCAACTATACTTGTTGTACATAAAGTTAAGTCTACTGAGGAAAATGCTCCACGTGCTTTTGAAAAATATGTGCTAATTTCGTCGTCATTTATACAGAAAGCACAATGTTTGAATCCATGAATTCTTCTATTTACTACCTGTTCTGTCTGAGTCCTACAATTATGTCACATATTGGGCTAGAGCATTAAAATCACCTACCACTAGTAAGTCTTGCATTATAAGTAACCTTTAAGTTTATCAATGCTGTAATTTTATTAGGTTATTGTATAAATGATAAATTAGGTAATATCGTTTTTATTCGTATTTCAATACTTGATATTTGCAAGTCAGTAAAGTTTACAGGCAATTTGTTATAACATACTCTTGTTATGTACATATATAGCAGTACCTAGTCTCTCTCCTTCTAGATGTACATACCGAGGTATATTTACCTGTTGTTGACATTGTTTTGTTGGATATGTTGTAAAACATAGTATCATTGGTCTATATTCCCTTAGTAATCGTTGTATTTCCAAAATGTAACTCGTCTGTAGACCATTTACGTTCCATTGTATAATATAATTATGGAAATTATTACATTAGTGTTCAAATGTTATTTTCTTTTGTGGATCATCAATTTGCATTTTTTCTAAAATCCCATTTACAATATTTGCTTGCTTTTCATACGACATTAAGTCTAACAATATACAGTCCCTTTTCGTGAGTGTCTACTCTAGTAGTTTCTTAATTTCTGTATCTATAAAATTTCCTGTATAGTGTTTGATATAAACTGTCCTTGTTATGCTTGTGTTTTTGCTTGCACAGTTCAGTGAAACATTTATTACATCCACATGTGTTTTCATGTTTCTGCTCTTCGTTTACCTTGCAGCACCTATTATTGGTGGTGGAGTAATCTCTTCTCCCATCACATAATCATTCTTGTCAATGGTTTGTTCCCTTCACTGTTTCTTCTCTTCGATGTTCTGGGCATCTGTTTCTATTGGTTTTATTATACTTAGGAGACAAAGGTATATTCTTATAATTCTTGTCTTTGTTCTTCTTTGCCCCTGCCTTTATTTTAATGGATGTATCTCTAGTACAGTTGGTTTCTAGTTGGACTGGGTGAGTTCTCTAAAGGCCTCTCTTTATTTTAGTTTCTAATTCATCATAACTATCTTCTAATATTTCTGTGGCGCTTGTATTATCTTCTAGTGTTTCCATTTCTCTTAATATCTCAAACGAATTTGAACAAATATTTGTATACATTTCTTGGTTCTTTGCTACATTAGTCTCTTCTTGCACAGTGTTTATTTTTCTTTGAGACTGATCTAGCAGTGTTTTGTTACTCTTATTCATTTCATTTTTGTTTCATTGTTTGATCTAGTTATAGTAGAATACATTCGTTTCTGAAGGATCATGCATTCTTAACTTTTAATTCTAGTCTGGCCTCTTTTTATAAGCATTGCTGTCCTTTCCTGAAGTAATTTTTAATTTGTATTGTATATACATGCATTCCCTTAGATCTTGCATGGTGATTTGTCCACAGTTAATTCCATTTCTGGACTCCCACACTTCCACTGTGTAGTAAGTATGTCAGATCCACACATGCACTTAGATTTATTACGGCAATTTTCTCTTATCCATACATACTACAGTTTTGGCACTGTAGTGGTTTTGGGAACATGCCAGTCTCAGTTCTCTGCTCTGCCCATGGTTTCACTTTCTTCAAGGGCAATTCAAGGCCTCTGAATTTATCTTTGCTATTCTCAGTGTTTTTCCATTACTCCGTCTACTGGCTATGTCGTATATTTCTGCAATCTTGTACATTGTTGCACCTTTTTAAGGGAATCCAGCAATATGTTTTTTCTATTGGTTCTTCATCATTAACAGGAGTACTAAGGTCCCTGTACACTGTTCATATTGTCATGTACCCTTTATATTGTCAATATTTTATAGTTAAGTAATTTTCTGATTGGATTTTGTTTTGGCTTATATCAACCACAACCGATCTTTATTTGTCTGAATGAGATTTTTTAGCAGCTGAATGCCGACTCAACATGAAGTTTTCTAATTTCAATGCCGATATTTTCTTCTCTGTTTCCTATGTCAGAATCGTGACCAACTTCCACTCAAAGAGGAGTCGAAGTGAGTCAAGGTTGGGTCAAGATATTTGGTTTTTTTGGTTTATATTTTCACTGGAGCATAAATTCCACAGTGTAATTACATTAGTATTTTTCTGATTTTTCGAGAGAGAGGTTGCCAGAGTGAGGTTCTAGCGGTTGCCAACTGTGCCGAGTCGCTACCACTGCTATCCAGGACTTAAATCTTTAAAACCACTAAGCATAAAGATCGACGAAAAAATAATAAATAAATAAACTCTGAAAACCTTAAAAGATATCATCAGCCTTCATGGAGTCTATTCCTCCACCAATGGTACAAGTGAGAACCGAAACTGGAATGTCCAAGTGTCCCTTCCCTTACCCATAGGGATGGCAATAACATGATTAGAGGGTCTAAGTGGCCAACCCGCTTGCTAGACTGAGAATATTACAAGAATACAATCATTCCCACCCTAATATGTTATGGGCAAACCGGATAGAATGCCGAGAGTCCCATCCCTAGCACCAGACCCCTCTGGAATCCGTGGTCCAACCCTAAAGAATAGTTCCGCCTCTGAGCTATCAATGTGATAACTCTCAGGTCCGAACATTATCGGGCAAGTTGATGGTCTTACCACAGTTCTCACTATTTAGCATCGGATATAAACCCATTCCCAGCTATGATAACTTTTCCTATTTATCAGGTCCAATAAATTTCAGCAAAAGTGGAAAATTCCACAAAAATTAATCCAATGAAATATATAATGCTATATGGGACACTTGGACTTAAACCCGGGATCAAATTCCTGGGGTTCAAGAACCCCCTCACCACGTCATGGTGGTCCCATATCGAGGGGGAACCAACGGGCTGTGGCTGAAAGTTTCATGGGCCGCGGCTGGGAGTTTCATACAGCATTATACGCTGTACAGAAAACTCGATTGCTTTGAAGAAACTTCGGCGCATTTTGTACTTGTTTATTATAGTCGCAGGTGTTGATTCAGGGATTTTATAAGCCACCATTAGATTTAGCTTCCCAATAACTGTACTTATATGCTCCATTTGCAGTTTCATGAAGACCCTTTTCAAAGTCAGATAAAGCGCAAATCTTTCAATTTAGGGAATATACACCTTTACAGTGAAAACAAAGCCTATCAGTAGGACACTAGTCAACAAGACCATGCAGTTCTGAACATGCATTTCTTTTTCCTCTGTTACTTTAATTTCATGTGACCATATTAATATCACCAGATGCCATGGTTAGGTCTACTTTGCAATTTCTTAACTCTGATGGGCAACGTCCAACAGCTTTGGAAGAGATAGGTCACTAGGATGGTGTTGTTGCATTCACCTAGTTTCTTAACTAAGTAAATATTTGCTGAAAACTACCTCTTTTTTGGTGATGAAGGATCTGAAGAGTAACTACTTTAATATCTACATCTGCAGTGAGTTGGCAACGCTACTCGTGCATTATTTATTACCCGCCTTGACTGGAATGATCTTACCATTGTGCTTACTGTTCTGAGGCAGGATGATGCTCATCATCTGAAGGCATAATGAGGCTCATATGAAATTATATTGTCCTTTGTATGAAGCAATGCCTCACGTCAACGTTGAAGCATTTATGGTAACTACGACATATCCATTAGTTCTGGGGTAAAATCTTAATCCTCAACTAGGACATTATGGAAATCAATTACATTAACTTGCACTCCAAATCTCATATCTATTTCCTTTAAGTGCATAAATGCTTGAGTATTAGCTACATTGTCTGGATAGTAAAGTAAGCTTCAGGGTACTTATGCTGCGATGTAACTGAAAGCTTAATCCCGTGCACTAAGCCATAAAGCTTTAAGGTGTTAAATAATCTTCATAGTCTAATGATGACTTTGGGATGCATGTGAAAAACATTATATCCATATTTTCATTTATGTCACCACCATGGCATCCCAGTAATTTGTTTTTGTGGAAGTTAATAAGAGAGCCCGTGTTACTGCTTGAGTCTTGACCTGGGTTAACGTTACCTGAATAATGTGCAGGGTTCGTCAACAGCAATGAGGGAAAGTCAGTGGATCCAGGGGAATGGGGAATAATTTTCAGATGGATCCATAAAAAATGGAGAAAAATTATAGGATGACTCTTGAAAATATTATATTAAAATATCACTCGTTTCCAAATATATGCACACAATAAAGAAGTCTGAAGGATATAATCTCAGTAAAATCACTTTTAAAAGGGTCTGACTTTCGTTATTACCTTCACTAAATCCTATTAAAACTTCTGAGCATCGAGAAAAGTAAAATAAGTATTTTTATTTTACAACAGTAGTCACATGAAAACTGCGCCTCCAGAGAAAGCTTATTTGCAAATTCTTTGAAATAGAGAATAAACAAAAAAGATATACTCCAATGCTTAAAATATGAAATCATACCAAGGGCTTTCACTGTGGATTCGAAGCTTAAAGTACAGGATATGGGTGAAAATTTACCAGCTAACATACACATCAGATGGAGAAATTTTACATAAGCATACACAGAAGGGCAGGAAGTTATAAAAGATGAAGCCCCAACACCATAAAAGACGAGAAAGGGTACGAATGAACGAAAGGCGTTACTTGAAGAAGAAATAAAGGACGGAGGGTGCAACTCAGTACGTAAACTTACCCAAAGGTTTTCTCAGTATCGTATATACGTATAAATGTCATTTTTCTGTAGATTTTCCTTACTTTCAAAATTTAATTAATCCTTATAATTTTATCCTTATCACGACAATACATATTGCCACGTTAATACATGTTTTCACGATATATGTGAAACTGACAATATATTGACCAATAATGACAACAAATAAAATTGCTGACCTTATCATTTGCAAATATTTTGTGCTTATCAGTAAAAAAAAAAAAAAAGCTGCCCAATTTCAAAGGGAAAAAAAGCGATAATTTGGAATAAATCAATGGTATTTTGCTCAGCATTTCCTTCAGTATTTGCAAAGGAGGGATGTTTGTGACTGCAATCCAGAATGGTTCAATGCTCAGCGCAGCAGGTCACGTTGCCAAAGGTGCCGAGTCTAATCAGGGGAAGAGGTAATCTGACGGTGTTGATTCCTCGGCCTCGTCTTGTTTGTTGAGGAAGGTGTGTTTGCATTCACCTCCTGTCATTTGCATTCCTTCAATGATTGTTTGATGGAGGCGTGCTTATGGTCCAAAGTCGGTCGACTGTTTTAGATGTTATTGCTAAGGGTGGGGGGATTTTATCTATTTGTTGTTATTGCTGGCGTTGGGTACAAACCGTAGGCGAAGATAAATGTGTTATCTTAGTTGGTCTTTGATTATAAAGGATATCCGCTAAGTAGAAGAGTTGGCAACTGCAATATTTTTGCTTTCAGTGGGAGTCTAAATTAAAATGTTCATCCAGAACGTACAAAATCTAGAAAAACAGGACAAAACCAGTGGGACTCGGTTAAACACACAGGAATATAATATCAGTGTGTACAGTATGTTTATTCTTCTCATGTTTTAGACCCATGTCTTAAAAAATTACAGTAATAAAAATAAAAATAAAAATATCTAACCCTTAAGATAAGACTAAGAGTGGGAACCATTTAGGAAATATCAATTTGGAAATGGGGGGATGTTCGTACTTGGAAGTGGTGTCCCCTGGTTTCTAGTTACAAATGTGCAAACGTTCGAGGTAATGGAAAATTTGTTTAACAAATCAGGGATAGATCCTTCGCAGACTTAACTCACATTATTCCAAAAAACTGCCACTATGAATATGCCATCGGCTCATGCAGAAGAAGCAGATCAGAATGAAAATAAGAGCAATATATAAACAACACCTAAACATCCCCAGGTCAGTTAAGTCAGGCAGAATATATTCTATGTCGAGTATGACAATGGCAGAATAACAATATTCCTTTCTTAACCATTATGGGAAAGCCTGAAGGTGAACATCAAAAGAATTTTATACCGAATTAATTAACGTATCACTATAAATTTTCAGAACTGGGTCATTCTTTGACAAAATGCAAGTTACTTAATACCTGAGATTAAATCTTTGCTGCTAAAATATGAAATCTATACTAGGTACGTGATATTTAGGAACCGCGTAGTAATAAAAGGGTCAGATACTAAAATTTGGCAATAAAGGCCAGGAAAAGGGCAAAGGTAAAAGTATATTCTGTGGCACGAGTTCCAGCGAGTTTTCATTTCAAACCAAGAGACAATCAAATTCTAATCATCGCGAAATTTAGATAAATTTATTCAAAATTAATTTGAGTAAAACAGTTTGAGAGAATTTTTATGGCTACTGTCTGCACACCTCAGTGATATGCTATCAGATAATGGAGGGGAAGAGAAAAAAATGAATTGGCTTGATCATGAATGGCTACAACTCAAATCAGAGCTTTATATTACCAAGGGACATCTATCTATTTAGATTAAGCCAGCCTTGTGCTGGCACGGGCTCATGCACTACATTATTTTGCAATAATGAAATTAATATTGGGATATGATCACTGGTGTACACGTCATCAACTGTAGTCCAATCTAATCTGTCTACTATACTGTACTTACTGTACACGGAGTTAAGTCTACTGAGGAAAATGCTCCACGTGTTTTTGAATAATGTGCTGATTTCTTCATCATTTATATAGCACATGCCATTTGAATCTATGAATTCTTCTATTTTACTTCCTGCTCTATTTGGGTTTGTACGATTATAGTCCCATATTGGGTTGTGAGCATTAAAATCACCTATTAACGTAGGTGTTTTGGCATTGTTAAATAATTCTTTAAGGTTATCAATGTCGTAATTTTTATTAGATTGTTGTACAAATCATAAATTACATAATTATAATTTTTCATTTGTATTTTAATACCTGATATCTGTAAGTCAGTAATGTTGACTGTACTTTGTTATAAACTACTTTATTATGTACATATATGGCTGTACCTAAATTTCCTTCTTCCTTTCTAGACGTAGATGCTAAGGTGTATCCACCTACTGTTGATGCTATTTTGTTGATATGTTGTAAACATATCATCATTGGTTCATATTCTTTTAGTAATTGTTGTATTTCTCCTAGATATCTAAGCCAAAGAGTAGTTTGAGGGCACTGAGCTAGCCTACGCTACAAAACTTCATTTCCTTGCTGTCATCAATCTATGAGACATTGTTTGTTAAAAAGAAATTAAACCAAGATTTGCTACACATAATATATAAAATACAACTGTTTTCATTTTGGATCGAATAAGAGAGGCAGTTTTCTTCAGTTCTTTTACGTCCTGAAATACGCTCCACAACCGCGGCGTTTCGCTGTTTCGTTGAGATACTACGTTTTATATAATGCATTTTGTTATGCAACTCAAACACTGCCTTTACTGTCTCAAACCGAAATATTGATGGCATGGACAATATCCTACAAGCTTAGCTACTGCAAGGAATTTTTCATAACCTACAAAATACAGCAAGCGTCCTTAAGCATCATATTAACATGTTAACAGGCGAGACCAGTTGACACAAGTACCCTATAGGCCTACTTATTACTTATCATTTTTATAACGAGCAAGTATCTTTTAAATCTACATCATGTGACATATATAAGATTAATGATGTTCTGATTTCAAAATTGAAATTGTCACTGCTTTTACATGTGCTGAAAATATAAGACGTGTTCGTGAAGAAAGCGTACACATTACTAACAAGACTCTCATGTGACCAGCACAAAATTATGGTTCAATAAAATTTAGTACGCTGTGCTTACCTACAAAATGTCGTTATTCCATTTTCTCTTTAAGAGCTCCTGTCAACATTTCTGAAATTATAAGCTGCATAATGAACGAATACAATTGCAGCACACACTAAACACCTATTTAATATCCGCGGTTCCAATGTGATTGAACATGTTCGCAACACTATGAAGATGCAAGCAGCGCCGCCCTGGTGGCGGCACATCAACCTACGAAGTCCTATTGATAATTAAAGATTAATACTATCAAGTATGAACATAAAGCCTAACACAAAGCCTATCACAAAGGCTATCTCTGAGCTATACAGACCAGTGTTTTCGTTTGTTTTTAGATAATTTTACTGCGCGTTAATACGTTCATAAAATCCAATTCATTGCATCCGGTGAAATGAAAAGCAGCCTAGCTAGATCAGCTTACAAATTTATATTGTTAAAGCGTGCTATATGCGTTTGTAAAGAATACAATTTTTATCAAAACTAAATCTTTTTTTAACCACTTGCAGAAGTTATCATTTATACTGTACATTATTGATTAACTTCTAAAAACGAACCATTCAATGTTTACGTGCTAGTATCAGCTGGCTGACCAAATGCAGATCACACTGATCCCCTTGCTGTGTATTAAATTGTTATTATTACGTCCAGGAACCTTTTGATACCCAGGTCTGCGTGAAGTACTCCAGTTATTAAAAATGTGAAGACCGAACTTAAAAAAAAGTAACAAACGATTACACGTTGGATATGATTTTATCACCTGGCTACCACATGAACGAGGGACAAACTAACAGCAACGTCAGACCTGTGAACAAAGCAGAAGCACAAACGGCTGAATAAAGATAACACGATAAACGCCGCCATGCAGGAAAACATGTTGCTTCCATCACGGAATCAATACCCCATCAGGGGAAATCGTAGCGACGCAAGTTCATTTACTCTCTTCAGTTTCAATCTCCTTCTTGAGACCCGGTCTCTCTCAGAAGGCCCTTGGTGGATCTATTCATAGAACAAGTTGACGTCGCAGCTGCTTAGATGGACAAGTGAGAGAGAAAAAATGGTAGGGGAAATAAGAAAATGAACGCAAAGACGAAGATGATTACTTGAGAAATTTTCAAATATTAAGATAAAAAAAAACTGTAATACCCTTATTCTACATAAAGGGTGAGAACAATTGCATATAATGCCTAAAACGAAGCTTTTATAATGGCTAATGCAAACTGCTTTCTTTCCAAATCACGAATATCTAAAGTCTTTTGATTTGGCTGAATTACAGATGCTCATAAGTTCAGGAGAGGATGTATAACTCTCTGGCTTAGATGTAATACTATGCACTTCAGTATCTAAACCTTCGAAATTAATGGGATATTTACAAGAATCATTTTACTCTATTTACACCTCGTTGCAGCTTGAAGTGTAACTGTCACTCACTAAGATAAAGCTCAATTCATTATTCATATATCATTATCATTTTTTTTATGTTTTCAAAGCCCGGCTTTACCATTAAGAATTCTTCACCACCTTTGCCTGCATCCTTCTTCGAAATTTAAGTATTTTTACGGTCTCATAGAGTCTTATGCTTCTTGATTTATCTTTATTCTTATTTTCCCTCTCTCTATCCTCCCTGCAGTATATTTGAGTATTGTCTTCAGTGGGCTTTTAGGCTTCTTAACTTTTTGTTAACTTTTAATAATACCAATAATGTACCAATTCGTCATGCGCGAGGTATTGAACGCTTCATTTTACTGTAAAGTCTTACATCAATGCGTGAGTCTTTTCGTTGGGTATTTGTGGTATTATATTCGTAGAGGGTGGAAGGTACACAAAATTTAAAACGACCTTTTTCTATCCCAAACTTCCTCCCAATTTCTTGTTTCAAGTAAGTAACATTCCCGCCTTCATTTATATTCCTTCGCCACAGCCTTTGCTCTTAAAAGTGCTAAGAAAAGTTTCCATCTCAGAATTTTCCCCGTACCTCCTTCCTCACAGGCACCCCCATAATACCTCTCCTCTAACACCCGCCCCCTGGAGGCACTAAGGCAATCAGATCGGAAAATGAGAACTGACGCCTCATTCTTCATGTCGCTCTAAAATTCGAGTGCCAGTATGGAGCCAGTCCAATCCAGCCACTGATTCTGAATTAATGATTGCCAGCCATGGACGTTTTTAACTCGTTATTGGCTGTTATCGCTGAACTGCTTGATCGATGAAGGGAACCACAAAAAACTTTTCGCGTAATTTTTTCATGTTATTAACGAAATATCATAATGATACTGACCAGTTTGCAAAAAAAGGTTAACAGCATTTCTTACTTAAAATATTATGAAGGAAGGGACGAAAATAAACCAAAGTGGAAAAATAAATCAGTAAGACAATCATGTGAATTTTCAAACTAATTCATTGGCATCACCTTCTCCCATTCGTTTATAGGTTATGGCCTACACATATCACATTATGCTTGATTATTTTGTTACTGTACGCTGTTTTTACTTTTGTCAAACCATTATATACCATTTGGAAACTTCCTTAGTTAAACACAACATGCTTTCAGATCATGCTCAGCGTTCATTTGTTTGATGTCAGAAGAAAAAATTCGGCTTGAAAATAGTCAGTCGTGGAAGATACAACAAAATATGCTGGGGTGTTATAAGAAACTCATAGATAACGAACCAGTTAGTTATTTGTTTGTATCATTAGTAGACATCAAGAAGAACTTCTAGAGAAAGTTCTGGTTGAATACAATTTTAGTCCTCTGGAAGTCTGAACGATGGAGTTGATGAAGTACAAAAATTAGAGTAATACCTGGGATCATAATTAGACCAAAAATCAATGATGGGACGAAAGAAATTGCCGTATTTTTTCTTTAATGAGGTTATCTATTTTACGAGTGAGACAGAAGCAGCTAAATTCGAGGATAGAAAAGATGAAAAGAATGGAGAATGATATACGAGGTGGGAACAAAGAGCCAAATGAGCCTGATGGACAACCAACAAATACATACTTTGCTATTTATGTAAAACGAATTTGTTATGAACTGCCAAGAGAAAGCGAAGTGAAACACTTTCTGTTGAGAATGAGGTAACAAATGCGCAAAATTTCGGAACAAATATATATATTTTTTTTAAATGGAAACCCAAACTTTGTCAGGTAAACAGCACTTATAACATAAATTCTTCTTTTTAAAGATGAAGCATTAGGAACCTGACGGCGACTGCTGATCTAGAAATAGCCTGAGAAATCAAAATAACATTGCAGTTTACTTGCGGTGGTTAGAAATGGTAAGAGTTAATTGAAAGGACCAGAAAGAAACTAACAACCGACAGTTAATGAATCAGAGTATTTTTTCCTTCAGATATGTATATAAAATCATCAAGTGAACTATGCCAAGAAAAACTAAAAGACTGAAAAGCGAGTGGGAAGTCAAATGAAATGAAAAGTGAAACCGTAATGGTGAATGTATCGAAAAATACTGAAAAAATGAAAGGGAATGTGGAATGCACAATTATGGAATGGAAAGTTCACCTCTGTACATTTGAAGGCCAAGAAGTGAAAAGACGATCCATTTTAGGATGTAAAATATTCGAGTGCTGTGTTAATTATGTACGGCATATATGAATGATGGAATAACTCTTGAAAATAACATAAAATGTACATTTTTTACGACCGAAAGAGACCAGCCTATTTGAATTTATACAATATGTATATATGCATGTATATATATAATACTATTATATATATATATATATATATATATATATATATATATATATATATATATATATATATATATATATATATATATATATATATATATATATATATATATATATACACACACACACAGTATATATAATTGTATGTGGAAGGTGTAATCAGCTAAAGTGGGCCCCGTGACTGAATGGTAAAGCATTTGGCTCATGCTTGCTAAAGCCATGTATTGCTCCCAGCTATAAACGGGTACCAACGCCTGCTAGATCTATAAAAGGGCGTAAGAGGACCTGCTACCCTCCGTGAACCGATGGGGTCTCTGGAGACCTCAGCGTATTTTTAAAGATGGGTCATTTTCATATTTTGAATCCTAAAGATCTCATGTCTCTTGACTCTTATTGTTGGTGCTCTATGTATGATCACAAAAAAAATGAGTAAAGACTCCCGTTATATGGGAGTGACAGCTAAAATGTTGTTGCTAGGGTCCAAGTGGGCCCCTCTGGTCCTCCACGCCACTAACTCATTTTTGGTCTTTTTTTCGGTAAGCCTGACATACCTTGTATTAAACTCTAGTATGTTAAAATGCGTATAAATATAAATCAGGAAATGATGAAGAATAAAAAAGAATTACTTCTTCATTCAAAGTTGGGCTTCAGCAAAAGATCTTCACCACATGATATGCAGTTATGTCCCAAGAATAAACAAAGCTGTCATTTCACTGAGCATTTCACATTATGACAAAATATCAAAAGATGAACCTTTTAAGCCTGATGTGATTCTGGACTGTGATACAGCAAAAGATGGTGTTATTGCGTTACATTTAATGGTAAAAAAACTACTCTCGTAAGTGCTAACAAACAGATGGATTTCGATCATTTTTTACTGCATGACTGATGTTGCAAAATACAATTCACCTCTAGGCTTCATAGAAAAAAATCTCTGATTATGTTAAGTAAACCAAAAGCATAGAAAATTCCTTTCAGACTTGTCTGAACAACTTTCCAAACCACAAATACACTGGCTTTTAAGGGTAGCATGTTGTGCTGTGTATGGAAGCATTTGCGTCTTATGATCAGGTAGCAGAACCATCTTAATTCAGACCAAAGGAACTTGGAAAAGAAGACAGATAAGAAAACAGAAATCGCAAACACCATATGATGAATCAGTTTGTGATGCTCATTGTAACTTTATTTTTGATGATTGTAAATCACTTTAGGATAAGGTACAAGTTGAATTCTGTGTTAATGACGCTGATATGGACTGATATTACTGTTATGAGTTTTCTAACTCCTGGTGTATGCCTAGTTAAACCAAGGAGTACTGTTGTTTCACTATATGAAGGTATTTTTAAGTACTTTTTCTTTCACATCCATTGTTACTAAAAATTACAGCGTATACAGAAGAGTGATTGAGTTCCACGGTTAGAGACCTGGACGACATAATTATATAAAATGTTCAAAAACTCTTAGATCATTTATACTGTAGAAATTTGCCTCAAAACTTTGGGGTCCGCCTGGACCCCGCTGGTCTCCCATTGAATTGTAACTCCTCTTGGTCCACGAAGGCTTAAGAAACCCGAGGGTGTAAAGGCATACGATGGTATTATGGTGAAAATATTATGCTAGTATATGCCCTACGTTTGTAGAGTCCACTGCTATATTACGAGAAATGAAAAAAAAAACTAAATAAATAGGCAAAAAAAAAAAAATAAACAACACTAAAATGGACAGTAACTAACCAAGTCAAAAATGCCCGAAGTTTCTTCGGCTCAATCGAGTTTTCTGTACAGCCGCTACAGTGTATAATCAAGGCCACCGAAAATAGATCTATCTTTCGGTGGTCTCGGTATAATGCTATGTGAGCCGCGGCCCATGAAGCTTTAACCACGGCCCGGTGGTGGGCCTATCCTATATCGTTGCTGGAAGCACGATTATGGGTAAATTTAACCTTAAATAAAATAAAAACTACTGAGGTTAGAGGGCTGCAATTGGTATGTTTGATGATTGGAGGGTGCATGATCAACATACCAATTTGCAGCCCTCTAGCCTCAGTAGTTTCTTAGATCTGAGGGCGGACAGAATAAAGTGCGGACGGACAGACCAAGCCGTCACAATAGTTATCTTTTACAGAAAACTAAAGCAGAAACTGACCATCAACAAAAACGAAAAAAAAGGGCCTCTTTAACAACAGAATCCTATCAAGTAACATTGTTTACTGGAGGAATGTGATAGGATGTTAAGCGGGGTTGGGGATGGATGTTTTGGCCGTCGTCCTTCATCCTGAATCAAAGGACCCTCCCTGTGAGTCTTGCTTTCCCCGCATCCCGCTTCTCTTTTCAATATAATTAAAATTCCAGACTTCCGCTTTGCCTTCACTGCGTCTTGAGAGAACGAGTGGATGAATTTCCACGAAAAGGTTAAATTCCAGTTTACGCTTTAAGTCTTCTGTATGAGGATTCTAAGGCATAAGAGAGAGTTACTCGGAATATAGAAGCTAAAAGAATTCCTAACAATTCTCCTATATTAACTCATTTCTTCACGTACACATACCTTCATCAATTCGTCTGCATTGCTCAACTTTAAAGTTTTCTGCAATGTCAATTGGATTTTATGGTTCACTTTAACAAAGTATCACCATAAACACATGACAGGTTAATCGTAGACTTGAACTATGACCGGATAAGTTTGGAATTCGTTTTCGAGGCTAGTTGGAATGCAGATATCGATCAATAAGACCGGGATCAATAACACGTAGCATAAGAAAAAATAAATAAAAAGGGGAAGCGTTCAGACATCGATTTTTCAAAAGAACTCGGCCTTTGAAAGACGTACGAAAAGGCTATAAAAATAATGCAGACATTCTTGCAATATTTGAGATCTAAGAACTGCATTCCAAGATGAAAAGAATACAAATGATCTTGGAAAGGTTGAGCGAACCAGAAAAGAATTCTAAGATGAAAATTGGCTGGGTGGAGATGAAAGGAATCTAAAGGCGGAGTAAAAGATACCCACAACACGAATTTGAATTGTAAGTAAGACTTACAAAGTGAACTTGAAGCATAAGTAAAACTTATGACTGAAAGTTATGTGGAATGAAAACTTACAAAGGAGTTTAAAAGTATAATTAATCGAACAAGGGAACGTGAAACAGTAAAACTAAGGACAATTGTCAGTAAATGGTCCAATAAAAATTTCTGAAAGCGAAGTGCTTTTCAATATTATTACAAAATTATATATATAATGTTCAAAACTTTAACGGAGCACGATAGCTGCTAAGTTTCTGTAGGAATTTTGTGAAAAATAGGAATGATGAATATAATCCTACTAGCATGGCAATAAGAGGCATAAATGTCACCAAAATGCATACTTTGATTCTTTCGAAGCTCCTCTGGGGTTAAGACGCCGCGAGACAAATTTTCAATTCACGGGTATTTTTTTTTCATACACCCTCGATAGAACAGATGATTTGTATATGACTAATGTCATCTTTTCACTTTCTTCTGCTGTAATTGTAAATATTACTAGGATACGGAACTTTACCAAGGATATTCCTAGCTTCAAGCATTCACCATTTAGCTTCCACCGAGGGTCTGATGGTAGATATGTCATATCAATAGTCATTCATTTTCATTACAGGAACAGGGCAAGTGATCTTCCTGTCTCTTGTATAAGCTGATGATGCTATCTAATTCATATGTGAGTGTAAAGTTAGCTAAATAATATTTTCATATAAATTGCCAATATGTACTTTTCTCCATTTGTTATTTTGTGTCTTATATTTTCCAGAGTTTTATCTATTTGTATCACAGAAATATTCTGCATTAGGTCGAGGCTCACGAAGCAAGTAAAGAATGCATGCACGTTGGGGTATGCAGAATAACATGGATGCACCCATTTATGATGTGAGTGAAGAAAAAAAGATGTATCCGATAATTGCAGAAAGCGGGAAATGAAAAGTATCGAATTGAAAATCTTTCATTAAGCAACAGGTTCAGCCTAGAATGCAATAGTTCAAACAACGAAATACGCATTCTGGAGAAAAAGAATTTGTTTGGAATCTGAAAAATACACCATCTTGTTCCTGTTAAAGAAAATACAAAATTCTCAACCCACAATTTTTCAAAATTTTCGCGTTTCAAAACTGGAAAACTGAAACCAATGTAAGGACACGCCCTTGCCAAGGGAGAGGTACAATCAACCCTAAAAAGGAAGTAATTTGTTCCATTCACTTTTGGAGACGATGATATCTAAGATGACATGAAGTCACGTCTGGAGCTGAAAGGGCTGGAAATCAACGAACTTCTGACAAAAATGCAGCATCCTTGCTGCCTTGGGTCGGAGAAGCGCTTCAAAACATCATTATTTTCTTTTCTGCACCTTTTATTCTCTCTCTCTCTCTCTCTCTCCTCTCTATATATATATATATATATATATATATATATATATATATATATATATATATATATATATATATATATATATATATATATATATATATATATATATATATATATATATATATATATATATATATATATACTGTATGTATATATATATATATATATATATATATATATATATATATATATATATATATATATATATACTGTATATATATATATATATATATATATATATATTTTTTTATATATATATATATATTTATATATATAAAATAATAATAAAATCACAGCAGATCTTTCCTGCTTGCCCGCCCCCGGTGGCAGAGGGGTAGGTAGGGGATCGTGAGGGTAGGAAAGACAGGACACATCCGCCCTGAGTGAAGGCGGGATTGGTAAGGGATCGGAAGGGTAGGGATGACACGACAGGCAGCACTAGCTTCCAGCACAGCATAGCGGGCTCCATCAAACTCACATATACGAGTATATACTCATATATATGTATATATATTCTTATATATAATTTTCCATTCATCCCTGTAGCCTGTTAGATTAAACGCCAGTTGAGAAGACGCCATGGCAGGGAAGTGAACTGATGTAGGCCTACCCCCCGGCCCCCGCCCCCCCAGATCATCTGATTTGGGGAAAACAATACCACTCCTTAGCCCCACCATTGGATGTTTTTCGGGGGGGTCAGATAGTCGTTAGGGACACAAGGGCAAATCCGGGCTGTAAATAGGCAATTATCCTAACTCTTAAGGACTTAACTATACGACCCATTTTCCCTATGACCTTTCGCCGATGTCCTGTGCTCCAAGCCAAACAACAAAGCAGATGCAAGATGGGTGACACACTCCATACCCAACCGCCACATTGTCAAGTGGTGCCCTTTCATCTCTATGGGTTGGCATTAAAGGTGGGACTCTTGCAGCCGTGTTTCGTCTACTGCAACGAGCTCTAGCACAGAAGGAATTAGCTACGTCTGGAAGCCTTTGGTCCTACACCAGCTTTCTTTTTCTTCTCGTGAATTTCTCCCCATTTTCTGAACTTCCAACTTTTCATTCTCCTAAAAAAGGCCCCCTTCATCCAAATAAAACCTAACGTCCCTTTCCCCTCATGACTAGCAAACTCAAAATAAATTAATTCAGTGGTCAGAATTAGATTACTCCCCCCATAGTGTTACCGAGGGCTAATTAAATCCAATTGATCAATTCCTCCATCGTGCATACTTAAGTTCATGTGAGAGAAACTTATTTGGTTTTGAATGCTAACCTAGAATTCTCTTCCAGAACCTGTTATCCAGCCCCTCTGATGGTCTGTGTCCCTGCCTAGAACAAACCCCTAGCATAGACGGTTAATTGCCATCCTGCCACTTGCAAGAATCATCTGATTAACAGTCTGGGACTGGACAGTTCCTCCCTTCATAAAGAAGTTGCGTTATCCACAAAATCCTTTAACCAGTAGCAACCTTCACGGTCAACTGCGTGTTAAACTATTTCAGGGCCGTAGCCTTTTCATATTCTGCAATTTGCTACACATTGTCTAATTTTATTGCACCTTGCATGTGCTTGCTTGCTGCTCAGTCAGCCCTTTCATATTAATTTCCTGATTGCTTCATTTGTAAATAAATTCAGTTTAAAGTAAAGAACTGGTTAATTTTCCCCCAACCATGGCAACCTCCAATTCTCTATTTACTTAGATGTGATATTAAGGTAAGTCAGTTAATCCATTCCTTTACCGCTTACATTCTGGGTGCTTTGTGTTGGCTTTCAAGGCAGTTAATTAAAATAAACCAATCCCATTCTTCTAGCTGGCCCCAGAATGTAACAATATGTATATGTATGTGTATATATATATATATATATATATATATATATATATATATATATATATATATATATATATATATATATATATATATGACTGTATACATACAGTACACACACACATACACACACACACACACACACACACACACATATATATATATATATATATATATATATATATATATATATATATATGTTATTATTATTAAAATAGTTTAACCAGACCACTGAGCTGACCATCAGCTTTCATAGGGCTGGCCCTGAAGGATTAGGATGAAATGACAAGTCTAGGTTAGAAGCCTAGCACTGGGACCTAATAGGTCACTTGTCAATGATGATGAATGAAAATGAAATTAAAAGCTGTAAAAAGGCATACGCTTTCTTACTGGAACACACTCACACAATAAATACATTTAAACTCATGCTTCCATACATACTCACTAAAAAGGTATATCAAAATTCAAAATAAATTAGGTAAAATCATAAAATTTACTTGTTTTAAAATTCATTATACTGGTTGTTTTTTTTTATATTTTTCCAATTAATTTGCAGCTTCTCATAAACATTAAAATGGGTGCTATTGAGAATGTTGGAGATTCTGATAAAATTTCTTTTATCGGTCTATTTCCAAAATTTGATAATCGCTGCAGGTTATATTTTGGACATTCACACGTTATATGCTTAACTGTTATCAGCACATTGCAATCTGGGCATTTGGGAAGAGGGCCACATGGACTGTTCATCAAGTGTCCATGTGTCAAACGAGTATGGCCTATTCGAAGACGTGTCAGAATTACTTGTGCTTCTCTCTCTCTTTGATATGACGAACTCCATTTTCCAACACTGGATTTTA
Organism: Macrobrachium rosenbergii; assembly: GCF_040412425.1. NCBI lineage: Eukaryota > Metazoa > Arthropoda > Malacostraca > Decapoda > Palaemonidae > Macrobrachium > Macrobrachium rosenbergii. The sequence continues at coordinate 16,569,831 of NC_089748.1, forward strand.
TCTGTTTTAATTTATTATTTTCAGGTTCTTCGTTCCATATATTTTGCCATTTTTTTACATTGACTGTTTTTATATATCTTGTATAGTCACTGATAGGGATGTCTACATTTGTTCTTGTCATGTGGACCGCTTCTTTAGCTGCTTTATCAGCCTCTTCATTTCCCTTAATCCCTACATGGGCAGGGATCCAACATATTTCAATATTTTTTCCCTTATTATACAAATTATGGAGTGAGAACTTTAAATGTTGTGCAATATTATTTTTTTTTATTATAGCTTTGAATAGCTTCTATAGCACTTCTGGAGTCGCTATAAATTACAAAATTATTATATGAGACTTCCCTAATTATTTTTATGGCTGATACTATTACACATAACTCAGCTGTAAATACAGAGGCTTTGTCTGGGAGAGAGAACTGATACGTTTTTTTGGGATACCGCAGCATATCCCGCTCCGTATTGTGATTTAGATCCGTCAGTGTATATTGCGTAATGTGGACCTTTTCGGATTATATGCTCTACTGCATGTTGTCTATGGTATTCTGGAGTATATGAATGATTTTTTGATAAATATTTCAAGTGTGTACAAATTCTCATTTTATTCATTGTCCAAGGAGGAGGCAATTTTAAAATTACAGGTAATTGTATATGTATATTTAGCGATTCAAACAATCATCTAGCTCTAATTGGGAAAGAAGGTGGATGATTGTTTATAAATACATCTCTCAATCCGAATAATTTTTTGGTTGGAGAATCATTTGTCTAAATTCTCAGAGCACTCTTCATTGTTACTAGCTCTCTCTATATATATATATGATGCGCTTTGAAATTCATTTGTGTTAGTGTGACTTTACCCTCAGCAATGCTTCATGAAGGTAAGATAAATCAAAAGAAAAATATATCAGGTTTCAAATAATGTTTCTGAAAGATATATTTAGTTTTTGGCTATGGAAAGAAATGCATTTTCTTATTTAAAATCTCTCCTCCATTAATCTTTAGAATACAACACTCACAGCAACTGTTTGCTATCGTACGGTTGTTTGTGTTCACTTGGTTTCAAGCAACTTGAATGCATGCTTATATTGGAGAAATAATAACTTGAATGCGTGCTTACACTGGAGAAATAATAATCAAATACCGACACTAATATCAAACATTTCCGGGTTCATCCTGACTGGATACGTAAACAGGAGTTTTCATTCAACTTCGCATACGACATTCTTTTCACTGCCTGATGTTCTCGACCAAGTGAAAGGTATATGAATTCAATACAAATTACTTATAAAAAACAAGATTCATATCCCACTTTACTCTCCTAATAAAAAAAAAGATTCAAATTCCTAGTTAATCTCGTAAAAATCTCCTAAGATACACCAAAGAACAATCCCGACGCCGCTGTGCAGCTGCGACCTCAGTGTTGATCTGTGGATCTCGTATGTCAGTTAAACATGAAAGCGGATCAAGGTACTAATCTCTGCGTGTATCATTTATTTAGCATACATTCAGAAACGATTTTGGAGTCTGGGAGCTCCGGAGAGACGCGAATATGACAATGGGAAAACTAAAGTAAAACTATTGCAATTTTAAAATGCTGTCGACAATGCTTTTCCAAAAGAGATATGTCCTTGGAAGGTGTACGAAGAGACAATAAAAAATAATGCATAATATCAAAAATTGCTTTATAACGCTACCTGATGGTATTCTGTCATGAAGTTGACCTTTGAAATGTAAGAGCGAATTATTCGTGCTCCTTTTTGTATTGCAGCTTACCATATTTGAGATGTATGTATGTATATCATATAACCAAATGGATGCTTACTCACATCATTTTGTAGGCTATCTAGAATAGAACAGATTATAGAGTTTAGGCCAGAGGCCAAGCGCTGGTGCCTATGAGTTCATTCAACACTGAAAAGGAAACTGACAGTAAAAAGGTTTGAAAGGTGTCACAGGAGGAAAACCTAGCAGTTGGACTATGAAACAATTGTTAGGAGAGTATGGAAAATAAGATGGAAGAAAGAGAATATGATCATAGGTACAATAAAATGATTATGTATCTATTTTACCCTTGACATATGCATATTTGATCATGTTTTTAATTTTCTTCATCCTAGTAAGAAAAAAACTAGTACAGACCCCAGTCGTGAAAACTAAAGCACTACGGGTGAATGTTATCAAGAAAACACCTCTGTAATAAGCTCACTTTCAAGCTTTCAACTTTCAAAAGTTAATGAAGGTAGTTGCAGAAAATGTGACCTACATAGTACTAATAAAGTTTCAGTTACCTTCGAATTAAAAAGCAAATCCATCAGTCAAGAAGAACTCGAATGCAATTAAGCACAAGGATAAATCTATCTCAAAAGTCTGAATCATTTCAGAGAAGTTTCAGACGGAATGATCTCAATCAAACTCTATTTTCTTTCTCCCATTTATCATTCCTAAGCATTAAGCCTTTTCTCTTAAAATGTATGGCTCCCATGAAAAGAAAAGACAACCCTCTCTGTGACATTTACACTTCAATGACTGAATCGTCGATGTCCCCATGCTGCAAAAACTCTCCACAGTATTAGCCGCTAAACACTACTGCTACAACATCCATAGCATGAAATGGTACACGAAAACTTGCTTCATCGATGTTGAACTTTCTCCTTTTCAATACCTCTTTCAATTCATCTGTCTTCTCTTCTCCTTCCCAACATTTAAGAACAACTCACTCTTTTCACTGTCCTATCATCCTCATTTGTTTCCGCATGATCGAACCATCTAAAAATATTTTGATCCATCCTTTAACTTTAACTCTTTTGCCGCTTTTCTATGCATATTTATATTTCTTACCTTTTTCACATCGTACCATCTATTGTTATGTTTATTCCCATCTATATATATATATATATATATATATATATATATATATATATATATATATATATATATATATATATATATATTATATATATATATATATATATATATATATTTATATATCCACACACACACACACACATATATATGTATGTGTATGTGTATGTGTGTGTGTGTAATGTACATAGGACCGAGGGCAGAGGAAGACGTCCACAGTAACGCTATTTTTATACTGCTAACATTTCAAGACATATGTCTCATTCTCAAAGCTGGAACAATACATCAAATTAAAATTTTTAAAAGAAACATACTTAAAATTACAACCAAAATAAAATACTATCCTACATGAGCAAAAGCAAAAGAAGAAAAAACGATACTAGTCGAACAATGTATAGAAGCTATGACATAAACAAAGAATTCCTGGCCAGGGCAAATTCCCGTCAGGGAGAGAGTTGTGGAGGTGGTTTGGATATTCAACTTTGGTACTAATAGTGATTCAGAGCTAAATAACCAAACTACTTCCTAAACTCTCTACCTGATGGGAGTGTTTATCCTGGCCAGGAATTCATTGTTTGTTACACAGCTTTTACATTTCGTCCAACTAGTAACGTTTTTTTTTTCCCATATAGTATTATATAATTTTAGTTCAATGTACTTTCCAGCTTTGAGAGAGACAGATGTCTTGAAGTGCTAGTAAATAAAGAAATGTGGTTACTGTCGACGTTTTCCTCTGCCCTTGGTACTGTGTACTTCGGCTGACAGCAGCCGCCTATCCCCAGCACTGTTATATGTGTGTGTATGTACTTACAAAAACACATGCACACACATACACACACATATATATATATATATACACACACACACACACACACACACACACACACACACACACATATATATATATATATATATATATATATATATATATATATATATATATATATATATATACTACCTACTGATGTTTGTAACAGGTGGGTGTATGTGTGTATGTGTATGTCGTTCTTTAAGCCTAACAGCATTGAAATGACCGCATCTATGGCAAAAATGTGGCTAAGTTTACGATTTATTCTCTTGGAAATGACAATCTGAATTGGCAGACTGAGCAGGTTTCATCACCACTGAGGAGAACAAACCTTTGGGAACCCGAAATCTATAAACACATGGGATCATGCTAATTTATGCTTAGGAGTGATAGATCATAAAACAAACAGTTAAGAAGATGAATGACAGTCTGTAGAATTATTCTATGACCTAGAAATTGACTTGCCTCCAAAAAGAGTAAAGAAAATCTACTCCCGGTTTTGGATCAGGTCAGTATCTGATCTAGCGTCTGACCAAGAACCATATCTGAATTACCTTCATATAAAATGTGCTATGAAATAATAGCCGATAGCATCTTTGTTCGCGTCCCGAATAAAATGCTCCCACTGATATGCTTACAAGTAAAAGGAAGGTACAGAGGCACACTGTGATTTCCAACTGAGCCATTACCATGCAAATGACTTCGGCGACCCCATCTGTTACGGATCACTCTGACGTACTACGACTGGTGGAAGCTTTCGCGGCGGCCATTAACCACCGTTTGAAAGACGAACGACATCCAGGATGAATAGTCAGCATTCATCCTAAGAAATTTATGGCATTTCAAATGTTCTTGAAGCAATTAATGACACTTTTATTTGCACTGCTATCAAAATTCTAATGCATTTGTAAATTAAATTATGGATTCAGAAACATCTGTCTTTAAGAAATATTTGTAATACTAGAAGTTGTTTGTCAAACAAAATTTCTAGCTCCATGACAATAAACATTAATTTTCCAATAAAAGCACGTAAAGTTTCTGAAGCAGTGACCATCCGCCAAGTATTGTGTTAGATCTAAAATGTTTTATTCAATGTAAATAAAAAAAAAATTAATGATAAAAGATATAACAGCCCTTAACGAAATAAAGAAAATCTAATTCTGGATGAAAACACTTGTTAACAAGAGCGTTCAAAGGCCATAAACGTCCAGTAACGCATCTTACGGCAGTTACAGATGCATGTTCTAACCTAACAATACAAACATTAACCTGACATAGGGTAGTATGTATCCTGGTTCGTTTTCGATATACCACACGGCTGTATGCTGCAATCATCATCAGGAAGGTGCGGGGAGGGGGAGGGGGAGGCGTCCTATCTGATAGAAAGCGCCATTCCTATCTTTACCAAAATCTAATCATTTATTACCAGTCACAAGGCCAACCTTCTAGAACTTGTTGACCAATGCACATTTAACATTTTGCGTAATCCAAACAGGACACAGCTGAAAACAGACAAACAGACTAACGAAAAACCAAGTTAACAAACAAAGGAAACCAGGAACATAACCTCCTTGTAAGAAGTAACTATATAAAATACTGAACGTCTCATTCACATATGGGGCTCAATTTACTTTGGAGAGCGTCAGTGGGCACCACAAAAATTTGAAGATGATAATACGAGTACACCTAGCTAAAAGTTTTGTTAACTGTTGATACCACGGGACTACTAGAAGGCTAAATTCGACCAGGCGTGTTGCTACCGGAGAGCAAGCTGACGGTAAAACAAGTATACTTTATAGGAACTTATACTTACATACATCTAAGATAACTTTAAAAAAGTTTTCTCTAATGATACAAAGCTCGAATAACCTTTCAAGGCAAATATACAATAAATCTTGTAATATTTCCGAGCTGCATTTGAAATACCATTACCTAAAGGACTGATTAAAAACCAGCATAATAATTTTATATTTACTGTGAAGCAGAACTCAAGTCATAATAATAATAATAATAATAATAATAATAATAATAATAATAATAATAATAATAATAATAATAATAATAACAATAATAATAATAATAATAATATTGTATGTGGAATCAAATGAAGAAAAAACGGCCCTCGGCCATGAAAGCATGGAAATTTATCTACACACAAATGACTGCAGTCAAATTTTAAATTGATGCTGAAACAAATATATATATATATATATATATATATATATATATATATATATATATATATATATATATATATATATATATATACACTCAATTTCATTACAACAGAGGGAATGCAAACTGTAGTAAAATGCAGAAATCTGGGGACCCTTGAAAATTACCAAATGACCCTGAGCGAATGTTAATATGCATGATCTCATGTTGATCTACTTAACACATTATAATATAATAAAAAATGCATAAATCAGTAAAAAAAAATCTATATAACCTTGAACTGAATCTTGAACTCGACGAAAAGAATGACTTTGCTTAAGTTAAAGGTCATTGATATCAGACTCGATGCTGGAACTATAGCACATAATTTAAACGAGACACCGCACTTATCAGGAAATGCATTCCTTTCTAGGAAACTTGACTTTGGGCCATAGTCATAACATGTATTACTAACGCTGAAACAATAAAACATTTGCGTACAAAAATAAAAGTGACACTGGATTTGATCAAATGACATCTGGTTAAGGTCAAACTGTGTCTGACTTGATGCTGAAAAGACGCACTAAGTTTTCAGTAAAACCATGAATGAACAACATGGAAAACACAAATGCCTTTAACTTTAAACAACCAAATGACTTTCGGTCAAGGGTCGAAATGTGTCCGACTTTTACGCTACAGTGTCATGCCAAATACGAACGCAATACTCTAAACGTCAGCCAAGTTATCACAAAAAAGAAAACAAATTTTGGTGGACGGATGAACAGATTCAAGGACGACGTGAAATCTATAATGGTGAATTACGACGAAAATATCAATTACCTTAATCATCAGCAAAATAAAAAAGAAAAATATAAACAACTACAAGATCATTATATCAAAAACGAATGGTGCTCTCTCGCTCTCTCTCTCTCCCCATTCAGAGACCAACTTCATTTGAAAGCCAGCCTCATTTGAAAGCCAGACCGTCATTTAGGAGCCAGTTCACAGCCGCAGAATCACCAATCAACAGACTCTGACCCCACCATGATTTCGTCATTTGGCTCCAACATTTTGATATTTGCCTTCCATTTTCATTCGCTGGTATTTCTGCCAAAAGCGTTGATGACGAGCAGTTACGAAGACCTCAATATTCACAGCCATTTAGGGTCCGACGACGGTGATTAAGGACGAAGGTAGGGTTGTAAGGGCTTGTTCATTTTGTGAAGTCGCTCATAAGAACGCGACCCCTGCGCTCAAGAGCTGAATCAAGTCAAGATTACAAAAAAAGATGAAATTCTTTCTATGGATATTTCAAAAAGGGAACGTCCTCTGCAAGAGTGGGACATGCATGACGATCTAGAGAGAGAGAGAGAGAGAGAGAGAGAGAGAGAGAGAGAGAGAGAGAGAGAGAGAGAGAGAGAGAGAGAGAGAGAGCCTTTAAAATAATCAACAAGAATTCTGTATACTGAGAGTAGTGATAGATGTATTCCAAGAGGAATGTTGGCCTAATCAGCAGAATATCACCCATCAGGTTTAACAAGAATAAGCCTAACGAAGTTCGAACGTCTTAATTAATGTCAATACCGGCATGGTTCCAACCCCTGTGGATCGACGTCAGAAACAGTCAACCGTAACAATTCTGAACACGCTAATAAGAGTGTTCTCTAGCTACTTGCCTTTGTTCACTCGTACCATTGACGCTCTGATTAGGTACAAACATTATATCGTTCTCTTGAAGATATTTACACCATCAGCAATCTCCTATTTTACCCAATTTTTTCTTTAACTTGAGTAATCAAAAAATAATTCAGTGTTCAGTGTGGCTTTCTTTTGCATTCTTTACATACAAACACAAACACACAAATATATATATATATATATATATATATATATATATATATATATATATATATATATATATATATATATATATATATATATATATATGTGTGTATATGTGTAATCATAACTATATATATATATATATACATGTGTGTGTGTGTGTGTGTAATCATAATATATATACATATATATATATATATATATATATGCTGTATATATAGGCTGTATGTATAAATAGTATGAAATGAGTGTTGCATATGTATGTCGAATTCACTTGACCTTAGCAATAACCTACACCCAAAAGAAACTAGGATTGTAGCCTCTGAAATAAGGTGCCTTTAAGCAAAGAAGCTATTTTCGATGTTTGTGAGTTCCACTTTGATATTTGGTCTATGTGTATTGAATTAAGAATAAAGTAACGCTTAAAATTTTCTGATGTCTGAAGAGGAAATTTTCGGGTTCATTTACGCAATTCAAAAATATAAACGAACCTGTTGCCCATCTGTGTAAGATGGGATACTAATGTGTACATGAATTTATTTTTTTCTTTTCGAAGGCAGTAATTTATTGTACTTACTGGTTATCTTCAACCCTCTTATCACACTGACAAATAACTTTTAAGTTCATTTAACGTCGCCACTGATTGTTTTATGTCATTACAAACACTATTCAGTGATGATGTATATGATTATTAAATAAAAGTTTTTATTCCTTGTGGTTCTTGAGTATAAGCTAGAGAAACTGAATTCAATATGCGGGCGAGGTGGAACTGAATGAGCACATAATGTTAAGAACCCTTCACATCTATTATCATCTACCCAGTGAATTATGTGACAAGGAGCTAGCCGCTAGTGACTGTACCGAGTCGCATCCAGGACAGCAATCAGCTCCTGAACTTATGGAGAATCGGAAGCAAATTATTTCCCTGCTTTGTATTTAAATACTTCATTTTGGATGTCAGTATAATTCTTCAGCTATATCAGCTCCTGTTGGGAGAAAAATATGGTTTTTCCTTGAAAGCAAATCTGCGACTAATCTCTGAAGACAAAATATGCCTTGACGGGGGTCTGATATCGATCGCTCCGTGTGCTGGGCGTTAGTTTCAGTTATTAGCGTGTTCAGTTTCTGATTTGACCCATGGTTCTTATTTGTAAATATATAAGCTTTCTGTGGACAGAATATGATTCACTGCAGTTTCTACTCAAGGTAATCTACTACGAAAAGTTTCTTTACAAACTAATACTTGTAAAGAAAATAATAATACAAAGATGAGAAAACCGACAAACTGCGATACCTAGTTTTGTAATTCGGTAAGAAAAGTTAATTTCTTTTTGGAGAACTTTTCATCGTTGTATTATGGGGCTTCCATCTCTCATGCGGTTATAACATCTGGGATACCAAGAAGATGAAAGCTTTTTTTTGTTTTTTATTTTGCACAAACAAAAGGATTATGATAGATCTTTCACTTCAGAAAATGTTCATGGAACTACAGGGAGTCAAAGGGAACTAACAAGACGAATTTAAAATAAAGAAACGCTCCCCTCTGTGGAGAAGTCAAGATGCGAGAGCTAATCTTCTCATTTATTACATGATCGCAAGTCCACTCCATTTAGAAAATAATTACATTTTATTTGATGTTTTCTATTTGCCAATGACCTCATCTTCATCTACTGCGTTCAACAGTGATTTGCTGTTATGTGCTACCCTGCTTAAAACAACTTTTCATCCAAGAGCAATTTGTCCTATTTACCACATACCTCACGGATCAAGCTTTTGTCGCTGAAAACTTAAAGTATCTTTGCCATTATGTTCACAAACATGTTAAAAAAAGAAGAACTTTCAGTACTTCAAAATACTTGTCTTAAATCGATCAACATCCAGCTTAGCATATGAGCCCCCATGAAGTTAAAGAGAGCTTAAAAACTCTTTAACTTCTTGGGGCCTCATACGCTAAGGTGGATGTTGATCGATTTAAGACAAGTATTTTAAGTACTGAAAGTTCTTCTTTTTTTAACACTTTTGTGACCACAATGACAAAGATACTTTAAGTTTTCAGCGACAAAAGCTTGATCCGTGAGGTATGTGGTAAATGGGACAAATTGCTCTTGGATGAAAAGTTGTTTTAAGCAGGGTAGCAAGTGACAGCAAGTCACTGTTGAACGCAGTAGATGGAGGTAAGGTCATTGGCAAATAGAAAACACCACATAAAATGTAATTGTTGTGACTTCAAAGCGAAAGTCAGATTAAGAACTTTCGTTTTAACTTTTTTTTTTTTTTTTACTGAGAGTAGAATAAACTTTATTTCCTGATCAACAGTTTAATGTGAAAAAAAGTTACTGAACTAATAACACAAAACAGTTTGATGCAAAATGGATGTACTAATTCTGCAAACTGTGGTACAGAAAAAGTTACAAATAAGTATTTCAGGCCTACCATCTGGTGGGTGTAAAAAGTTAATGTCATAAATTAAATGTATAATTGATGGGGTAAATTGAATTATATCTTCCAACCGTAAAAACATATCAGTTGTCCTAGGTGTTCACCCGTAAATGTCTAAATGAGAAAATATTAGATATAGCATACAACTGGTAATAAAATTTCTAAGATAGGAATAACATTAAATTCGAAAGATCAGTTCGCTAAGGAATCGATGGAAAAGTTGGTGTTTCCTAGTCAATTGATATTTTAATAAATTAAATTAATAATGAATTACTTATTTGCTGTTTCTCTGTAATTAATACATACGCCAAACAATGAAGATGTCTTACCAAAATTTTAGACAAAAATAAAAAAACTATTATTTTGTTTCAAGTCAGTAACTTCATATTCTCTTTGATATGGGGATGTTTGTGAGTACAGTGCATATACATATGCAAATAATCAGCTGCTACTTTAATTGAAAATATTAAATTTCAATATTAATAACCAATCAATGCAAATCATTTCACCTACAAATAACTGAATTTTTTGCCTTTGAATATTCAAATTCATCAAAACTATTACCTGTCAATTTATACCCCGTGAAGCCGTATTTGCATTTATTATACTGTATACGCATATAATATTTACTCATGTCATATATGCGTTCATTCATATAATGTCATGCAAAAGCCATTTTTATTTCAAGAGAGATACCTTGGTAGCCAAGTCATTAAAGGCTGTCAACCGTAACATTTGCTATTCGGGCGAATCTTCGTGGCTTCAAAGGAACTGAACTTTACTAGATAGTGGAGAAGCAGTGTCTTAAATGTTTGCCTGTCCAATAAGAGAGAGAAGTGCAACCATGATCAGTCACTTCTCAGTACATCCTAGAATGATATCAACATCATAAATGCTCATTTGTAGTTTTTAGTAAACACTCAGAAATCCAAATAGTCGAATAACATAAAGATGTTATCGTGCTTAGAGAAAAAATCCTCAACTTCCAGATTTCACCATATACTTTATAAATTGGGAACTGCCTTCCTCGTTTATAAATACATAACGAAAATAATTTATACCCCGTGAAGCCGTATTTGCATTTATTATTCTGTATACGCATATAATATTTACTCATGTCATATATGCGTTCATTCATAATGTCATAAAAGCCATTTTCCAGTTGCGTATTAGTCATTAAAGGCTGTCAACCGTAACATTTGAATCTTCGTGGCTTCAAAGGAACTGAACTTACAGTGCAGAAGCAGTGTTTTAAGTGTTGTCTGTCCAATGGGTGCAACCATGATCAGTCACCTCTCAGTACATCCTAGAATGATATCAATATCATAAATGCTCATTTGTAGTTTTAGTAAACACCCAAATTCGAATAACATAAAGATGTTATCGTGCTTAGAGAAAAAATCCTCAACTTCCAGATTTCACCATATACTTTATAAATTGGGAACTGCCTTTCTCGTTTATAAATACACATAACGAAAATAATTTCAACAGGAGGACACGGGACCACTATATACCAATATTATTTTCTCGAGGGCGGATTCACTGATAAAATAGCCAGTTGCGTATTATCGATGCTTCTCTTGTCACGAATTCCTTTACCACTAATGTAGTATGGGTCACTTGGTGTGGAACAAATAGTCAGGAACCAGTGTGTGTGGGCCTCAGAAGATCTATTAAAACCATACCTCTCTGAAGGACCAAATCGTGATTTGCTCTTTCATCGCCTCTAACGGTTTAGTTAAGTAATACAGATCATGCAACAGAGATGTTTATTTTTATTACCTAATCTATCCACTCTAGTATTCTGTTTACTCTATCACACTGATTACGCATTACCTACCAATATTGCGCAATGCTTTATTAACGCATATACTGAATATGTAAATTATCACATTCCAGAGTAATACCGAAGTTATAATATCCCATTACTCTATAATGAGCGTTTCGGTTCCATCATGAATATATCCCTCACGGAATACATTCTGCCATTACTTATGTATGCCAACATATATTCGCTTCCATTTCAGCTGGAATTATCTAACGAACGTGATCGTATTTTGAGTTTCGCTCTACCTGGAATTTACACAGCATATTTTTGCTTTTTCATCGTAAATAACTATGTAATTTTTTCAGAGTATCTGCACTGAATTTCTTTGTCGTTTAAGATTACTTCATTAAAAGACAACCGTTAATATTTCACAAGAAATTTTATTTTAACCCTTTCACACAATATATTAACATCTACTTTACAACAGATACCATATCAACGTTTCTTTATCATAAGGAACAAAGCAGACCACTTTTCCTTTGTTTTCCTGCACACAACGAGAACTAACTGTACGTCTCCTCTATCTCTTCCTTCTTCTTAGGAGCAAAATAGGAGAAAGTCTCAGCCATGTTCTAACTCCAAACACAATGGCCCCTTTAACCCTTGTTTCTCTTTCTTCCTCAACTGAAAAGATAGTGAGTGGGTTCGTTCTATTTCTGTCTCTTTCTCCAACAGCTGATCCTTTAACTTCTATTCCACATTTTTCCTTATGAACTACTGCGCCCTCTCAGACAGAATCCTGGGACGAATTTTGTTTTGGATTCTTCTCTTCCTACACAAAAATGAGCCTATAATCTGTCTCTCATTTATTCCATTCAATTGTTTATTACTAGTTTTAAAAGTAAGCGAAACTCCCCCTTTTTTACATTAAACAGATGAGAAGATAAACTTTATATTTCATAATTTTTCCTAAGTTTTGCCTAACTCTAAAGAGCTAGGGGGCCATGCAATTTCTTTCCCCCACCCCCTCTTCATTATCATTATTATTATTAAAGTAGTTTAACCAGACCACTGAGCTGACTTTCAGCTCTCATAGGGCTGGCCCGAAGGATTTGATTAAAATACTAGGTCCAGGCCTGAGGCCAAGTGCTGGGACCCAATAGATCATTCAGTACAATGATGAATGAATTAAAATGAAATTAAAAACTGCACATAGGCATATCCTCTTATACTGACACACATACATACAATAAATACATACCCCCTCTTCAAACATGCGACCTTTTAATCTTTCTCCTTCTTCCCAAAATGCCAGTGGCTTTCCACGTCTCTTCTTTTCCCTTCGTCTGTCCCTCTTTTCCCAGAAGTGGTTTATGCATTTGAATATGTCCATTTCCTACCTGAAAGCCAAGTAAAAAGTATGCTTTTCATCTCACTGTCATTTTCCCCAAAAATTGATGATCCCTTCTTTACATCTCTTCTATCAAAGGGTGTTTCTGCGATTATCACCTTCCCTATAGCCTGTAAGCCTTACCCCTTGCTTCCAGTTCCTCGTTGGAGGAATCGGTAGAGTTCTAGGCTAGCACTCTGCTAGGCCCGAGTTCAAGTCTCCAGCCGGCCAATGAAGAATTAGAGGAATTTATTTCTGGTGACAGAAATTCATTTCTCGTTATAATGTGGTTCGGATTCCACAATAAGCTGTAGGTCCCGTTGCTAGGTAACCAACTGGTTCTTAGCCACGTAAAATAAGTCTAATCCTTCGGGCCAGCCCTAGGAGAGCTGTTAATCAGCTCAGTGGTCTGGTTAAACTAAGGTATACTTAACTTAACCCCTTGCTTCTGGGCTCCAAACATTCTCCTTTCGTTTTTCTCCTTCGCATAGGCTAATGAACTGTACAGATTCCTTCTCTCTTGCTATGGGCAAGAGAGCATTTTTGCTTTACGCTTCTATCAACAAACTAAATGACAGATTCCGTCTACTTTTCTTTGAAAGTCCTGGCGAGCCGTTTCATCTGCTTCCCTTCCGAATGGGATAATGGTCCTTATCCCTCTAGGATTCTTTTCTCTAAGGGCTAGTGGACTTTTCCATCAATTTTTATATTTCTGTAAGTATTAGTGGAATCTCCTATATATTTATTTCTCTAAAAGTGCTAGTGGTTCCTTTCCCTCTATTTCTCCTCTCTAAGCACTAATGGACTTTCCCATCTAATTTCTTTCTCTGTAAGTGCTAGTGGACTTTCTCTTCTACTTTCTTTCTCTGTCAGTGCTAGTGGGCTTTTCTATGTACTTCCTTTCTCTGAAAGTGCTAGTGGTCCTTTTCCCTTTATATTTCACCTCTCTAAGCGCTAGTGGAAATTTCCATCTACTTTCTCTCTCTGTGAGTGCTGATTAGTGCTAGTGGACTTTATGTATTTCCTTTCTCTGAAAGTGCTAAGTGATTCTTTTATCTAGTTTCCTCGTTCTTGTTCTTAGCGCTTCAAGTTTCCAAATCCCCCTTTGACTCAACGGAGAATGTTTTAGGAGATTAATCCTAAGTATCAGTTACAAAAAAAAAATAATCTTTTTACACATGTTCAGTAGGCTTCTTGTATAACAATTACCTGTAGTATCATGAGTCATTAAATGATGGATGAATTTTCTGTACGTATTATTGTTTATAAGATTTATTTTTTAAATTTCACAGAATGAAAAACATTAAAGTTTTTTTACTCCTTTAATTTGCGTATTTCTAATATTTTTTACCTTCTAACATCAAGTAAATCCGCAAAAAATCTCTGCCCATAATTTTCCCTTCGAAAAACGAATTAACGATTATAACACCGGACGCAATTGCTTTGTTTTCATCGTTCACAGTGGGAAAAAGCCCTGAAATGTTTTTCTCTTGTGGCAGATTCTGAATTTGTACCAACATTGAAACATTTTTATTAAATGATTAATATCACTACTATCGTTATTAATTACTGTTACTGACAATGTTATCGATGTCTAGCACAGCCTGTAATGTTAATTCCAGCACAGGCAATATAGAAATAAAATTAATTATTTGTCTTGTCAGTCAGACATTACTTCTTTTTGGAAATGCACAAAGGGAACATTGGGACTATTTGAGTCCGTGGGGGGCCGGAAATGATACACGTGAGTAAATTTAAAAAAAGAAAGATTTAGGATTCCTAATTCACTGGGAATATGATGAAAAAATTCAAGTGACAATACTTTTATAATTAAATCCTTACAGGCTTCATTTGCGCAGAATAAATATTTACCTAATGAATGCTGAATATATGTTTCCTTATAAGATATTGAATAAAGTTATCGCCACATACCCGCCAACATACTCCAACTTGACTCATAAATTACTTGAGGAAAAACCCTATCTCACAAATATTGGCAACCGAAAAACAAGTATATATTTCTGAAAGACTTCCAATAATCGATTGGGAGACGAGCGAATTAGCCAACTCATAACGAAATTTATTGATGGTAAAAAGCCTTAATGATGATAAACGTGAGGGGATGGGTGACGTTCACTTGGCACAGTGCCTCTGAAGTTACATGAAGAATGAAACGGCAATATTCAGTTCTTTTTTTATTTGACGTCTGAGACATCTAAACGAGCAGATTTTAAGACAAGTGGCACAAGAAGATTAAAAGATGAAGGATAGGAAAGAGAAGATGAGAGGCACAAATTTGAAGTCAAGAACAGTAATAATGAAGAAAAAAATAGTCAAAAAATGATGGAGGCAAATATGATTAAAATAAAGATTGTTATAGCAGATCAAAAGCAATGAACTTTGGATTCGACAAAAAGAAAGCAACAGAGAGAGGATCTGCAATTTATTCTTAAAACTAAGCTTTGATATGTAGCTCCAAATGAAGTTATACATTTACTCCAGTCAGATTATTTAGTCTTAGGGCAGTGCTTTACCCAATACCTTTAAATTAAGGTTTTGAAAACCTGCTGATTTGAGTTTAGTTACAACGTAAAGCACTTTTACTCAATTATCATTTAAAGTAATATTATGAATATCATATTATTTCGAATTTAAAGTTAATTACTACTGATCTACTGTTACTATCTTTATTCCAATCATATTTGCCTCCACCAATTTTTTTCGACAGCATATTTCTGCTCCATTATCGTTATTCAGAACTTTTATCAAAGCAATGTCCAAGACCAACTTTTTTTAAGGGAAAAAAAGCATTTCTATTAAATTCTCATAAAAGTGTTCTTATAATTTAATATGCTACTAAACTTGAAGGAATACTGTCATAATTTCAACTAAGACGCTGGATTTATTTTCCCTTAAATAAAATATTACGGGAATCAGATCTGGAAACTTTATTGTTGAATCCTTTTATCTACTAAGGCGACATTTTAATGTCTTCTTTGCATAAACATTTACCTCCTAGATCTGCTCATTGTTTAACATGCATACCTTACAAATTATAAATTATTAAGGATGTACAAGGTGTATTACAAACGTCTTTCACAGTATTGCTTTTGAGATCACCTCAGTACAACAACTGTTTTATTTCTGCATTTTATTCCAAGAGATTAGCTCAATTTTGTTTTATTTTCATTAATGTGAAACTATGATTTCTTGGCTACAGTAAATCGTGTTAAGTGCATCTTAGTGGTTTCATTGTAATACTCAGATTAAATTTATATTTTATGAAACTAAATGATAACGAAGGTCAACCGTGGTGATTATTCCACGTTAATTTTACGGATAGTTTTTTTGAGTTTTACTATTTATCATGTTACAAATGGTTGAAGATGACACATTATGCAACCGGCGCCTTAAACGGTGTTAATGACGAAACATTTTCTGAAATAATATAAAATCTTTGAGAGAGGTAAACCATCATATACCCGCATTTAAGCTTCAGTGCTAGTTTGTTCACATAACTAGTTCAAACAGTATGAAAACCAATTCTATAGTATGTTAATAGCACAATTCTAATGTTCATAAAATTATGTTTACAACAGCCATCATTATAACTTACTATGATAATGCCCTTACTGGAACATTAACACTATGATGATAATTTACTTATTGGAACATTGAAATTAATTTCAAGATTTATGAATGTTGACCACATCAAATAACCTAACACATCTGGTGCTAAAATTTAAAGATTGATTTTTATACACTTTGAGGCTCAAAAGTACACTGAACCCATATTGAGAAATCGACTTAGGATCACATAACAGATATGCCAGAAATACCTCAAGCAGTAAAAACTCGAAAATATAAACTTTATATAAAAACAGAATTATGTTGAAGCAACATTATGAGGAGGCCAATGAATTTACAAACTTTTTAAATGTGTAGACCAGCAGAATTTATTAGTAAATAAATGTTTCCAGCAGAGAGAGAGAGAGAGAGAGAGAGAGAGAGAGAGAGAGAGAGAGAGAGAGAGAGAGAGCCGTAATGAAATTAACGAAAATGATTAATCTTCTGAATCAAAGGCATAAATCGAAATTCTGAGCTCCCTTCAGTTGCTCGAAACCTGAATAAATAAAGGAACATTTATTCTCCTCACCCATTCCTTACGATCATTTCTCTCACACAGGCTTTTGTTGTTATACACCCTACTCAGCTACTGAATCACACTTTCACCACCTCATCGCGTTTAAAAAAGTAATTTGAAAAGAAGAAAATAGTTACTTTATAACACCGTTCTTTTATACCGATAAAAACACCGACTATAAAGAATTATCTCGTGTTTCTCTTTGTTATTCTTGTAAGCGACTTCGCTCAGTCTCCATCATACCAAGGAAAACTCAGCCAATGGAAACAGAATTGTTCCTGGGTAAAATATACAAAGTTTTCTCGGTTTCACAACAGATCTTAGAAATTTTCAAAACTCTGTTACCAAATCCTTCACCATGAACCTTTGTTGGCCCCGTTCAGTGATTTTACTAAGGTATCCTATTTTAGACGAATAAAGTTTCATCTGTCTTGTACACTGCCAATATAAGGGCACACCCTAAGGCTGGACTCAGTAAGTTACATTTTATTATTTATTATATATATATATATATATATATATATATATATATATATATATATATATATATATATATATATATATATATATATAGATAAATAAGTTAATAATACAGCATCTAAAGAGTGTCTGTTCCATATAAGTTTAAATGTTTAAATACTTTTTCAGTCGTGGTTTTGAACGAGACCGCAACGCATAATAATTGCGTAAGTCCTTTTTCACAGAAAGAATTATAAATGTACAGCTTGCATATCCAACGATAAATGACCGGCAGAAAGAGCACACCAACACGCATGTCGCCTGGCGCAAACTACTGGAAGTTGTGAAATATCTGACATTATCTAAATTTGCGAGCTTCAAATGCTGCTCGCACTTTAATAAATAAGAGAGAGAGAGAGAGAGAGAGAGAGAGAGAGAGAGAGAGAGAGAGAGAGAGAGCAAATTTCAGAACAGAACATATAAATGACAGCATTCATTGAACTCTATCATCAGGAATCACTCGCCATTCACGGCCATTAAACATAAGTACTAAACTTTGGTAATAAATGAAAACGTTAGGCTTTGATGCAGATTGGACCTTTGGCATTTACTAACAGCATTTCCTCTCATACATGTCAGCAAATATATCGTACTATACGGAGATATACGAGAATGTATACTGTACGTACGCCTTCATGCATATTCGATCACGCACGCGTGGAAATACACTCTCACGAAAATACAGCTGAAAGGATGGAAGGAAACAAATAGGATTAAATCAAGATGATTATAAAAATTTCAAAGCAATTAGGAAGTAGAGATTGAAGTAAAATCATTCGGATAACCAAGGGAAGAGAAGTTAAGTAGCATCAGCCTAAAAGTAAAAAGCAAATTCAGAACTTGATGACATAAAATAATTTTTAAATACCCCATATTATTACAGATTTCAAAATTAAGATATTCTTCTTCAGAAAAGAAGATACTTACAAGTACGGCTCTGAACAAGAGTTCTGAGATGGCATAATTTTTTATGAATTTAGTCCCTAATTTGTCTTTGAAAGGCGTTGAACCCCTATGTCCATTGTAGAAGGAACTGATACATTATTTTCAAAAAGGATGTAAAAAAATTCATTCTTAAAATTTATCATATTTTCAACAGTGATCTTGACTTACACAAAAAACTTGTAATGAACATTTTTGTCCAAAAAAATTAAACTCTAAGTTTTACCTTGCAAAGGAGCCTAAAGCCTTCTCATTCTTCCACACAATGCCATACCCAGCCCAGCAACCCTTTCTCTTCCCTTGCCTTTCCAATCATCAAAGAGGCTAGGCGAAGTTCTCGTTAAAGAATCCATATCACTTGCCTTTCCTCCCCTTCTCCTCGCCCCCCCAAACCCCGCCCCACCTCCTAATAAACCCCATCCTCTGCAGCAGAATGCCCTGACATCGAATCGGAAAATGAAAACTGACACTCCATTTTTTACGAAGCCCCGGTGGCACCGTGCCATTTATGCCTTCCGTTCATCATTTCGACCATTACCATCCAGGATCCTGATTATGGATTCGGTCATATTTGTTAATCACACAACAAATAAGGACAGAGATGTCATTCACTTTTTTCTTTTTTTGATACTTCAGCGTGCTGCCAAATCTTTCTATTGCCAAGAGTTTCTTTCATTAAATATATGCAACATTAGTGTCTCCGTAATAAATACAACAGGTAGTAGGAGACAGAACTATAGAGAATTATATCAACAGACGGTAAGAGGGAGGACTAAAAGTTCCAAAAGCCAAAATATTATTATACAATAGGCTGAGTTGATGCAAAATTGTAAACTAATCTGTTACTTGTATCTGGATACACAAACGTGATTGGTTTATGAAAATTTACCTAAAAGCCAAGCGCTGGGAGTTGGAGTGGCTGGACAGCAAACTGGCACACAGGAAGCGAGAATGGAGGTAAAGCAAAAGGCAAAACAGTTGGTGCAGCTAGGGCCGAAGGGACGCTGTAAACAACCTTTAGTGATACCATGTTAGGTGACCTGACGGCACTACCTTCCTACGGGGGAGATATACATTCTTCAATTTCATTTGAATCATTCCACGCACGTAGGTTCAGATGTCTTTAGCTAAAAACACACTTCATATAGCTCTCTCTCTCTCTCTCTCTCTCTCTCTCTCTCTCTCTCTCTCTCTCTCTCTCTCTCTCTCTCTCTCTATGAAAAACTATTTTAAAAACCTGAATATCAGAAAATAACATGTGAATTAACAAACACAATAAAAACCGGTTATTTAGGGATGGCTTGGGCTTCAGAATCTTACTCCTTATGAATGGAAAACCAGATAACCCTAGTGGGGTAATACAATAGTTACAAAAAGTTTGGATCCAGTTTGTATAAGAATTGGGGTGGCTCAAAAGCAAAGCACTGCTTAAGATGGGGCTGGCATGAAAGCTTTGATAACATTATTGCGTGAGGCGGGGGGAAAAATAGATCTTCTCGACTTTTGTGGATTGACTACTTTTGCTTTCTGAAATATAGAATCATTTTTCTGTGCACCGAAACATAGCACTCAAACAGATGTGTATCAAATTCCAGATACCAAAAGTTGATGTTCAAATCTGATATGATCATACTCATTCATAGATATTTGTGTTACTTCATATGGGGGAACTTTGCAAATCCCATTCAAATTAATATATTTATTAGTATTTAACATTTGAAGGTATTACGTCTTACTTCTACTATCTTAATCATCGATTAAAGTATCGAGTACATGGTTGATGGTTTCGGTCACAGCTAAGATGGAGAGCTGGATGGGAAAATAATGAGTATCGGAAATGTAATACATTTGGGAGAGACCGCAAATAAAGCATTAATGCCCCAATCACTTAACTTTGGAAATCACACGCACACACACACCCGCCGGGAATTGTGTACGTTACATCAATTGATGGCTAGAGGAGATGGTCACTGTCTTCTTACTTCCAACTCCCAAAACAGGCAGGGGTTCGAATCCTGGTCAGGGTTGAAAGAACTGTCATATTAAAATCCCTTCAGGTGTTAAATATTCCCAGGGGAAAAGACAATTAGATGAGAGGGAAAATTTTGGTGTAATATTTGATAGGTATAAAAAGGTTTGGTGTAAAATTAACACAGATACACAAATATAAACTATATATATATATATATATATATATATATATATATATATATATATATATATATATATATATATATAATTTATTTATTTATTTAAAAGACTTTGTGCAAACTATGTGCTGGCCTGTTAAAGTTAAGTATACCTTAGTTTTACCAGGCCACTAAGGTGGCATTTAGGGCTGTTGATGTTGCAGGGGTTTATGTTGACGTTTGGGTTCCGCAGTTAGATACAGTGGGTATCTGACTCGTTCATTTATGCCTTCTGATCATGGCCAAAATGCATGGAGACAACGTGACAGATTGATGGAAGCGCCGTGAACCTGACGGTGTCGTCACGCTTCCGGGGAGGGGTTATTAAGTGAGTGTGTGCATGTGTGCACTCTCTAATGGTATATTATGTGAGGAACATACAATGGCTATGGACTTCGATTTGTGGCTAGTGTGATTCGCTCTTTGAGCAGTGTTAGTGGATAAGAACAGCCACTGTGAGAAATGGTTACAAGCGGCCCTAGAAATGAGTAAGATAACTCATTAACACATATCTTTTCAGACATCATGTGGAATACCCACTTTGTGTTGCAGTAAAACTCCTCTGTTCTCCATTGTGCATTTTTCCGTTCAAGTATCTATTTCTTTTTCTTAAACACCATTTCAGGTTTTAATATATGCTATGTCTCTTTTAACAGGAATTCTGGGTTCGTCCTGTGAGGACGAATAATTTGGAAGAGGTGTTCTTTTAACATACTCTATGGCATTTATTTTGGTGTAGAATAATCATGACCTTTTTATTTGTTTGGTGACCAGGATGTTAGTCACTACCATTGGTTGGTCTAGAATCATTAATCCGATTGATTGTGAGTCTGAATTTGCTCTAAATATGATTCCATTTAAAGGAGGTGCGAGTCACTCCATTTCATGACCGTAGTTTTTACTGAGATGCTTTCGTTAAATTTGCAAATAAAGTCGAGGTTTGTATCGCGGTGTTTAATTCCAGTAGGCCTTTGTCTGAGGGTAGATACAGGGAGAGGAGTTGTCAAGAGAGAAAGAATGTGCTGACCCAATGCTGGCTATTGCTACTGGAGGATCTCAGGGATGTAAGATGATATGACGCTGTTCTTAAAACAGATGCAGTAAGAGATCATGACCCTAATTGACCTTGTCGAAGGGCATAACAAATATAATTATATATATAATATATATATATATGTGTGTGTATGTATTTATATATATATACATACATACACATACATGTGTGTGTGTGTGTATGTATTTATATATATACATACACAAACAAATATATATATATATATATATATATATATATATATATATATATATATATATATATATATATATATATATATATATATATAATTCCTTGTAAAATTGTAAAAACTAAAAATTAAGAATTTAAAAAGGTAAAAATTATTTTTACCAAATTTAAGAAGTATATACAACATTAAAAGTAATTTAGAAAATCTTTCATTAGGCTGAAAACTAAAAATGAACATAGCAGCGAACAGAGTAACAGAACAAAAGGTTAAACGACCGACCTAGAGGAGTGACAGCGTCAAACTAAACGTAAACATAAATGGAAACAACACAAGTCAAGACAAATACAGAGGGGAGGAGGAAGTATGAGTGTTTAAGGACGGAACAAGTTGTTTAATCAAAAGTGATTCTAAAATAACAAGATCTTGGTGGTTGGCGGTATGGCCCAAAATGGAAAAGTCCCTATTATCGATATACGTTTTACAAATTTTGCAGTGATTTCTGATATTGGAATGTTCTGGGTTTGAAATTCCGCTGCCTATACGGAAGCTTACGCCACGATGAGAATCGATACGCACCTTAAGGAGTCTACTGGTGGATGCCACATTGTCTTTTATTGATTCTATATTATTTGCAAAAAATTGTTTACCAAAAGTCTACAGGATTTTACCTCGCATATACAGGAACGCCATAACAGAAAACTTGTTATTTTAGGAATTACTGTCCCCAAATTTCATAATAATTTAACCACTGTATTTAATTTTTCCAGCACTGCTCTGCCCTGTCTAAGAGAGAGGAGTTCTTGCTGTCACTGGGTTTGGACTTCTGCTTGCCTAACTATAAACCTAATTTTACAAAATTCTTTTTGCCGCTTGAATCGATATTTCACCGCCTCAGAGCACTCCCTTTCCAAGCTGATCTGGTAAGTCTGCAAAAACGATTATATGAACTTTCTCACAGCACGTTCAGAAATCTCAAAACCAGATGGACCTCCTTTTTTCCGTAAAGAAGATTTTGATCTCTCGAAACAACTGGCAAAAAACGAAGACATCATTCTCACTCGACCTGATAAAGGTAA
>NC_089748.1:16600704-16625704 GCF_040412425.1 Macrobrachium rosenbergii
GCAGTCTGGGGAGCAATAGCCTGTTCCCCCACTTTTGTTGCATGCAAGAGAGCCTAATCAATCAAGACGAAATCAACTCGTCAAGGGCTGAGAATTATTGCACAGTTCAAATTTGCATTTTTTTCTTATTTGTGTTTACTTGCTGTATCATCAGCCTTTCAGATAACCTCCTTGATTGTTTTTCTGTAAATAAATTCAATTTAACGTAAATTGCTTATCATTTCCCATGGCAACCTTCACATCACTACTTAAATAATGGTACTACCAAGGTAAGTTACCCATTTTCCCCTTCATTTTGTCACAGGTTGGCTGTAACTTAATATAAACCCCATTTCCATCACCTTAAATAATGGTACCAAGGTAAGTTACCCATTTTCCCCTTCATTTTGTCACAGGTTGGCTGTAATAATATAAACCCACTTCCATCCCTCCAACGAGACCCAATCTGTGATATATATATATAATATATATATATATATATATATATATATATATATATATATATATATATATATATATATATATATATATATATATATATATATATATATATATATAGTGTAAATACACATATTTCAGACACCACAGAGAAACGAAAAATGGTTGAAAATCCTGACTGCTGTTGGTCTTATTACTAAGCCATCTTCAGAGGACTTACACAAAGTGGCAGAAATTCACAATATATCTGCAACACAACTGTACACACGAACATATAGACGATTGGAAACCAAGTAGTTGCACGTGAGAGGTGTTTGCAGACAGAGATCTAACCACATTAGTGACAGGTCAACTTTTACAAATCTTATCTTACGGGAGACTTGCTTCTATTTTCCCCCGTCTCTCAACTCCCTTCCTTAAAATTTAAACTTCTTTAATATTTTGAAATTATAGATCAAGTTTATAAATGTCTAGACTTGCGAGTATACTCATGTCCTTACAGAAACATTCTTTTATAAAACCAGACTCGATGATGCTTCTTTCCAGTACGTTATTGGAATAAACTATAATTTTTCTTCTTGCCTAGTTGATTGCATGATTGTTTCTACTAACATGTACAAAAGCTCCATTGTTCACCAGTGCATTTATTACACGTCTTTTATGCTGTTATATTCTCATTTCCACTGTTTTTCCAGTTTGACCAATATAAAAGTTATCACAAGACTTACGTGGAATTTGGTATTCACATCCTTCAGTATTATCGGGCGAGTTCTATGTACATAGATGTTTCATTGTTTTAATGCAACATTAGCTTCAAAATTCTTATACAGAGGGGGACTATCCTTGAAATTATTATTATCTAGTAATACAAGTAGGTTTTTTGTTATGTTACTTTTTTTTAAAGCTAATGTTGCATTAAAACAATGAAACATCTATGTACAAAGAACACAAAATGTCTTTTTTTCGCCGCTTACAATACATTGTCTAATACAGAGTCAGGGCATTTAAATTCATTGACAATATTCCTATCATATATTTTTCATCATCAGTGTATTTAGGGTTACATATAAGTAAGGCTCTTAAAAACATGTACGAGAAAACTGATTTCTAAACTTTATTGCTGCGTTAAATTAAGTGAATTAGTACTATCAACAAAATTAATTACGGAAATGGAAAAGGATGGTTACCTACCCTGTTGGGGTTGACTAATATACAGCACTAGTAATGGGTTTAAACACTGTGTACAGAACTACCACCATTACTCTCTCTGTATTAATCTTTATTCTGGTCACAGCAATAAAGTTGAGAAATGCTTTCAAGTCCACGTTTTTAAGAGTATCACGTCTATGTAACTCTGAATACACCGATGATGTTATAAATATGACTAGAACTAAGGACAAGAAATTGAAATATCCTGACTGTATTCTGCAATTCAATTAAAGCGGCAAAAAAGACATTTTATGATAACAAAAAGGATGAATAAATAAATAACTATCGCAACTTGCCAGTGTACAAATGGACGGAAGGACGTTAGAACAACCCAAATTGAATTGAATTGCATATAGAATTTAGGCCAAAGTCCAGGCACTGGGACCTATGAGGCAATTCAGCGCTGAAACGGAAATTGACGGTAAAAGGTTTGAAAGGTGTAACAGGAGGAAAACCTCCCAGCTGCACTATGAATTAGCTGTTGGGAGAGGGTGGAAATTAAGATGGAAGAAAGAGAATGAAAACAGGTACAGTAAAAGAAACGAAAGGGGTTGCTGCTAGGGGCCGAAGGCAGGCTGCAAAGAACCTTAAGTAATGCCTACAGTGCACAGTACGAGGTGCACTTGCGGCAGAACAACCCCAAGGTATGTTCTATATCCTGTTTTGGGAGACTTCGCTCAACGTGCATAATTATGAGTTAAAACGAGGAAGGGAAATTCAGGACATAACCCCCTCCGATGCTCGTACTTAGAATGAGGTAGTTTAAAGCATCTTTTATGTGGTCGCCGATAATTACTAATGCAAATATCTGCTGCTCGACCGAGCAGAGAGAGAGAGAGAGAGAGAGAGAGAGAGAGAGAGAGAGAGAGAGATCTGGTGCGTAAATTTCGCTAACGAGATTTTATTTCATCCGAAATTTATTGAAGGATAAATGTAATGCCTAGTTCAATCATCGTAAGAAATGATTAACTGTGTATTCTGAATGAGCTTGAAAATAGGTCATTAAACAGTCCTGACCTTCATTTTGTTTTCAAACAATTCGACAGTTGATTTGCTTTTTGCAGCTGGCATATCAATTAATTTCATCAGTACTGAATAACTTAGAATATGCGAAAACCTCCTGCACGATCAAGAGAGTATTAACGGATCAGCACAGCCTTCCCAGATATTAGGACGTTAAATTTTCACCTGATAAGTTGAACCACCCTGGGGAAATTAAGACGTTCCGGTTACTTGCTGCTCTGAGTAACGTGTCTCGGATATCGTGGAACACGATGATGAAAACTGAGAAACAAAATACCTTGTTAGGTGTGTAAACGCGTTCACTCCACGAACATGGATGGCGACGGAAAAAACAATGTCATTTATATACGTAGCTGGCGTCTTTCATGTTCATTTCGGCCTCGCTTCCTTCTTCCAAATACATTGACAGCAAACTCACGCATACAAACAATGTCTTTCTATCATTCATTCTGTCTGTACGGAAGTATGACGACACACAGTATGTATACACATACATACATACATACATTATATATATACGTGTATATATATATAATATATATATACTGTATATATACATTATATATGTATATATATATATATATATAAATATATTTATATATTACATGCATGTGTGTAACTGACTTTGGTGGGTGAGCTGAAGTTGAAAATTGACAACAGTTTTGATCTTTTGAATTGTGGTGGGAGAATTCACCACAGTCATATATTTAAGTGTGTGTGCGAGTATCAATGATGAAACTGTGTGGTTAATGGGGTAACTTAAAAGTCAGGGTACGTTCATAAGGGGGTAGGGGAGATTATCTCTATGCCCGTTTCATAAACACTTCACCGCTCCAAAATAAGTACTGAAACGATCTCTTTAGAACCCTTCAAATTAATCACCACACCTGCTGTGCAATGTTCACACATCACCTCTGATACGCACCCTCTTGATTCATGGCTTTTCTGATCCTGAATTCTTTTGTTCTGAATAACAATTTCCTTGAATGTCTGTTCTTGCACTTTCGTTTAGGATCAGCCAAAGCTATACTACATCAGAATTTCTGCCACATTGTCGAATTTAAGAAGCCTGCCATCATTAAACTAAAGATAGGTCTCAGACTGAAAGTTAGCGTACTAACTTACTGTTAATTCATTCATGAAACTCCTTTTTTCTTTGTTATCATTAGGGAATATGGGGGCGAAGGATGAAGAGAGACTACTTTAAATATAAAATCACAAAAGTAGCAAAAACTTATATACGGAAGATTTATGAACCTTCAGAACTTTGGTGGAGGAACTTGAAACGAGAGAGACGTCATTTAAAGTTTGCGCTCGAAAAAATCCCAGGTTTTCGTCCCCTTATCATATGTTAGAAAAATTACACGCGAATTCGAGGGTTTTATAACTCATAATGTGGAATGAAACAGTACGGTATCTGTCTCTTAAATTCCTTATATGAAAAGTACATTATAGGACAGAATAACATTTGAACGTGAAATTTTACTTTGAAAATCTCGTTCTCAGACCACACGCCCTTGAACATGTCGGGGACATGCTAGTACATTAAATATATAATCACTCTCTGCAACTATAAATACACACACACATATATACATATACATATATATTATATATATATGTGTTATTATAATTATTAAAATAGTTTAACCAGACCACTGAGCTGAATATCAGCTCTCATACGTCTGACCCGAAGGATTAGAGTTAAATGGAATAGCATGTCTAGGCCAAAGGGTCAGTTTTTTTAAATTCTTATTTTTTATTGATTAAACGCAATAAAAGTTTTTATATTTTCATTATTTACTTATTTTTATATTTTATCACTGAAATAAATTTCCTCATGAATATTAAAGCTTGATAACCACTTCTGATTATATTTTGGACATCCACACAACACATGTTTAACTGTTATTATCACTTTGCATTCTGAGCATTCGGGAGCAGGGTTATGTGGGCTGTTCATTAAGTGTCCATAACGAACATGTCCTATTCGAAGAAGCGTCAGAACTACTTCTCTCTCTCTCTCTCTCTGATATGATGAACTCCATTTTCCAACATAGGGTTTTATGTTTTAATTTACTATTTTCAGATTCTTCATTCCATAAATTCTGCTTTTTACTTTTAATACTTGTTTTTATATATGTTATATAATCACTAAAAGGGATGTTTTCATTTGTTCTTATCATATGGACTTCTTCTTTAGCTGCTTTATTAGCCTCTCCGTTTCCTTGAATATACATGAGCCGGGATCCAACATATTTCTATAGTTTTTCCATTATTATACAGCTTGTGGAGTGAAAACTTAATCTGACGAACAAGGTTATTTTTCGGGTTTTATCTCTGAATGGCTTCTATAGAGCTTCTTGGGTCACAAAAAATCACCAATTTATTAACTGCTACTTTTATCATTTTGATGGCTGATGTCACTGCACACAACCCTGCTGTGAAGACTGATAGTTCCTCATTGGGAGGGTGGGTTCCGTTCTCAGCTAGCACTCTGCTGGCCGCGAGTTCGAATCTCCGACCGGCCAATGAAGAATAAGAGGAATTTATTTCTGGTGATAGAAATTCACTTCTCGCTATAATGTGATTCGGATTCCACAATAAGCTGTAGGTCCCGTTGCTAGGTAACCAGTTGGTTCTTAGTCACGTAAAATAAGTCTGATCCTTCGGGCCACCCCTAGGAGAGCTGTTAATCAGCTCAGTGGTCTGGTTAAACTAAGGTATACTTAACTTGTGAAAACTGATGCATAGTCAAGTAGGAGAGAATTGATATATTTTGTTTTGGGATACTGCTATTATCCTGCCCCATATTGTGCTTTAGACCCACATGTGTATGTTGCATAATATGGACCCTTTCGTCTTATATGATCTACTGTATGTTGTCTATGGTGTCCCGGAGTATGTAGGTAACTTTTTGATATATATTTTGAGTGCGTGCAAGTTTTTATTTTAATCATAGTTCAATGGGGTGGTAATTTTACTGTCAAAGGTACTTGTATATTTATATTCAGTGCCTTAAACAATCTATTACCTCTAATTGGGAAATGTGGTGAATGACTTTATAAATATAAATTTAAGAACAAATTGTGTTTTTGAAGGTGAATCATTTGTCTTAATTCTTAAATCACTTTTTATTGTAGAGAATTCTCTAGGGAGAAACAGTGGTAGTCCGCCACTTCAACTTGTACAGAGGACACTGGTGAGGACCCGAATGCTCCCGTACATAGTCTTAGGCCTTCACTGTGAATTGGATCTAATGTTTTCAGTGTTGTTGTCTGATGCTGAGCCATGTATTTCACTTCCATAATCAATGACTGACAACACTGTTGCTTTATACAATATAGTAAGAGTATGTCTATACGCTCCCCAATTACTAAGAGCCAGTTCTTTAATTAGATTTAACGCTTTATTGCATTTCGAGTTTACATATGCTATTTGGGTTTTCCAATCAAGTGTGCATCAAATATTAATCCTAAAAAATGCTGCTCTTTGGCTGACTGGTATATCATGGTTACTGATTTTTAAATATATTTCTTCACCTATTTTCCTTTTTTTTTTTTTTTTTTTACAAAACAAGGTTGCTTGAGATTTCTCTAAGGAAAATTTAAAGCATACAGATGTGACCCATTCGTCTATTTTTATTATGGTTTTATTAATAACTCGTTCTACGTGCTTTATGTGTGATGCTGTATAATATATGGCAAAATCATCCATGTAAAGGTTACTTTTAATCCCGCCAGGAAGATTGTTACTAATATCATTAATTGCCAATGTAAACAGTATGCCACTAAGGGTGCTCCCTTGTGGAACTCCATTTTCAAGTGGAAACGTTTGTGAAAATTGATTGAATGATTATGGTTGCTAAAACTGTCGTCACATCTAGGTTATTGATGCCAAAATAAATTTAAATATGAAAATACAAAATAATTCAAAAGTTTTATAAGAAATATCTAAAAATACATACAAATATAACCATACTGTATATTCATACATAATCTTCTATACAAATAAAAATGGATGTATATATGTATGTGAGTGTGTGCATGTTCCAGCATAACTCTGAAATGCATTGAGCAATTTCAACCAAATTTGCTATACATATGACTTACTATCTGGAAAAAGAATACTGTGGGGTAAGACATCACTCACCAAAGAGCACCTAAAGGGGTGGGGTGGGAAGGGTTCCCCAAAGAGGAGCTGGTT
Source organism: Macrobrachium rosenbergii (assembly GCF_040412425.1). NCBI lineage: Eukaryota > Metazoa > Arthropoda > Malacostraca > Decapoda > Palaemonidae > Macrobrachium > Macrobrachium rosenbergii. The sequence continues at coordinate 16,607,581 of NC_089748.1, forward strand.
CTGCCCAGACTTAGTAACTCTACGGGTTTTTCATGCCTCATTTCGGGGGTGGGGGTGGGAAGTGGGTAAGACATGTGGCAAAATGGGAACAGAAAATGAAAATGATAGATATTAGTGTCTAATCCATAGTTTTCGAGGTTGCTGAGATGAATAGTGACACTCTCGATGCCATTCAAGTCCAAGTTCAGCCTAGGAAGGGGTGGATGAGAAGGGATGGGAAGGGGGTGACATGTAAGAATAACCAAAAACGCAGATATTTGTGTCTAATCTATAGTTTTTGAAGTCACTGAGATGAATGGTGAGACTCATGATGCCCTTTAAGTCCAAGTTCAGCCCCGATAAGGGGGGTTGGCGTTAAGAAGGGGTGAAAAATAAAATGTCAAAAATGACAGATACTAGTGTCTAATCCATAGTTTTCGAGGTTGCTGAAATGAATTGTGACACTCCTGATGCCCTTTAAGTCCAAGTTCAGCCCTGGTAGGAATTGGGGTGAGAAGGGTGAAATATAAAATGTCAAAAATTTTTAGTAATGTAACTGAAGCAACTATCTTAACAGAGAGAGAGAGAGAGAGAGAGAGAGATTAGTATATATATATATATATATATATATATATATATATATATATATATATATATACATATATATATATATATATATATATATATATATATATATATATATATACATATATATGTATATATATACAGCATATCTATATGATTTAAAATTTGTTTTGCGACCTTGGAAGGTACGATAAGGGATCCTATTTATTCAATAGTTACAGTAATACGAAGACGATGACGTTAGTGGAATGTGTTTAATAATAATAATAATAATAATAACAGAAGCGAAATTCACAGCAGCAACCATTCCCATTTCCGTCATCTGTCGAGTTTATTGTACGCCAACTAATTTGTTAAAGCAACATCCAGTCAACAGGAACATTTGATACGGCAATATAGCAATGTATAAAAGTGAATGATATCCATCCGATCGCAGACTGGGTGATTAACGCGTATGACCCAATCCATAATCAAAGTCCCGGATGGTTATGGCCGAGATGAAGAACGGAAGGGAACTACACGGCACGTTACCAAAGCTACAAAAAGAATAGAGTCAGTTTTATTTCCCGATTCGATATTGTGGAATTCTTCAAGGGGAGGGTATGGAACCGAATCTGGATAAGCCAACAATTCAGTTTATTGCTGGATATGAAAAGAACACAAATAAACATTATTAGGTATAATATGCTTTCATAACATAAAAGCTGAATTTTAGGTCCCTTAGAGTTTACAATTTCGGATTCAGGACTAAGACTATATCAGATCATTTTATAAATGACATTTGCTAGGTCATATACAATGAATAAAAACTCAGGATTATGTTTTAAGTAAACACATTTTTATTTACTTTGAAATTATTTTTAACACAATGCCTAACCTTTTATTTGACATATATAAAAATCAGTTTCAAAGTAAGCGGAGAGCATGGAAAATTGAAGCCAATTTCCATTGGCATGCGTCATACCTCTTTCAAAAAGTTGGTTTCTCTATTCTAAATAAAGAATCGGTTTGGAAACAAGTTATTGACACAGGAGTAAGAAAAAAGATCGGCCATATATATTTTTTGAGGGGCTCTTTTTACATTTATTTAAGGTTATTTAGCTTATTTCTATATAGTCATGAAGCGCATGTGCAAGGCCTGACACATTTCAACTCTCCAAATTCCCCTTGAAATAAGGGGCTAATTTAAAATCATTATTATTATTATTCAGTAGATGAAACCTATTCATATGGGATAAGCCAAAAGGGAACATTGACTTGAAATTCAATCTTCCAAAGAATATGGTGTTCTTTAGGAAGAAGTCAGAAGAAGTAAATGGAAATATAGAAAGAAGAAATCCCACTTATTAAGAAAGAAAGAAAAAATTATTAAATAGATAAAGAGAAAAAATATTAAAATGCAAGAAGAAGAGCATTAGGGTAGTAATGCACTGCATTTTCGCCTGAACTTCCAAAACTCCAATTGCACGACATCCTCTGGGAGGCTGTTCCACAGTCCAACGGTGTGAGGAATATTGGAACTGAGAAGTTCGACAGCCAGGCACATTTACTGCATATTGGTGCTTCTGTTCAGCGAATCTGGTTGCTCTCGGCAGATAAAGGGGATAAGGGATCAATTGTGAATGTGAAAGATCTCTGTTGAAATACAACTTATGAAAAAAAAAGAGACAAACAAGAGACCATCCGTCGATTGTCCAAGTCATAACTGATATTAGGAAACAGAAACCTACCACCACGAACCAATCTATCTAAAAGAGATAAATTGCTGACAGAAGCAGGCATCCACACCTGAGAACAGTATTCCAGTAAAGGAAGTACAAATTACCTGAAACAGGTTGCACTGATTTTATCACTTATAAATATATGAGGCTTTACGAAATATACCTAACTTTCGTGCGGCATTTGCTGAAACTTTCATTAGATGTTTCTCAAAAGTTAGGTGTGAGTTAAAAGTTACACCTAGAATAGTTAAAGTTCCAGACTCAATCAGCAAAGTTCCATCCATCTGTACGACATCTGCTAATCAATAGTGTTTTCGTTTTACTTGTGTTTAGCCTCATACCCCACCTACTACACTATTCACTGATCCGGTCCATGTCCCGATTGAGGCTGAGGGCAGTTTTCTTTCTCATAAATGGAGACTTTACAACACCCACAAGTGTTGCATCATCAGCATACTGAACAATCTTGTTTTCCAGGCCAACAACCAAATCATTAGTGTACACTAAAAATAACAGCGGACCAAGAACATTGCCCAGTGAAACTCCAGACACAATAGACTTTGGTTCACTGAAGATCCCCCATCCACAGCAACTCGCTGCTGCCTACCTTTAGGAAATCTTTAAGCAATCCTAAAGCATATCCGCCCACTCCAGATTCTGAAGTTTATAAATAAGTGACTTGTCATTTACTAAATCGAAACCAGCGCTACAATCTATTTGAATTACTCTGCACTCAAAATTCTTACCAAGGTTCTCTTGCAAATGGCATGGCAAGTCTAAAAGAGCATCGCAGGTACCCATCTCCTTCCTGTAGGCATATTGACTTTCAGCTAACAATCCTTTAGAGTCCACATACTTATATAGTGGCTTAAAAATAAGTTTTTCAGCAACTTTGGAGAGCACAGGAAGAATAGAGATTGGCCTGTAGTTACTGCAGTCTGCAGATATGCCACTTTGGAACAGGCGCCGTATTACTAAGCTTGTGCTCATCCACAAAGAAACTACATCGATATTAAAATCTATAAAACCTAGTAATCTTGGGAGACAACACACAAGAAATTTTTTAAAAAACATAGGGAAGAAACCATCAGGATCTTCTCCATCCCAGCTATCAAGATCATGCAGAATTTTGTTAACACCCCTAAAGTGAAATCCAAATTTTGTAAGAATAGGTTCAGGATGGGGAGAGAACATCCTCAGCTGATTGCTTAGCTTCAAAAGCTCGATGGAGCAATTCAGCCTTTTCCCTAGGACCAGTAACCAACATTACCATCATCTGTTAGTAGTGGTGGAATGGAAAGGGACACCCAAAGATAAATGATGAGATGAGGCATTCCTTCAAGTTTCCTCTTCAAGGAATTATTGTAATTTCTGTAGGCTATATGGTAAGTTCTATTTGTAGCACAGCGAGACTCAACAAAAATGATGTCATTTTCATTCGAACGATTTTGTCTCCATGCGTTTAATTTGGTCTGTTTGTCATGGTAGGCTCGTCTACATGTATAATCAAACGATGGCTAGTCATCTGTCCTAAATTTGATGACCTATCTAGAGACATATCTTATTGAAATAGGCATCAGTTTTTCATTCAACTTATTCTTGGGATCATTATCTAATATAGCAACAAGCTTCAATAATGCGATCCCATTTGGCTCTGGATTTCAGCCACACCATTTCTCCAGTGGTGGAATTAGGAATATACTCAATGGCGCAATAATCAGAAGTGCCTATATATTCACAGACCTTGGACTTCACAACAGCTGGAACATCTGTGAATATGAGGTCTAATCTATTACCAGAAATGAGTGGGTTCCTCAATTATTTGCACAAAATCGGAGGATACACAGAACTCAAGAGCAGACTGGCCATGTTGATCTATGGAATTTTAATTTATGATGAATTTGAAATTATAACAAACAAAGTCAGGGCCAAAGGCAAAGGCAAAGGCAAATTTTATTCTATCGACCCTTCCGAGTATGAGAATTACAAAATTACACAAATATATATATTTTACACAAAAACTACAAAAAGAAGAGACCAATAGATTATAACTATATTTATGTACACATATATTTAGCAAGTACATATTTAAAGCATAAAAGGTATTCTGACAAAGGAAAGTACATACATTGAAAATAATACCAGAATAATGAAAATCCTAGAAAGTATTAAGTCCAAACTAAAGACATTATAAGGTTAACAAACTTTGCAAGTCTTTTCAATTCTCTAGCACTACTTGTATTGAGGAGCAGATTGAATTTAAAAGTGGTAGGTCTTCTACAATAGTAGGGCTTAAGGTATCTCTCTCTTATTTCTCTAATCACAGGACAAACTAAAACATAATGATATTCATCCCCAACTTCAGTGCTGTTGCATAGTCTGCAAGGGTGCTGATTCTCCTGCCCAGAATATCTTTCAGTTGTTACAGGAAGTTTGTGGGTACCACACCTATATTTACTAAGGGCAATTCTTTCTGGTATATCTAAATTTATAATATACTTTTCTTGGCCAAATTCAGTCTTAAAAGTTTATAATTACTACACAATATATTTCTTTTTACTTCTGCATGCCACTGTTGTCTCTCTATATCTTTGAGTTTCATTTCTAGGCTATTTATTATCCACGTGTGATTGAAATTTTTGGATGTTCCCATATATTTGACATACCACATGAATCACGGATAGTTTTAATTTTATGGATCCAACTAGGCTTTATACTATTCGACTCGTACAGAATTCTAAGAAAACGATAAAAAACATTTGACAATTTAGACGCCTTTGATTTTACAATTTAAACCAAAATCCAATCATCTGTTTGCAAATAGATATTTCAATTTTGTATCTGCCAAGATCCCCATATACCATGCAGTTTGCTGTTCGCTTGTTCACACAGAGCTGATTTTTCATGAACTTCTTGTGAAATGTTTCAACATGATCTAGTTTGTGGTAACCCCATATTTCACAACTGTAAGTCAAAATTGGTATGACTAGAGCATCGAATAGATCACAGTTGATATCAATGGGTAATTCAAGTTTTTTACATTTAATTAACATACTAAATAATGCTCTACGTCTTTGAATGACTTGTTTCTTAATAGCTTTATCCATTTTACCATTATAATTAAACGTAGTACCAAGGTAAACATAATCATCTACAATTTCTGATGCTCTCTCACCATATTTAAAATTCGGGACATTTCTAACTTTTCCTCTAGAAAATACAACTACTTTAGTTTTGAAACATTAATTTGAAGTTTCCAAGTATCACAATATTCTTTTACTTTGTTTAAGGCATTTTGTAATTCCTTTGGGATTCAGCCATTACAATAGTATCATCAACATAAAGTAAAACATAAATACGCAAAAACATTTCTATATCAATACTACCTTAATTTTTCATTTATTTCCCTTGAACACATATCCATCCCATTATACCCCTACTAAGAGAAAAACTCAAAATCATTTAGGTAAATGGCAAAAGTAATGGGGAAAGATTCTCACCTTGTCTTACACCTATGTTACATTGAAAAAGTTAGAAATTTTGTGATTCTGCTTCACACAGGATTTTGCATTATTATACATATTATATATAGCAGCCATAATATTACCGTTAATGCCATGTGAGATTACTTTTCCCCACAAGGACGACCTGTCAACCAAATCAAATGCTTTTCTGTAATCAACGAACAAACAGTATATTCTCTTTTTTCGATGGAGATAGAAATTAACAAGTGAATGTAATACAAAAATATGATCTAGAGTACTATATCCCTCCCTGAAACCAGCCTGCTCCTCACCAAGTTGACCAGTGCTGTCAATATAATCAGTCAACCTTTTATTGACACAAGCGGTAAAAAGCTTCGCTACACAGCTCAGTAGTGTGATACCCCCTATAGTTATCTGGGTCGTCAGGGATCCTTTTTTCTTAAATATGGGTTTTATTATCCCTATACACCAATGATATGGAACAATTGAGGAGATCAACACTATGTTGAAAATTTTGCATATCACATTTAGCATATCATGAGGGCAGTTTGTAAGGAACTCATTTATAATATTATCAATACCACATGCTTTCTACTCTTATGTTTTTATTTGAATTTTTATCTCATCTACTGTAAAAACTCTATTTAATTCTTCGTTAACTAACTGGTTAATAATGCTTGGTCGAAATTATCAGGTGTTCACTCTCATCAGGTTCAACATTACCTCGACTGAGTTTAGCAAAATAATCTCTGAAATGTTTTAAGTGCAATTTTACAAATCAGCTCACTCTTATCAGTATTCTTTAACAAACCCAATAATCCTTACTACTACTTTTTCTCAGATTTCTAACATTTCTATGAAATTTTTTCTGAAAGATTTCTTAGCTTTATTAATTATTCTCTTATATGTTTTAGCTCTAGCTTTCAGTTCGTTTCTAGCTTCATTTGTTTTGCTTTTCTTAAGCCTGTTTTTACTTTCATATATTCAGTTCTTTTACTAGAACAGTCTTTGTCAAACCATGGTTTGCTAACCTTTTGCAATCCCAGTTTTAGGTTTATTTTGATAAACTTTTTTACAAATGCCAATGTGTTTGGCAGGGTCAATATATAATTTTCCTAAATCTTTTACAATATCATCCATAATATTCTGGGTTACATTCAAAGGGTTCAGTGAATATAATTTTTGGTCTAATAAGTTAATATCTCTAGTATTGAATGCTTCCATATATTCATTTTTATGTCATTTGTCCATTTCGTTTTAAGTTCTTCATATTCAAAGTTATTCATATCATGGGATCTTACTATCTAAATCTAAATTTTCTTCCTTCTGTATTTCCGGTGGTCTCATATTACAAGTCTCTTCCAAACGTAATACCATAGAGAGGGCTGAGTAAGTATCGGACAGACACCTGTCATATTGCTCAACATTAAAATCCTGTAATGCTACTCATAAGTTTAGGAGAAACAATAAAATAGTCAATACAGCTCTTACCATTAGCTGTGAAACAAGTGAAATCCCCCACGCCACTGTCCCCCCCAAATCTCCCGTTAACTACCTTAACGTCAAGCATTTTACACAGTTCAGTTAAGTTACGACCATGGTTATTAGTAATTACATCACTGTTATAGCGATCTGTGCTAAGACCAAGAGCTTCTAATTCCTTTTTGAGCTAAACAGACATTCATCAATAAAATAATTTAAATCGATATTTTGCAAAGGGTCATTCTCAATAAAGTCATTAAGTAAGCCTGTTCTTGAGTTAAAGTCACCAGCTAATATAATTGTAACTCATATTTTACATTCAAGTTCATAAGATCATCAGCAATAACATCAAAGATATTAGATGAACAATAAGGTGATCCTCGTGTGGAATATACAAGGCACAAATAATAATATCATTCTGTGTTTCCCTACAATGAAATCTTACAACAATAAAGAATCAGACACTGTGTCTTCGATCAACGTTACATATTTTTCTCTATCTCTTCTAATTAACATACAGATTCCATGTATACCTCCATACGGAAGAGTAATATCATTTTTTTTTCTTAATAAAATGCGAGTACCCAGTAAACAAGTCATCGTCGATATCATGACATTTAGTTTCAGATAAACAAATAAAATCAAAATCTTGTACAAATATCTCAAGTATACCAAATTTGGCTTTACTGTGTAGTCCATTAACATTCAAACTAGCTATCTTCAGCTCAGGGAATGACTTATATTTTGCATAGTTTTTATCCAAGTTATCTTTGTTGGTATCAATTCCATTTCCACTGTCCTGTCTCGTTTCCGTATCCGTTTCATTTATGAAGGGGTCGCACTCTCCTATGTAAACTGTAGAGTTAGGCCGTGACTGTTCACCTTATCTTCTTTCCATCCTATCTTATAAAGATCCTCAGGGAATTTACCCTGACTCTTCTTTTGTTCCTCCACTTGCACTTTTTCTACAGCAAAAATTGTACCATCCAAACTGTATGCCCGAGCAATTCCTTCGTCATTTTTAAGGGCTTGTAGCATTTTGTTTCAAAGTGGTGTAAGATCATCCGTGATGAAAACTTTCGGTCCTTGGCGTCTACGCAGTCCACTTTTGTTTTTCATAAGTGCAAAAGCTTGTCTTCGCGCCTTACAAACCTTACAATAATTGGTTTGGTTGTCCTCTGCTCGGCAACCGGTGGGCAATACTTATATCTGCTCGTGTGAAGGTTTTCACAGGTGGTTCCCTATCATCCTCAGGTTTAACAGCCTCATTCACGATGTTCACAGCTAGTGCGGTTGTATCTTCTTCTCTATCTTCAGGGACACCATGAATTCTAATATTTTCCTTCCTAGAGTACTGCTCGAGAGCATCATGATTATATGCATTTCCTTGTATGTTCTTTTCATTTTTTCTGTCTCTGATTGCTTGTTGAAAAGAATAAGGGGGCCTAATGCGTGAACAACAGCAGTGACAATGTCGTTGATGCATTGTTTGGCATTCCATCTGCTTCTCTGTCTGGGATTCTCTGCATAGCATCATCCACCAAGCCTGTCAGAGAGGTAAGTTCAGGTTTTGGTTCCTCATTGATATGGGCGATTGCAGTCTTCAGAGCTTTAATCAATTCAGATTTATTCATTTTCTTGATATCACCATCTTCTAAATCCTTCACTTCAGCTATTCTATCGAGGGTAGCCATATCGTGAGATTACTTCGCTTAGGAGTGAAAATATTATTTTCTGTACGTTTTCATGAATATTTATGTTTGAAAATGGGCTTTAGGTGCGATATTGAGCAGCAGTAAACATCTCGGTTACCATGGCAACCAGGGAAAAAAATCGAAAAGGGAGTATGGTAGTAAAATTTTCTTTGACTCCTAAAACGCACAAAGAACCAACAGTACTCCACAGATCACTATTGCCACTCAATCCCAGCACTTCAATGGACATGCACAGCAATTATAAAAGCAAAATATCAGCTATATCTCACTTAAATCACACCCAGATCAGGAGCCCTCTTTGTTTACGTACAGGTCAAGACGCCCGCTAACGAACCCAGGGATAAAAACTCAACCTTTGACTTGCTACTTCTTACAAGAGTCTAAGATTAAAACATTAAATCATAGTCACGGGCACAACTCTGGAAATCAAGAAAATTTGACCTTAAGCCCCGAATATTTGAGTAAAATACTTTGCAGTTTTTCTTACTGTCATGAGTAACAGGCACAAAGTTCAGCTCAGTGTCTCCAGAAAGAATTAAAATTAACAACATACACTAGCAAAACTAATAAATAGACTCATAATAACAATAACATTGTAAAAATCAACAGAACAAAAACCAAAAATACCATCAACAACAGTATTTACATTATTTATAAAAATTCTGTTCAAATGTATAAATGAACGTGACCATATGTCATTGAAAAAAGAGCAGGAGGCAACTGGTCGACAAGGTGGGGCAGGCACACTTTGTAAGGCAAATAAAAATCCGCCAGGTTTGCCACAACAACGTGGGGAGGAGAGTCAGAATGAACTTACAAATTATGAAAAACCTAGATGGAAAAGATAAGTTAAAGAAGAAGGCGCTTTCCTGATAATCCACCAAGTAACTTTTGCATTCTCATCAGCCTGTCCTACACTTTTCGAAAAAACAGGAAAGTAAAAAAAATTAGGGGATAAATGCCTGATTGTATCCTCAGGCAACTGAACTCGGCGATTAAAAGATTTATTCTATATTCTAAATAAATAACAGGAATAAAAATGGATGAATTCTATCTAATTTTAATTTTTGGTAATAATTTCTTTCAATTCATTGATTTCATCATTTGGAAGATTGTTCACTAATATTATTATTATTCATTGCATCTTAATATATTTTACCATTTCAAGATCCTGTAATATATATAAGATAATTCTAAATAACAGGAACCTCATTAAAGGTTATTCGATCGTTCAAGTATTAATATTCTCCTCCAAGAAATTAGGTGCTAAATTTCCACCTCTTAAGGTAAACCACCTTAGGGAAATTAAGGCGTTCCGATTACATACCGCCCTGAGTAATGCGTCTCGGATATCGTGCAACAGGGCGATTAAAACTGAGAAACAACACCTTGTAGCAGTGTTAATACCTCCACGACAGACTAAGTCATAGGATCTTAGGGGATCCTAAATACAAGGGGAACGACAATGAGAAACCATTGCACTTTTGTTGCGTTTATAATCATTGCATATTTTCCCTTTTGTTTCTAATACTCAAGTTTCATTTGCATGAAAAACAAATGTAAATTGCATGAATTATTCATGAAAATATATATATTAATTGTAGATCAGGGTTTTACGCGTTCTCACAAGTATTTCCAACACATAAAAATAAAATAATAGCATAAATAGGCCATTAATATTTCTATTAAAGGATAATGTACGAAAAAGGATAGAAAAGTTAAAAGCATTCAAGAAATAATTTACTAAACACAAAAATCCACAACTGAGTATTTGCTTTTTATTAGATTTTTGTTGTACTTGAGGAAACAGGGTGGGTGGGTGGGAGGTTGTGCCTTATGAATCAAAGGAACTGCTCTATTAAATGTTTGGGGCTGGGTTGTAACTTGACTATGATGTCTCAAGTCAGGAGAGAGGAAATCCCACAGCGCTATCAAAATCGGGGAGAGGGTATTGCGCTATAATTTTAATAGCCGGGAAAGGGAACCGTAAGTTACGGGAAGGTGAATCCCACTGTACTCTCGTAAGTTAGCAGAGGGTTGGGGGTGGCAAATCATTTTATCACAAGTTATAGTTCAGAGTGGACACCCCAACTTACTTTGTATCAGGGAAAGAGCAGCCCATGATGCTATCATAGGTTACAAAATGTGGATCCCAATATGCTACCATACAATATGCTGAGGAGAGAGCATCAAAAGAATGGCTGCATATTCAATACTCACGTAAAAACATGGACGATATTACTTTGCTATCAAATGAAAAAAAGTGAGCCAATGATATCCTAATGTTTTAAAACACCCGACAATGAAGTGAATTTCGTTACCATTAAAATTTGGGCTGCATATTCTATATGCACGTAACAACACGGACGTGACCAAATTTTGCCTTCATAATTTGAACAAAAATTAATATATTAATTACAATGTACGTTTTTTTTTAAATACTGAAAAGAAACCGGCTGTTGGTAGTCTTAACTAAAACATCTGAAAAAAGCACCTCGCCATCTCGTTCTTATTCATAAGTGAGGGTCACATTGAATCTAAACTTTGAAAACGCTTACTCAAGTCATGGTCATTTAGTGAACAAAAGGTAAAAACATCGCCAATATATCGGAACCAAGGTATTTCCATAATACCAGGAAACATTTCATTTTTAAAATACTCCAACAAGAAATTAGTCAATACGGCCGATAGGGGAGAGCCAATAACACAACCATAGACCTGTTTATAGAACCTTCCACTAAAGGGGAAACAGTTTCCTTCGACACGCAATCTGATTAAATCCGTAACTACATTTGTTGGCAGAAATAAACCACCAGCACCCAAAGTAGCAAGCTTTGTACTTGAGAAAAATCATAAGTACAGGGAAGATCATAATCAGTAAACTATGATAAAATATAGTTAACCATTTTCTATGGTTGTTTGTCAAGTTTCTCAATTTGTTCACAAAATCACATTTATTCATCACAACGATTTTGGAAAGTTTCCTAAAAAGGGCGTAAGAGGTGATTGCAAGATGATAAGCTGGAGCACCTCTGATATGATATGAAATAATGGTGTATCTGGCATCTAGATAGAGCAGACTTGAATGTCGACTAATGAACCGGTATATTTTGTTATCTCTCTCAGTTTACGACTGGAATTAGCTTGTATTTGAGAGAGAGAGAGAGAGAGAGAGAGAGAGAGAGAGAGAGAGAGAGAGAGAGAGAGAGAGAGAGAGAGAGGTCTTGCATTTTCATGTTAAATGAGTCCCTCTCCGTGATGGCAACTTGCCCTCCTTTGTCACCCTTTGCTATAAAAAATTAAGAAGCCTTTTCCCTCCATGGAAACGAAATCATTCATGAATCCATAGATACTTCACCGTCACTTCAAATGATTTTGATCAAATCCTTCATAAAGTACTACACCTATCAAGTTGGGGTTGCGCAGTATTGGTGGTAGATGGCCATTAAAATCCTAGCATTAAAAGCATCCTATATAATTTTCTCTTTGGCGCGATTACAAAAAACAAAACCCTAAAACATCCTACTCAGCCTCTTTAAGCTCTAGGGGGCAAGTAATCGATTCACTGTTAAAAAATGCTATCCATGAGCTATTATCCACTAATATTCTTCATCTGTTGAAACATATTTTTATGTTATTTGCATTTAATATTCACAAATGTATATTGCAAACCTCTCCGACTCTACAGAAGTTGGAGAATAATATTGTATACAAGTTTCCAGATCCTAATTACAAAAGGCTTATCAAAAACTCTCGAAAAGATGATATACATGCAGGAGCACATGCTGCCAACTGCCGTACATAAGCAAATCAAGGAGAAATTGCCAATGATCATTAATAGAATATATAAAGAAGCTGTAAGAGGTGGGGCTGCTACAGCAATATTTGTTCATGTGTCAAAAAAGACTCAGAAAGGACAAAAAGTTATGATTAAAGACAAAAAGAAACTGTTGAATATTCTGTGATACTCTTTTACGACTGTGAACTTGAATGCTGGATTTTTACATACTTTAACATACTTTAACTCTGAAGTATGTTATTCTGACAGCAAATCTTGAGAAAATGATTAAAAACTTACCAGTATATTAAGCTGTCGCGATAGTATTACATACAAGTTTATAACCTGCTGTTTCTTTTACTCTTTTTGTTTTTGACTTATTTTAGTATGTGTTTATTTTTAGTATTAAAATAATTTTACCATACCAATGAGCTGAATATCAGCTCGCACAGGGCTGGCCAGAAGGACTTGTTTTTACTTACATTTCCTTTTTATATTTTGTCCATTAAAGTAAAATTTATTTATTTCCAATACTTGATGGCCGCTGCTGATTATACTCTGGACATTCACTCAACAAATGTTTAATTGTTATCACTATTTTACACTCATAGCAATCAGGAGCAGGGTTATGTGCATTATTCATTAGGTGTCCGTGTGTTCGACGAGAATGGCCTATTTGGATGTGGTATGATGAACTCCATTTTCCAACACTAGGTTTTATTTGTTTTAATTTGTTACTTCCAGGTTGGCATTCTACATATTTTGCCATTTATTTATAATACGCATTCTGATATGTGTTACGTCAACATTAATAGGGATACTTACATTTGATCTTGCCCTATGAGCTGCTTCTTTGACTGCTTTATCAGTCTCCTCATTTCCTTTTCTCCCTATATGGGCAGGAATCCAACACATTACTATATTTTTTCATTATTATATAATTTATGGAGTAATAACTTCACTTTTTTTACAATGTTATTTTATTTGTAACTCTGAATAGCTTTTATAACGCTTTTCGAGTCGCTAAAAATCACAATATTATTGACTGGTGTTTCTTTAATTATTGTTTTGGCTATGCAATTGCACGCAACTCTGCTGTGAAAACTGAGGCATTATCAGGTAGAGAAAGTGATATGTTTTGTCTTGGGATTCTACTGCATATCCCACTCCGTAATGTGATTTACTGTGGCTCTGTCTGTGTATATTGCGTAATGCGGACCTTTTCGGCTTATATGTTCTATGGTGTTCTGGGGTATATGAGTAACTTTTTGATAAACATTTCAAGTGTGCAAATTTTTATTTCATTCATAGTCCAACGAGGAGGTAGTTTTATTATTGAAGGTAACTGTATATTTATATTCAGTGATTCAAACAATCTTTTAACTCTAACTGGGAAAGGTGGTGAATGATTGTTAATAAGTACATCTCTTGATTCAAATAATTTTTTGGTTGGTGAATCACTTGTCTGAAATATTAGGCACTTTCCATTGCTATTAATTCTCTATGGAGAGACAGTGGTAGTTTACTACATTCAACTTGTAAAGATGACTTTGGTGATAATCTAAAGGCTCCTGAACATATTCCAAGGCCTAAGTTGTGAAATGGCTCTAATGTTTTCAGCGTTGCGTCTGTTGCTGAGCCATATATTTCGCTTCCATAATCAATACAGTATTAAGGGTATGTCTATCGACTCACCAAGTAGTGCTGGAGAGTTTTTTAACCAGATTTAATACTCTTTTACATTCTGATTTCATGTATGTTGTGTTGGCTTTCCAATTTACGTGAGTATCTAATGTTAATCCTAAAAATTGTATTGTTTAGCTGATTGGTATACTGGGATTTCTGATTGTCAAATTTGTTTCTTTACCGTTTTTCCTCATTTTATTTTTATAAAACATGACTGACCGATTATTATACACGGACAATTTAAAACCTACAGATGAGGCCCATTCATCTATTTTTATTATGGTTTTATTAATGATTCGTTCTGCATATTTTATGCGAGAAGCTGAATAATATACGACAAAATCATTCATATACAGACTATTTTTAATTCCAATAGGGAGATTGCTACTGATTTCATTTACTGCTAAAGTAAACAGTGTGCCACTAAGGACACTTTCCTGTGGAACACCATTTTCGAGTGGAAATGTTTTTGACAAAACATCGTCACTTCTAACCTGAAAAGTGATACCTGTTGAAAAGTTTTAGATAAATTTGGGTAAATGGCAACGGATGCTATTTTAATACAACGATTTTAATATTGCATATCTCCTTGTAGTATCGAATGTCATTTTAATGTCAAAAAAGACAGCCACAATCATATGTTTTAGTTCAAATCCTCTACATATATGGTCTTCTAAGTTCGACAAAGAGTCTAATGTAGATTTATTACATCGTGATTAGTGTGTTAAACTTTCGTAACTTGTTAAATGGGGATGAAAACCTATATGTTGTGATGTTTCGAAAACACAAAAATATCTAATTTCAAAATGGTCAACTGATCAGTGAAATGTTACTATAACCTCCAGTGAAATTATTCCACACCTACGATTCCGACGGGGATACTTAAGATGTGCTCTGGGATAATCGACAGTAATTGTCCTAGAATTTCTCGATGTTCTGTAAAGAGTGATTCACGCAACACCAAAGTTTTGTACCAACTGCTGAGGCATGAAATCGTGCCATTTTGAGACCAATTTCATCCAATAAATGTCAGGGTAACATCGGATTTTACAAAAGTTAAAACTATGTAGAATTCTTGCATGCCTTCAATATAGATCAGATGTGTGAAGGTCAGTCACGTTCGTATATGAAGAATTCTACAAAAATTGTTTTAAATGCTTCACTTGCGCTCTGCTACGAAAAGAAATAGAATTCAACCCCAAAAAAATTCTGTTTCAAAGACTTTGTTGAAAAATTTGGCATAATATATGAAAAACAATTAGGTCCATAACATTAATTCCACAATTTTCTTCTATGCTATCCTCTATTCATCGTATCTTAAGATCATTTTACCATTTCACTTTGAACAGTTTTAATTCTTTCCTGACTATTTGTAAGTCTGCTGTACATTTATAAACCCTAAAATCTACCCATTATCGCCTAGCCATCTTCTACGACTACATTGTTCCTGTGAACAAAACATGCCAGTCGTACCTTGGGTGTGAGAATTTCCTCATTTGGTTTATCAGGATCTTTGGCTGTGAGGAAATCAAGAAGTAAAGGTCACTGGTTACTAAAGATGCATATATAGATGGTAAAAAAGAGACCAATAGGCTCTGTTTATACATTTCAGCCCAAAAAGCATTAAACACCTAAACACTTGCTACATGATGGTAAGGCTGGGCCTATCCCAGTTCCAGTTAATGTATCTGAACTCAAAATATATATATATATATATATATATATATATATATATATATATATATATATATATATATATATATATATATATATATATAATCAGGAATAGATTTATACTTCCTCCTAATCAAGTGATTATTGATCCTCATTTTGATAAAATGGGTCCAGGCTCGAATCCTGCCGCGGGCGTCAGAATTGGTAATCATTCAATTATCCAGAATAATAGAGCCAAGGCCCTGTCGGATAAGGTCAAAATCCAGATAACATCAAATAAATCTCTGTTGGTGTACACCCTACCTTGTCAATACTGACTGACCATAAACACTAAATATACTTATAAACAACAACCATCATGCTTTAAATTGAAAACTTCATGCAAAAGACAGTTAGCTAGCTTTTTTCCCATATATGTAACAAAATATACAACAAAAAAAACAAGCAAACCACTTTTTCTCTCTCTCTCTTACAAACACAAGATGGCAGGCTTGGTAGTGTACATATAGTGCGCTACCTAATAACATGGGTATCACTGAATTTTAATTTATTTACCTAAACACATGAAAAACTACTGTATAATATTTTTTTTAAATGTTACATAAAAAGTTTTTTTTTTCTCTCTAGTATGTAACGCACAATATTGTAGGTATGTACGGGCTACCCCATAGCCTACCTGTGTTTATCCAAAGCTTAACATAGTTTTATCACCATTAATGTATTTTTACACAGCAGTTTATCTTCTCAGTTGTGACCATACTATATTATATTTCTTTTGTTTTACAAATATGATAAATCTGCCTTGTTTATTCACAGGTGTGTTTCCTCAATTATGCCAAATATTGCATCACTCATGTTGCGCAGCAGAATGGACTCTTTCAGTAAGTTATTTGTAAGAACATTACTTAAACAGTTATCATTCATCGTCTGTTATTATGATTACTGATTTCTCATTTCGCCTTATTCCAGAAACAGAGTTTGTAAAACTTACTCTGTGTTCATATACATCTTTAGAACATGTGTTTCTCAATGATAACGTGTCCAAAGCAAATTCACTTTAAGAGCTCTACTGAATAGTAATTAATCATCTTCTGTTCCATTGCAATTAATGGTTTCCCATTTCGCCTCAAAACATCACAGAAGCTTTACTTATGTATGTGTGTGTTTTGTGCACTTGCATCTACATATGGCATTTCATCAATGATGACACCATTTAGCTCTTATGTTGTTCTTTTAATTGACGCTATAATTTGATGATCACACATGACATAACAGCACACAAGAGATTATTTAACCATTTTGATATCATATTTCATCTCAATCGTTAATTTTTCAATTCATCTCTTAATGTTCATTTGCAACTTGCCCAATCTTTACATTCGTTTCATTTCACTTTCATCTTCTTCCTGTTCATTAAGGGATTTTAACTTTTAATAAAATAATCATGCAAAACACAGAGAGAGAGAGAGAGAGAGAGAGAGAGAGAGAGAGAGAGAGAGAGAGAGAGAGAGAGAGAGAGAGAATCTGATGCCACGCTAAGATACTCCCCTGAATACAATACACATACTGTACACACATACATCTTCCCTTTCTCCCCTCATTTTTTCATCTTTTGGTGTTTTGTGATAATTTTCACTGCATGTTTTCAGGAGAATTTTTTATGATTATCACCGTGTCTGCATGATAAAAAAAAAAGTAATAAATATTATTCCAAACCATACCAAACAGCATCTGTTTCCCAGTAAGTAACCTAGAAAACTGTTGTTTTACGGACAGAATAGGAAGTTGTCAGTATGAAGTTTTTTTTATTGTAAAAATATTAAAATCAACGCTATGGTGACGTGTGACATCGACGCATGGCGCACTTCCCAGCAAGGGACATGGCACCCCCACAATAAAACATTAATTATAAATACTTATAATGCAAAATTTTATGAAAATTTTCCTATATACTGTACTGGCAAACAATGAGATGCCCTTCTCTCTCTCTCTCTCTCTCTCTTGCTAAGTAACCAATTG
>NC_089748.1:16628204-16633204 GCF_040412425.1 Macrobrachium rosenbergii
CTTAGACCCCGGTAGCGTATGTTTCATGTATCATACCCGACCCAACGCCTTTCTTCCCAGCAGAAGAAGTTGTTGCGCGGGTAGGGCGAGAGTTCGAGACGTGTGAGATGTTTGTTATGTTTTTAGAAGGTGTAGTGGCTTTGTTTTGTGTGTGTATTTAGTCTGTAACACCCATTTGCTTTTTAGCAAACCTATCCGTTGATTACATATATAATCCCGGATGTCTACACGGAAACTCTGATCAGTCGGCTGTGGATTTGAACCCACGCCACAGATCGAAGTCCGAAGCTTTTGTAACTGAGCCATCGAGGCTCCATATATATACATGTGTGTGTGTGTTAAATGGTCCTACCCCCAGGTCAAATAGGGCCACCTTTTATTGCTGTATCTGTTTTAAGAACAGAAACAATCATCTTGCTTTTCTAAGACGTCTCTGGTAGCAGTGACATCCTGGGTCAGCAAATTCCGTCACCTTTGTCGACTCCTCTCACTAATCCTATCTTTACACAAAGGCCTACTGGAATTAAACACTGAGAAGCAAAACTAGACTTTATTTGCAAATTTAACGAAAGTGATTCAGCAAAGGCTACGATCATGAAATGGAGTGAATTCCGCTCACTATAAATGGAAATCATTACAAGAGGAAATTCTGGTTCACAACTATTCAGATAACTAATTCGAAACCAGATAATAGTAGTGACTAACACCCTGGTCACCAAATAAAGTAATAAGGTCATAGTTATTCTAGACCACAAAAAATGTCAATAATATGTAAAGAATAAACACCACTTCCAAAATATTCGTCCTCTCAGGGTGAACAAAGAACTCCTGTTGAAAGAAACATATCAATATATTAAAACCTGAAATGGTGTTACAAGTTATTCATATTCAAAACAGAAAAATGCACACTGGGAACAGAATGGGAAAATGCATCATGCAGACAGCGGAATTTCACTGCAGCACAACTAGGTCTTTCCAAAAAAAATGTCTGGAAAAGATATGTGTTCATGAGTTATGTACTCACTTTCTTATGGCCCAGATAAGGTATCGTCATGGTGGTGGTCTTTAAACACTCACAAGGCAACACACACACCAGCCACCAAAACCAAAGTCCTGCTGTGAGTCACTGTTCCTCTGACATTATACCATTCAGGAGCTCAACAAACATACGTACTCACACTATCATTTCTTCCGGAAATGAGACGACCCCGGGTCAATGTTAGATCAAGCGGTCTCCATGGACTTAAGTCATGATCAAACAGCTCTCTGTATCCAACTGTGCAAACCTGCAACTTAGACACAAATGCACCTGCGGCGGAAGTGCCACTGCCAGGCCAGCATATAGTTCTCCACTGTTGTCTTAAGTCAACCAAGACTTAATAGGAGCTTGGACCACCTATCACTACCTATCACTGGGGGTCCCCAACCAGGTACGATAACTGTCCAGTCGAAGGTTCAGTAAGGGCAGCTCCAAAGTCATAGCAAAACATATGCACTAGATACGAAAATTATATCTCGTATGCACAATTGTTATTCAAATAACAGTTCATTATAGAACTCAACACTTGACATCTTGCATCCTTGATGGTCTAAATATTCTGGACAGCTTGCAACTGTACAAGCCCATGCTTCTCTTCACATCTTGAATTCATGATGATCCAACTATGCTGAGAGGCCTGCAACTGTGCAAGTCCATGTTGAATGCGGCGCCCATGAATCCTTTGTGCCAAAGCGATGTCTCCCAGCAACAACGGCAATTTGTAGACGTCATGCCCGACATCTCTCCAAAAACCCTGGATCCTCTCATGAAGGCACAGGCATAGAAACCTGCAGGCGTACCGTAGACGGCCCAAATATCTAACTTGTATCAACTGGGCTCATAGAAGTCATTCATAAGGCTCTGCTACGAGGAAGTGGTGTATACCTTAAGCTGGTCATGTCGACAGTCAACCCAAAAGGTACCTAGTCGACTCACTATGCTATACTATTACTGAACCATTAAAACTACTTGGGGAAAAGCTCATATGATGAAACTATGAAACAATTCCAAGTTGCTAATTGAATTTCCACAATCAACCCACTATCAGGTACCTAACCTCAAGATACTACCCATACAAATTCTTCCCAGTAAAAATTATCTGAGAACCCTACCAATATACTGAATTCATTAAAGGCAATTCTAAACATATGAGAGGTAAAATATCTTATAAAGTCATCAAAGTTTTACCCTGGTTATCAAATACTGTCAATACCTGCTCAATTCTCAGCAAAATAACAATTGACATACTAGCATCGCTCCTATGAGCATAATAGCTACAATTACCAATAGCACAGCCCTCTTAATTCTAAAAGGGAACTGAAAACCTAAACTTGGAAATCATATTAAAGTCTTCCTAATCCTATCCTAAAGCCTAACTGATTTGCCCAAACCTGTGACATATCAGACAGATTCCATCCAATATACTAATTACCCGCCAAAAAAAAAATCCTAAGTAACAAAACTTTATTCAGTAACTCTATACTCAAAGATATTGCATCAGACGACCACTACACATCATAATATTCTTACATAATAACATACAGGCCAAACCTCACTACAAAATTAGCCCATGTCACAACCCCTAAGTCATGTGGATGCGAGACTTTGCATAAAAAACAAAAGAAAGAATCTCTAAGATACCTGATCTCGAAACAGGAAAGAAAAAAACATACGAACAAGAAACTCACTTATCTATAAAAGTCTATGGTATTTTGCCCTTAATTTCAACTAAGTACTGCAACACAAGAGAAAAAACTGAACTCGGACAATTAAAGATTTGTATAACTCTATGGACTAACATCCTCCCCAGTTAAAAAAAACAAGTTACACCCATTTAAAACACATTAAAAACAACAAAGAGAGAAAAAAAAAAAAGAAAACATTATCATAACCACAGTACAACCCAGGAATTAACCCATAAGATCCCCAATATCCTGTCTTTTTAATTTTAGATATATGTGTCAACCGAGACAAGCCCGTGTTCTCATCTAGAACAACATATCTATTCCCCTTCTTTACTTCTACAACACGAAAAGGACCTTCAAATTTAGGACCTAACTTATAGTTCAACTGATTCTTGGCGTACATTTTCACAAAAGCCATATCTCTGACAGCAGCTTTAACTCTATCTGGCTTTGCATTGTTCCTATCTACCATGTCCTGAGTTTTCACCTCAAGATTCCTAGCAAGCTGCGCATATCTCTCTTTAGCCGTGGAAACAAGCGCCCTGATTGTTTCATCACTTGATGGAAACAGGCAACAAATCGAACACACCACGCACTAGGTAACCAAACAGTGCCTCATTGGGAGACATTCCAATGGTATTACTAACCATTGTATTGATGCTATTTTGCACCTGTGGAATATATCAATCCCAATTTACATTACTTCCCCCAACGGTCATCCGAAGAGCTTCAATGACCTTCCTGTTTGCTCATTCACACAGCCCATTAGCTTCTGGTCTCTAAGGAATAATAGTGACCTTCCAAATGCCCATTACATCCACAAGACACTCTAATGTCTTATTCACAAATTCTCTACCATTATCTGTAATCAGAACCTCAGGAACCCCATAACGACAAATGTACCTGTTAAAGAATGCGACTGCCACCTCTTTCGCTGTTTTATGCTTCAACGGAAAAATCTCTACGAACCTAGTTTAACTCGTCAACAACCATCAACAGGTGCCTATGGTTGTAACTAGATTCACAGAAATTACTCAAAAGATCCATGTGGATCCTTGAGAATGGCTGACTCGGAATGGGAAATGAACCCAATTTACAAGAACTGACCCTTAAGGTTTACACTCATTACAGACTGAATAACTTCTCACAAAGTCTTCCACTGATGAGAGCATATTCTTCTAAAAGAATTGTCCCTGTATATTCTGATACATCTTCTCAATCCCCAAATGCAGACTGCCAGACCTACAGTGAACAATATCCAGCACCGTAGGTACTCAACTCCTAAGGACAACTATTTGCGTTGTATCACCCTTATCCTCACTATTCCTCAGTCTGTATCTAATTTTCCTAACTAACAAATTACCCTCTCATTCAAACACTACAAAAGGCAGATTATAACCCTTCCTAACTAATTCCCCTCTAAGAAACGCTTTTGCGTCTCCCAGAATCTCATCTTCATCTTGCTTAGATTCTACTAAACTAATATCCCAGTCTATGCAATCTCCAGATTCATAACATACATGAGTGCCATCTGCATCAGAAAAACTTCTACTAAGGGTGTCTGCTACAACATTATGTCTACTTTCTACATACCTAAGCTTACCATCAAAATCCATGATTGTCAGATACCACCGAGCTCATTTTGGGGAAAGATCTGGCTTATTAAAAAGATCCAACAATGGCTTATGATCCATCAGAACCTCTACTTGAATGCCCATTAGTAACATTTTAAAAGGTATCAAGGTAGACAATGCGGCAAAGGCAAAAGAAGCATTGTCTACCTGATACCTTTTTGTTAATAACTACTGCAAAAGGCATCTTTTCTACTACTGAACTGTTCATTACCACCCCATGTCTTAGACTTCCTACTGTAAAATGCAATCGGATGGAGTCTTTCATCAAACTTCTGCATAAGACATGCCCCAATACCATCATAACTAGCATCCGTTATCAACGTGAAAGGACATTCCAAACCAGGATACTTCAACACTGGAGGATTCACTAAGGCATCCTTAATCTTCTGAGAAGCTACTTGCAGTCCATCTCCCCATACAAACTGCATATCATCCCTCACAGGACATCTGTCAAGGGAGATGCCAGAACAGATAAACCCTTCACAAATCTATGGAAAAATCCAACCATGCCTAAGAATGACCGAACTCTGTTTCTTATTCTTGGGAGTAGCAAAATCTACAATTGCCTAAAATTTATCATCATTAACTCTAACACCCTCTTTAGAAACGACATGACCTAAATATACTATCTGCCTCTTGCAA
>NC_089748.1:16640704-16650704 GCF_040412425.1 Macrobrachium rosenbergii
AGTCAGTGTTCTCTCTAAGTTCTTTTGCTGCGTGTCGTAATTCGGGGATGAGGGTTTTGCTGTGATAATTTCTGCATGTTCAGTTGGCTTCTCCTATGAGTTCTGGGATGCATTCTGGCTTTATTTCTATTTGGTTTTTATTATTTAACTGTTCCAAGTTGTTTATTAGACACTCAAGGTTTATACGTTTAGACATCTGGTTGGGTTTCCTAATGTAATGACAATTAAGGCCCAAATGTAATAATTTCTTCTGGTTGTCAGTCAGGGGAGCTGTGGTAAATTAACGTAACCGTCTTTGCTTTCACTTTTTGCACCGGCCCTCCATTCAATATGATTAATTTCTTACTATGCTGTGCACTGGTCTTTCTTGTATGTTTTTCTATTTCAATCTCGCTTGTTTGGCCATCTGTTGACAGTTTCTCTCATAATGAGAAATAATACCAGCCTGAACCCTGACAAGGAAGACAGTACCAACGTCGTTTACCACTTCACCTGCCCAGAGAGGATGTGCCAGTCCTCCGGAAAAACGTACGTTGGTCTTACTTCCACCACATAAAAAGACGCCTACAGGCCCATCAAAGTAATGGATCCATCCACCAACACTACATAGACCATCACAACCGCAAACCTACGACACAGGAGCTAGTGGAGAATGCACATATCATCTACACAGTACATAGTCGCCATAGATTAATCATAGCAGAATCTGTTTGCATTTTATTACATAAACCTACATGAACAGACAACTAGAAGCGGAAAGATCACTCCCATCTAGCAGACGCCCTACAATAAACAACGATAATATACGAAACATCCATAACAATGGCAGCAACACCTTTTAAATCACACGCTTTCTCCTCCTAGAGATGGTTTTCCACTCCCCTTATCCCCGTAACCCGTATACCTGCATTTCCATTTCTGTTTCGTTTGTTGCCACCAGAACACGTGAATTTGTTTTCATTATTTTTCGAAAAGTAAATTATGTTTTTATTATAAATTTTATTGTATTGTAACTTTAATAACTGTAGATAAATTAAAATTTGTTATCTTGTACTTATAGATATTATAATGATATATTGTATTATTATTGTTTTGGAAGCTACATATCCGTCTCCACACTGTAACAAAACAACAAGACGCTACATCCAGATTATACACTTTGAAGAGGTCACGACGAGTGACGGAACTGCTGTGGTGTTGTGATTTTGGAAGAACGTATTAGATTCAGAAAATATTGTCAAATTATTAAGACGTTGATCAACAGCCAAAAAGCCATAGAATTCAACGAAATTTGCATACAAGAAAAACTTTTGCCCCAAAACCATATATATATATATATATATATATATATATATATATATATATATATATATATATATGTGTGTGTGTGTGTATATATATATATATATATATATATATATATATATATATATATATATAGAAATCATCAATATACAATCATATGTGGAACAGAAATAAATTTCTGACTCACGTGATGAACCCAGGTCTCTCAGGTGGAAAGCAATAGTTACCCATATGGGCCATACAAGTCTAAAAGAAGTTGGAACCTGAGAGCAACTATGATATAGTTACCTGGGCAAGCTAACTATTGCATACCAAAGGAGTTTTCCCCAACTTTTGACTCAGCAATGATTCAGACAACATTTCATTTGAATTATCCTTCTGAGTGAATAAGAAGAAAATCAACACACAATCACGTGTGGAAGTGAAATAAATTTCTGACTCACGTCGGGATCGAACCCTTTATTCTCAGGTGGAAAGCAAATTTACCCAAGGCCATACAAGTCTAAAAGAAGTTGGAACCTGAGAGCAATCTGCACCCAAGTTAGTTACCTGGGCAAGAATAGTTTAACTGCTTGCAAACAGTTAGAGTTTTCCCCAACTTCCCGACTCAGCAATGACCCAATAGACAACATTTCAAAAATTATATATTCTGAGTGAATAAGATAGGAAATCATCAACACACAATCACGTTGGAACAAAATAAATTTCTGACTCACGTTGGATATGAATAGTCTCTCAGGTGGAAGTAGGGCGTTACCCTTGGGCCATACAAGTATCAAAAGAAATTTGGAAATTGTTTAAACTGCACCCAAGGAGTTAGTAGCAATTAACTGCTTGCATACCAGCGATTTTCCCAACTTTGTAAACACAGTAATGACCCAATAGACAACATTTGAATTATCCCTTCTGAGTGAATAAGATAGAAATCATCAACACAATCACGTGTGGAACAGAAAACTTTTGGTATGTGAGTTAGCTTGCCCAGGTAATGGTCTGTTTCTCAGGTTCCAATGTCTTTTAGACTTGTATGGCCCAGTGATTTTTAGCCAAATGAGTTTTCCACCTGAGAGACCACCCTGATCCACCGGCCTGAGTAGAAATATGGAGTATATATATATATATATATATATATATATATATATATATATATTATATATATATATATATATGATGTCTCATATATATATATATATATAGTATATATATATATTATATCAATATATATATATATATATATATATATATATATATATATATATATACATACATATATATATATTTACATATCATCTATATATATATATATATATATATATATATATATATATATATATATATATATATATATATATATATATATATATATATATATATATATATATATATATATATATATATATATATATATAATATATATATATATATATATATCACACATATATATATACATATATATATATATATATATATATATATATATATATATATATATATATATATATATATATATATATATATATATATATATATATATATATATATATATATATATATATATATATATATATATATTTACGATTTTACCTGGGGAAATGCTTACCATGAGCCAGTTAGAGATTCTAAATGAATGATTGCATTACTTACCTCTATTTTTGTATAAAATCTGACTACTGTTGACTCAGGAAGTTGTAAAAACAAGGAAAAAGGGGGATTTTGTCTGAGCTGAGGGCTCTACTCACAAGATATTTGTAAGTAAACACGTTAGAGTAAGTTTAAAATTACGTGTATTTACATGAAATGAAATATCAGAAGATGAAATGGACTAATCAGGCAGGCAAGGCCTGAGAGGTTAATTATAACGGGGAAGATTTGAAAGTATATCCTTCGGTGTGACGATGCTGACACAAGGCACAGTCAAGAGAGGTTTCCATTGCTAACAAACCCTCTGTAAAAGAGAGAGGTTTACGAATGTAAAGCCAGTAAGGACACAGTAAAATATACATAGGGCAAGGCGAGCACAGAGGATGCCAAGAAGCCTTGAACACACGATCGTATGTAATTATTTAAACACAGGCATTTACGTAACACTGACCTACCAAGGCAAGGTTGATATGGGAATACTGGCACTTAGAAATGGAAATAGGAAGTTTAGTTAAAACAGTGTGACTGACGGGAAGAATCTTTGCAACAGATCACTTTATCTTGTAGAAGAGGTGGCTTCAGCAAGGGAAAATGGCAGTGGAGGGGATAGGGGCTTCACTGGTAAGAAAACTATAGGTCCCTAGAAAATAGGACCACATGGTGGGGCCTTGCTCTCTGAAGATGTGTCTTGCTTGCGTCCAGCTGGTGTCTCTCCTGTTGTTCCTCTGATGAGACCATTACATGACGTTGGTCAGGTAGATGGGGGTTGGTTGTCATCTATGACTCAGTCCCAGATGTGCAGGCCAGCTGTCTTTTTCTCTTAATCTCCCTTCCCGGCTCACCTCGTGTCTCTGTAAACAAAAGTCTCCCGCAGTCATATGTTCGAGAAGAGAAAGATGAAAGATGATTAAAAGATTAAGGAAGGGGCCTATATTCCTTTCACCCTTCTTTGTCAGGAAGTGCCCAAAATGCACTGTTGTATTTTCAAGCATTAAATGAAGCATTTGGTGGCTGGGATTCTTGGGAAATTATAATAACTCCTGCCCAAGTTGACATCTCGCACCTTCAGTCAAGTGCGAATGTCTACGAAACCAAGGATTCAGCAGACAAATGCTTTATGTTACTCTAATTTTTTCATTAACAGCACTCATGCATATTTAGTAACCCAAATCTCTCTGCGTCATAGGAGATATCTTACAATTTACCTAATAAAGAATTCAATATTTTTCGTTAATCACAGAGTAAGAAAAGAATAAAAGTTTTATCCTTAGATTACTGGTACTTTTAAAACAGGTACATTTACAAATATAAGAGAGTTACTGTAAATATTAAACACAATAACTGTGACTTCCTTAATGTAAGTCTTAAAATAATCATGCACTTAACTTTTAATAGTTGTTATAGTCAAAGACATGCAGTTAGTCTGCCTTGAGGAGGCATTACAATGAAATATACACGGTCTCTTCAATTCATGGACTCATGGTTTAAATTGCAAGGGAATAACAAAGAAGACAAATGATGACGTTGAAGAAAAAATGATGATTGGTATCACGAATTTATATTCTTTAGCCAATGAAAATGGCTTAGGTTTATTTTTTTGCTCAAGGGCCTTCAAAAGGAAGTCATAAGACTTACCAAAATTTGGATGTCTGTCAATTGCACTCCGCATTGGCAGAGTGGGAACAAGGTAGAATATAAGCATTTGTGAGGCGTAAAATAATATGATTAATTGAACAAAATAATGAAAAATAAATAGGTGAGTATACATGACACTCTCTTCTGGATAGATGTGCCAAGGAACTTCGTAGGATAAAAGGGTGGCACTGGGCCAAATTTTGCACTGGTGCCAGAAGAGTTCAGTAGCTCTCTTTAAGCTACCTGCCGTTACCTATGCCAGTGATTTCTGCCGCAGGTCTCATTAGGCTGATGGTTCTTCTCGGAAGGGGAATCAGTCGAACCGAGTCTGAGGAAGACATTGGAGTGCCACCTTTGTCGGCTTCTTTGGCTGCCGAGGCAGGGGCATTCATTGCAGGCTCTATTCCAGGTCGCCGCAGTACCGCGAGTTCATTGGCCATAGGAGACACAGCAGAATCCTTACCCATGGTCGTGTCCACGGGGGACCGGGGAAGAGAGGGTGTGATAGGCTTGCAGGTTACCATGACCAGCTCAGGCAAAGGTTGCGAGGCCACACCTTCGGTTGAGCTTCCACTGTGGTCAGAAAGATGCGTTCTCTTACCAACGCTAGTAGCGGAGCCAGGCCAGGAGAAGAGAGGGGATCCTGATTGAGCTCTCTTGAATGGAGATCGGGGGCTGACACTAAGGCAGGGTCAGGCACTATGACTTGAGCTGGAAGTTGCTTGTTGTTCAGGACGGACGGAGCTGCACTGGTGGAGATTGGGAATCGAGTTTGGAATCTCCTGGAGGGAGATCTATTTGGGGCCCTGGCACTGGAGCAGGGCCGGGCACCGGAATGGGATCTGGCATCGATTTTGATGGAGGGGGCCACTGCACATCGTACTCAGGTGGTACTGGCAGTGTAATGAGTGTTGGCGTTCGTGCTCAGGTGGCACTGGCAGTGTAATGAGTGTCGGCATTTGAGGCTTACTCAAAAGCGTAATGAATGATTTGGGGATTTGGACCCTGATTGTTGTAACTTAATTGGGGACTGGAAGTCCTGTCCAGAGGAGGATGTCACATCCTCCTGGGACAACTTCCAGTCCTCAATTATGTATATGTACTGTGTATATATATATATATATATATATATATATATATATATAATATATATATATATATATATATATATATATATATATATATATATATATATATACATACATATATATACATATATATATGTATATTCTGAAGCTAAATAGCTTAATATTATGACATCCTCGATGGGGAATTATCACCGAAGGGGAATTTATGGGATAAATGGACGGCACTAGCTCAGTGGTTAGCGCCGACTGATGATGCGCCTGTGTGTCGTGGATCGAGACTCGGCAGTATATCCATTTATCACTTATAAATTCCCCTTCGTGATAATATCGGAGATATTATATATTTATATTATATTTGTATGATATATAAATCATATAAAATATATATATATATATATATATATATATATATATATATATATATATATATATATATATATAATTTATATAATTTCAACGTAAGGAAACTTCTTTCCGAACAACCTCACCAGCTTTTACCATAATAACCTAATGGACAAAATAATAAAATTCATTTTAATTGCTTCTAAATAAATGAACTGTGGGTCTCATTCGCCCCTTCCCCAATTCTCTCCTTCTTTCCCTATATGGGTAAGTCTCAATCCCTCTCTCTGATTTCTAGGTGCAGCTTTCGAAGGTGCAAATTCCTAGCCGGCGACGGACGACCGGGAGGAGGGACCCAAAAGGAGAAAGTGCCGGCCATCATCCCAAACACGCGCTGGCCGCTATGACACCCAGGAATGACCCCTCATGCATAACTCTATAGAAAACGAGTCGGGGATTGACTTCCACGCTATCTACAAAGATGCCAAGGCGTAATCTCCCGACATTAAAATGGACCCTGAACCAGCAAAAATTAAACTTGCTGTCCTAAAAATTGACTTTTGTAGAGGCATCCCTTCATCATCATTCGAGGACATCATCATCCAGACGAAGGTAATGTACCAGAATAAGCTTTCTTAGTCAGTCACGATCTTGTTATTTCTCTGTCTGATTTATTTTCTATTTCCATTGTGTGATCACCTTCAGTAATTTGTGTTGAAGTATTGAGTGTTAACGTAATTGTGTATTTAGTGTTGAACCGAGTTATCTGGCACTAATTGTGCATTCCCTCAATTCCTTATGAGCGTATTATTATTTTGCAAGTAATCGTCTTGCCTCTCACTGCAGATCGGCCTTGGCTGTGGAACCACTCTCGATTCTATCCCCATGTGCAGTGGCCTTACACCACCCTCTTACTCTACCCTCTGCGATGTTCCTGTTATGAAGACATCATCGGTGTAGAATATTTCTCCTGTGTAGAATTCATTCATTTAGCAGGACCTTGTTATTACCTGGCCAGTAATTATTCATTTTTCCGATCTGTGTTTATTATGTAAATATAATTAGTTAAGAGAACCCCTCGGGTTTACGTAATCTTTACCTCAGTGAAGGAGGCCGTAAGCTGCATTTATCTCCCTTGATTTCTCATCTAAGGAGCTGCCTTAACCAGTCTTATTTATTCAGATTTTTGGTAAAATATAGTAGTTTTTCTTGGTAATGTCAAGAACTCCGTGTCACTGTTTGTTGCAGCCCAGAATCCAATAAGTGTCTAAGGCACATTGGTACCAATATATACTGGGGACATTCCTGGGATGGGTGAAAATTTGCCATTGCATTAGTTCAAGGCTGGATTGGTTGGCCTGCACATAGCAGAAAAACAATTGTGATAGTGTGCATTGCCCAACCTTGCAGAAGAAGAAGAGTGAAAAATGTTTTTTTGGGAGATTAAATTTGATCCTTGCTTGCTTTGGTAACTAAGTAAAGGTTGTTGCGCAAGGTGATTTCAAGCAACGATAGGTGACTGAAAAAGTGTGTCCACGGAGCAAATACGTATGAAGGAATGTTTTGGAAATGTGTTGCCTGGTTGCTTGAAGTGTTCTATAAGGTTGTAAATGCACAGAGGAGTGTTAATGAGCAAAGTCTTCCAAGTAAACAATGCCAATGGAGAGATACTAACAATAGATAATGCGGTACTAGGTTGATGGGGTGAGTATTTTCAGGATTTGCTGAGTATGGAAGATATATACAGGCAAAGCTGAATGACACAAGAGTAGAAATGGTCAGTGTAAGTTGGAGTGCTTGTAGACGTTACTGTTGAGGATATAGGGAGGACCGAAAACCGAAATCTAACAGTTGATGGGGTTTTAATTGCCATACACTGGCGAAGTGTGATTGAGTGGCTGACCACGGTATGTAAAGCATATCTAGAGGAGAAAAATGTTGTTCCTCTAAATAAATGAATGAATAATGGTAGATTACTGAAAAGACCATGCAATATGGAAGTGCTTGGATGTACAAAAAGAAGGAAGAACTAGAAAGGGATGGACAGATAGACTGAAATAAATACTTGAAAAGACATACCTTAACATCACAGAAGCGAGAAAGTGCATGGAAGACAGAGGTGAGAGGTGCAGTAGGTACAGGTGGATTCAAAATGCTGCTGGTGAGCTTTCTTTTCAGGTATATAAAGCATCCAGAATTGTGGAGGTTTTATGCTCAAGGTACATCAGAAACTCAGCAGTTTCTCTCTCTTTCTCTCTCACATATATATATATATATATATATATATATATATATATATATATATATATATATATATATATATATATATATAATATATATATATATATATATATATATATATATATATATATATATATATATATATATATAGAGAGAGAGAGAGAGAGAGAGAGAGAGAGAGAGAGAGAGAGAGAGAGAGAGAGAGAGAGAGACACACACACACAAATACACATGTGTATATATATATATATATATTATATATATATATATATATATATATATATATATATATATATATATATATATATATATATACACGTGTGTGTTGTGTGTGCAAAATGAAGTCAACAGTATCTAGTTCTAGAAAAAAAATCTTGTAAAGAGATATACGCATTACCAGATCGAAATAGCATGGAACCCTAACACTCGTCTCTGTTCGCATCTTCAAGTGTTCGCTGGGGGCAAAGTTTGTGGGAGGGGCAGGTGAAAGGTATGGTTCAACTTTAAGTCATTTTCTTAGCTGATGTCTCGCACCCAGCAATGGGTTGGGTGACACTGGTCTGACAAAAACGAGAGAAAGAAATGAATAAAAGGAAAGACGTTACTTAAAAGCCATTATGCAAAATGCATCACAAGAACATTGGGAGAAAGAGTAAAAAATGTCGAGTGAATTCCAACCGGAATGAAGAATGAGAGAAACTGAGGTCGCATACATTTATTCATCAGTGGAACGAGATAATGCATGAATATATTATTTCTTGAATCCTATAAAATTAAGGTAACCAAAACCTCATTATACAATTATGGGAAGGAGCACCCTCATCATTTCATGGGAAATGATCTTTACTGGAATCATTTCTCTGCAAGGATTTGTGGTTCTCATTCATGCGATCTTCAAGCAAAGTGAACGCTAACAAGAACAAGAGATTATTCGAACAAGTCAAGAGCACATGAACAATTATTGCTACAAAAAATCAACGAGAATAGTGACATTTCAATCTAAAATTTACGGTCTTCAATTAAGATTCATTACAAAGCATAAACCACAGAATGATAACACTAAGTAAATTACATTTAGGATGTAAAAAAAGGTGCATAAAATTTCTTGTGGTGGTAGAAGTATTTCCTTCTTTTATGATGTACGTCCTGGCTCATAACAATGGAAGAGATGAAATGGTCTGACTCTTGTCTTCTACATCAAAGAGCACCTGCATAACGCATGCAACTTAACCAGAGAAGTCGGCTTAACTTACAAACACTAAAGAAAAGCGAATTATACTGACTTTCGAGAGCTAGAATATTGCTTCCTTTAGGAGAATGGAAACTGTCTCGTAAAAAGTTATGAATTATCTTTCAAAGACTCTCATTATCAAGATAGTTCATAGGAGAAAACTGATTCAATATTCTACAGGAGTGATTCAAAGAAGGTTCTGTTAGGAATAAAGTTATTCGGGTCAACAATACTGAAAACATTAACAATAGTAATTGCTACCTACAATGGAAATATATACTGGTTTAGTACATAGACATAATGAACATCTCATTCTTTTTGTTTGCCACAATTCTGAGCTAATTATCGACTAAATACATTCCAGCTACCAAAAGTGTGATCAACACTAGAGACAGCGTTTGGTGCCTCATCTATTAGATGACAGCAGTATTAAAGATACTCGATAGCATTTGTACTCGGTCACTCTCCATCAACAACATATCATTATGAAAAGAGAAATGGCAAAAAAGAGCGATAT
>NC_089748.1:16655704-16665704 GCF_040412425.1 Macrobrachium rosenbergii
ATCATTTGTTAGGAGAGGGTGGGAGGTAAGATGGAAGAAATAATATATGAACGGAGGTATAGTAAAAGGAATGAGAAGGGTTGCAGCTTAGGGCCGAAGGGACGCTGCAAAGAACATTAAGCAATGCCTACAGTACACCGCATGTGGTGTACATACGGCATTAGCCCCCTACGGGGATTATTATTATTAGTCAGATGAGCCTTATTCAATTAATTAGAAGATGTACCCTATTCATATGTACAAAGGCCACAGGGGCCACTGACTTGAAATTCAAGCTTCCAAATAGCATGGTGTTCATATGAAAGAAATAACAGAAGGTAATAGGAAATACAGAAAGAAGAGATCAGTTATTAGAAAAGAAATGAAATAAAATAACAAATTAACAAAAAAATAGATAAAAATGTAAGTCAATTATTAAAATGCAAGGAGAATTGTTATAGGGTAGTAAAACGTTGCATCGTCGCTTGCACTTTTTAAATGTCACTGCACAACATCCTCATGGTGACTATTCCACAGTCCAATGGTGTGAGGAATAAATGACCTCTGGGTACATTTGCTGCATATTGGTGCTGCAGTTCAGCAAATCTGATTGCTATCGGCAGGAAAAGGGGATCAGGGATCAACTGTGAATGTGAAAGATCTCTGTTAAAATACAATAAATGAAAAGGTGACAAACAAGAGACCATCCGTCGACAGTCCAAGTCATAACTGCTAATGGTAGGAAACACAAACCTACCACCACAAACCACTCCATCTGAAAGAGATAAATATCTGGCAGAAGCAGACATCCACACTGGTGAACAATATTCTTGTAAAGGAAGGTAAAATGACCTAAAACAGGCCCCACTGATTGTAACACTGTTATAAATATATCAGGCCTACGTACAATGCGGCATTAGCTGACATTTTCATCAGATGTTTCTCAGAAGAAAGATGTGAGTCAAAAGCTACACCTAGAATAGTTAAAGCCTCAGGCTCATTCAGCGGACTCCCATCCACCTGAAGGGGCGGATGGGGTGGAAAATCTGTACGACATCTGCTAATCAACAGTGTTTTCGTTTTACTGGAGTTCAGTCTCACACCCCACTGACTACACCATTCACTAATCCTCTCCATGTCACGACGCAGACTAAGGGCAGCTTCATTTCTCTTAAGTCAAGACTTTACTACACCCACAAGTGTTATAACATCGGCATACTGGACAATCTTGTTTTCCAGGCCAAAAAACATATAACTTTTATACACAAAAAGTAACAGCAGAACTAGAACAATATCCTGTGGAAATCCAGACAGAACAGATCTTGGTTCGCTAAACATCCTGTCAACAGCAACTCGCTGCTGCCTACCAGTAATGACATCTTGAAATAAACCTAAAAGATATTTTCCACTTACTAAATCGAAAGCACCACTAAAAGCTCTACACTCAAAGCCCTTATCAAGGTTCTCTTTCAAATGGCATTTCAAATGTAAAAGAGCACCGCAGAAAGGTAACTGCTTCCTATATGCATACTGACTATCAGCTAACAATCCTTTAGATTCCACATATCTATATAGTGACAAAAGTAATTTTTTCCACAACTTTGGAGAGCACGGGGAGAACAGAGACTGGCCTTTACTTACTGCATGCTGCAGATTTGCCACTTTTTAAAACATGCACTGTATTACTGAGCTTTTTCTTATCCACAAAGATACCATGTCGACCTAATAATCTATAGAATCCACTAACCTTGGGAGACAACACACAAGAGATCTTTTGAAAAAAACAACCTAAAGAGACAATTACGATCTTCTCTGCCCCAGATATGATTATTATCAAGTCTTCTTTAACATCCCTATAGCAATATGCGAATTTTGTAAGAATAGGTTCAGGATGACAAGTTTCATAGAGAAGGACATCCTCATCTGACTGCTAACTTCAAAGACTCGATGAAGCCGTTCATCATTTTCCTTAGGGCCAGTAACCAATCTCCCATCATCTGTTAGCAGTGGAGGAATGTGAGCCTGACCCAAAGATAGATGATACCAATAGGTTCACCACAAATGAGACTGAATAATTACTTCAAGTTTCCTCCTTAAGGAACTACTGTAATTTCTCTTAGCTTTATGGTAAATTCTGTTAGCAGTACGGGAAGACACCAACAAAAATGGTGTTATTTTCATTTGAACAATGTCGTCTCCATGAGTTTCATTTGGTCTGTTTGTAAAGGTAAGCTCGTGTACAAGTATTAACAAACCATGGCTGGTCATTTGCCCTTAATTTGATGACCTTTCTTGGGACATACCTTACTAAAATAGCCATCAGCATTTCATTTAACTGGCCTGGGGTCTGGATCTGATATAACATCTGAAATATTAAGTCCCTGACACGCTTCAATAATATGATCCCAATATGCTGTAAATTTCAGCCAGACCGTTTTCCAGTGGTGACACAGGAATATTCTGACTGACAGATGTCCATCTCAATGCACAATGGTCGGAAGTGCCTATAAACTGACAGACCTTGGACTTGACAACATCTGGAACATGTGTGAATATGAAGTCTAATCTATTACCAGATATGTGCGCGGGTTCCTCAAGTAGCTGGACAAAATCGGATACACAGAACTCAAAGAGCAGACCAGCCATGTTGATCTGTGAAATTTGAATTAAGCCACTCGCTGTGCTTTGCATTGCAGTCTCCACAAATAACCAATGAAGCTTTTGAAACCCATGACTAAACCATACTTATCCTCTCTAAGAGACAGTAATATATAGAATTGTCAATATCTGGATTGCGGTAAACAGCAAATATGTAAACATCGTAGAACTTACTGAAAATCTTAAAACAAAGAACTTCCTGGCAACTACACTCCAAGTTTTTCTGAAGATAAATAGGTCGTCCAACTTAGTTTATATATCCATACCTTGCGCATCTTGGATGTTAGGACAATAAATAAAGTCAGAGCCATCAATCACTGGGATTAAAAACTCAGCCCTTGACTTGTCACTAATTACAAGTGTCTCAGATAAAAACATCATATCATAGTTATGGGCACAACGCTGGAAACTGGTTATATAAAGCAAAATGGGCAAGCCACTGGAAATACACATAACAGAAAATGTAAACCTACAAAAATGAAGTATAAATTAACAAAAAAATTTCTAAAAAGACATAGGTAAAGATAAAACGACGGAAGCATAGAGTAACAACAATACAAAACCCAAAGAGAATCATGATAAAAATGGAATTAGAATTACAAAGAAAAGTTAAAAGAAAAAAGGAAAGAATCACAGAAGGAAGGAAAAAACAACTACAGATTAGAAGCTCCGAAAGAAAATTGGATAAACGGGTGAATATGAAGGAAAACTAGTCTATAATAATAACTGGATTTACAAGATTGAGAATACATAAGCAATATAGATTTTTAACAAGCCTGGAAAACTATTTCCTAAAATATTTATAAAAAATTATAGCAAGATGTGGGATAAAACAACTGAAAGAAGAGGTGGCCACAAGATATGGTATTTTGTACCTAAATGGTCGTTAGGACTGCCACACAATAGCAACGAAGTTATTCTCTACAATGACTCACATGTTGGCCACAACAGGAAACATTTATTTGCGGCCATGCTTAAGTTCATGTTCAGATCTAAGGTGATGACTGTTACTCATTCCCTCTTGGAACCAGACCTTACCCACACTGAAGCAGATTCCATTTGTGGTGCAATTGAAAAACACCAATAGTATGATTACCAAGGTTCCTAGGCATGGACTACAACCATCAAAACTATCCACAGAAAGAAGTTAAAGGCAACAGAAATGCAATCATATGACTCTAATAACCCCCAAAAATATATATACATACGTAGTGACCTTATGGTGAATCGTCACAAAAGCAACAATACACAACCAGTAAACTGGATTAAGATCAGAGTAATGGAGTACATTCCCAACCTGGACTGCTTATGGGCTAGACATTCTTTGCTTGAAGGGACAGAAAAGGGAAAACCATCAAACTGGGCCATACCACAGCTCAAAGTCGGGCCACTGAAGCTTTAAAATAAATGAAAATGAAGGACCTCATGGATTTATTTATCATTATTTCTGCAGGAAGCAGGCATTTCTATAAGAACCTGTAGGCAGGAAATGTATATGCACATAGTTGATTTTTATAGGTGGCTTTATTTTGAAAAATGTGTTTTTGAAGCTTATGACTGCAAGTGAAGAATGATTTATAATCAGTAATGTGTTTTTGTTTTGTGTATTTTTGTTTTATAATTCATTATACTTACTTTTTGGAATTCAAAACAGCTTGATATTCTGAAAATGCTTCAATTAATAGACTGTTGCTGTCATATCTACTAAAAAACCTTGTGTTTGCTGTTATTCACTTAATTTTAATAGCATTGTAAAAATTTACAAATGCCTTTTTCTTAAACAGTAGTTTACGACATAAATAACTCGTGCGTTCAGGCCTAGAATATTATCCTCATGTATTATTCTCAAATAATGGAGGATGCTGACCTTCCTAAAAAAACCTTACTTTTTATCTTTTTATTAAAAAGATGCAAAAGAGAACTTAAGAATCAGCCCAATGAGCGAACACACGCGAAGAGAGCAGAAGGAATCTTCAAGGATGGTATATGTGATTGTGAGGTAGTTGAGTGTGAATAACCTTCACTTGGCTTGCTTTTTTAAGTTTCCGATCATCATTCACTCCCAACTTTTTCTATACTTCATCAATTAACTTTCTAAAATTCTTGAAGGGGTGGCGTTAACAAGGTATATCCTATCTCTTTATGGATGGGCTTCTAGCCCTAACGTTACCTAAAGCCACATGACTTTTTAAATAGCCCAATAGGCAAAAGGCAAATACGAAAGTACTGAACAATTCTCTCACCTTGATCGGGATGCAAAGATGTGAAAGGTAAAGGGACAACATTCCATTTCCTGTCTTTTCCGGATTTAAAACTCGAGTAAAAATCGCAGTCAAGAAAATATCAGAATTTTGTTACTTAAATTTTCACTGTGCGTGTGCATATGCAAGCACGCACGAGCGTATGCATGTTTGTCTGTTGTCTGTATGTATATATAAATATATATATATATATATATATATATATATATATATATATATATATATATAAATATATATATATATAAATATATATATATAAATATATATATATATATATATATATATATATATATATATATATATATATATATATATATATATATATATATATAACAAACATGGCTAAACGATGAAGCACTACAATTTATTCCGACGCGTTTCGCATTCAGCTGAATGCATCCTCAGGGTTCCTTACAATAAATAACGACCAATAAAATTATATGAATTTGCTAGTTGTCTAAAAAAAGTCGTTTCTACAGTAATTAAAATGAAAACCAAAACTTCACACATACGTAAAAGTACACTCAAGACTGACATAATTACACAAGAAATTAAAAGTACATATGTTGATTAAAAGTTCGGATAAAAATAAAAAAAAAAGATACAAAAAAAAAATACAAAACAATTACAAAGTTAAGGAATATTTGAGGAGACCTGGGGGTCGACCTACCATGGCAAGAGATAAACAAAAACTAAAAGAATGTATACAAAAACAGCAGGCTACGAAAGGTACAAGGGCGTGGAGGTGGACTGGGTGTTCAACTACGGAACAAGTTGTTTGATGAAGAGACTCTCGAGGATCAATAATTCATTTGGGCTGGAGTTTTGACCCACAATAATGAAATTGTCATATTTAATGGGACCTTTACATTTTTTGCTATGTTCGCGTATACTGGACTGTTCTGGATTTGATAATGAACATATGTGTATATATATATATATATATATATATATATATATATATATATATATACATATACATGTATGCATATATATATATATATACATACACACACACACACACACACATACATATATATATATATATATATATATATATATATATATATATATATATATATATATATATATATATATATATATATATATATTTATTAACAGGACCTCACTGAAACTGGATGGTATCTAGCGCGGATATTCATTCAATAAAAGCTAAAGCTTTCCAGGATTAACAGTCCTCACTGACTTGACAATGAGGACTGTATGTCCTGGAAAGCTTGTAAGTTTAATTGAATAAATATCTCCGCCAGATACCATCCAGTTTCAATGAGGTCTAGTTAGCAATTGTATTAATGCACAAATAATTATGTAAGTGATAAAGTTCTTATATATATATATATATATATATATATATATATATATATATATATATATATATATATATATATATATATATATATATATAGTATATATGTATATATATACATATATATACATATATATACACATATATACATATACTGTATATATACATATATATATACATATATACACATATGTGCGTGAGCGTACTTATGCGTGGGTGCTAGTGTGGAAATGATTTACTTTTTTCTCCACGGAGAACATTCACAATCAGATGAGGAACAAGAACGCCGCATCAAATTTACACTTTTGTTTTTAACTAAGATTAAGGTCTGTATCTCCTTTTCCATGATGTACACATAATTATGTGAAGAGGATGGATGATTCTCTCCAAATGTATACACTTTGCTTCTTTTTAACGTACACAATGCTCTGGTTTACTACACTTGACATATGTGGCAGGCTTGCCTTGTAGCTTCTGCCTACAAGACCCTAACATGTGACCACATTCTTGAAAATAAAAGCATCTCCTTAGTCTGGGGATATATTGCTTAACCTTAAAACGTAACCATGCTGCTTTTATTACATTCGGTAAGCAGGCTGAATTGAATGTAATAATTAAATTTGGCAGTGGAACTAAGACTCCATTGATCTTCTTCTTCATCCTTTCAATTCTAATCACACCTTGATCTTTTAATTCTTCTGGAAGTTTATCTTCTGAGTATGTCATCAATTGGGGTACAAATATCATTCGCTTGGAATGATTCCAAAATACATGAACGAGCAGTCTATTTTGACGACTCCGAGATGTGATAATGCTTTTAATTTTTCACTTTCTTTTACTGAGGCAGACTCTTTATTCAGTTTCCTCGGCCTTCACATGATATCTTAGGCTCTAACCCACAACACTTCACAATGCCTCTGTACCCATTAAAAATGTCACAATTAGAGTCTTCCAGTTTATAGGTCAAATACTTATCGTAAGAGGTTTCAAATATTCTTGGTTCTATTTCACACATTCTGGTCATTTTCCCTTTGCTCCGTGCTGGAGCATACAGTTCCAGTGTAATTACACTAGGTGGTTTCCTAGCCTTTTCCAAACACAGGTGGTCAGAGGAGGGGGCAGAGGTTGTCATCTGTGCCAAAAGGGTATCACCAAGAGACCCAGGGGTACTCGATACTTTATCACTACTCATAAAGATCAAGTTAAGAAAAAACATTAAGTAAACCTGAAAATCTTCAAAAGCTTCGTCAGTCTTTCGTGGAGTTTATTCTTCCACCAATGGCACAAGTGAGAGCCGTCTCCCAAATGTCTGCCCCCTACCCTACCTCACAGGGGATGGCACAACACAATTATGGAGGGCCAAGTGTTAGCCAAACC
The DNA here is from genome assembly GCF_040412425.1 of Macrobrachium rosenbergii. Classification (NCBI taxonomy): domain Eukaryota; kingdom Metazoa; phylum Arthropoda; class Malacostraca; order Decapoda; family Palaemonidae; genus Macrobrachium; species Macrobrachium rosenbergii. The sequence goes on from NC_089748.1 coordinate 16,663,307, forward strand.
CGCTTTTGGGGACTCAGAGTATTACAAGACTACAATCATCCCCACCCTAATCATATTATGGGCAAACCGGACAGAATGCCGAGAAGTTCTGTCCTCAGAAACAGACCACCCTTGGAATCCATGGCCCAGCCCTGCAGAATAGTTCCGCCCTTGAGCTATTAATGTGAGATATCAGGTTCAAACATTATTATGATACCACAGTTACCATTATTAGCTTCAAATATGAACTAAGTCCCAGCTATGATACCTTTTCCTTTTTATCAGGTCCAATAAATTTTACCAGAACTGATAATTCAGAAAAAATTAACCAAAATTAATATGTAATAATATATGGGATTCTTGGACTCGAACCCAGGAACATATTCCAAGGGTTCAAGAGCCCCCTCACCACGTCAAGGTTGTCCCATTTCGAAGAGGTGGGAGAAGGAGAAAAGAAACGAAAAAGTAATCTCTAAATGTACTTGCGATGGAATGGTCTTCATGTCCAATTAGTTCTTGAGTTTGAATATAAGCAACAAATACGGTAGGTTTATATATATATATATATATATATATATATATATATATATATATATATATATATGTGTAATATGTATATGTATGTGTGTGTGTGTATGTGTGTGTGTAGGTACTGTAATAAGGGAAACATAAATCGACAAAATATTAGTCAGATATAAAAGCTTAAAACTGATGTAACAGTCTTGCTTACCCTCTTTATGTAAATATTCTTCCGTTATGCAAAAGCAAATCATCTCCCAGAGAGAGAGAGAGAGAGAGAGAGAGAGAGAGAGAGAGAGAGAGAGAGATAAATTCTAGTAAGTGCTATCTATATATTAGTTTTAAAAGAGGAGTGCTACGATGACTCCTGCATATTAATATCCGTTTTCTCGCCTTTTACGAGAGTAGTTTCCGGGAATATGACCACTGAGAGAGAGAGAGAGAGAGAGAGAGAGAGAGAGAGAGAGAGAGAGAGAGAGAGAGAGAGAGAGAGAGAGAGAGAGAAATAATCTCAATGCTGTGCGGTGGCTGCTTGTGAATAAGCAAAGAAAAAGCAACGAAAATAAAATATAAATTTCTTTTCCTTACCACGCTGTTTTCTCACAGCAGTTAAAGTAAACATATTAATATAATTATCAAGATTTGTATTGGCAAGTCTTTTTGTGTAAACATATCTGTAGATAATTTTCACACGACATTTTTCGTGTCAATCGCACCCCCCCCTCTAAAAATGTAATTTTGTTCATTATGAGATGATCAGTTACACACTTTCCTTTCTCCTTTGATTCAACTCACTCTGTAGAGGGGAGGACTCAGATTATTTCCCATTCTCCACAGTCAAAAGTTCTTATGTGTCTCCAGGGTCCAATTTATTTGGAAAAAAAGCACACTTCATTACACATTTTACTACTCTCTCGCATACCTACGATAGAAGTATGCTGTACTGTACTTAATGACACGCTCTCCCTTCATTCACATACACTCACGCACACAAACATATTTGGGTCATAATTTAATTAATTTTACTTTTATATTTCGAGTTTTGCTACGTTCAATGGTTCACACGCGTCTATAAAAAAAGCATGCCACTCAAACCATTAAAATTACCAAGCTCCACTTTATCCTTGGCTACTTTTAAACTATTTCCCAGGAAAAGCTTCAATCTCTCGTTGGTATACCGAATAACATCGATTCTTCTGCAAACAGAGTATTTGTTACAGCCGAGAATAATTTTCATTATTCTCGGAAGTGCTGACAACACTATATTAAATTAGGAAGTAAATGTTCTGTTACTTTATTAATATTTTATTAGCAATATCACCCACCTACAGTAGTGAAGTAAGGTGGTTTCCTCATTTCATAATTGTCAAAAGTGAACTGATATCAGAATAAAACAATTTAATTCTCAAAGTATACGGTAAGTTTTTGTTCCAGTGTTAAAAGGAAAGTAAATCCTTTCACTGCCTCACAGACGGTAAATCGTAATTGTTCCATTTCATAGAGAATGCATCCCACATCCTTTCTCTATTACCAGGGAGACATCTATCCTCTGTTACATTGTCGCAAAATAGCATCAAACCTCTGGGGCAAAAGTAGCTTTTATATGTATATATGTATGTGTATATATATTATATATATATATATATATATATATATATATATATATATATATATATATATATACATATATATTCAGAAGATGAACTATATATATATATATATATATATATATATATATATATATATATATATATATATATATATATATATATTACATAGAAGATGAATATATATATATTATATATATATATATATATATATATATATATATATATATATATGTATATATATATGTATATATACATATACATACAGTATATACATATATTGTTACAAGTAT
>NC_089748.1:16668204-16675704 GCF_040412425.1 Macrobrachium rosenbergii
CTACACTCGCAAGTATTGCATCATTAGCATACTGAATAATCTTGTTTTCCAGGCCAACAACCATATCACTTGTATACACTAAAAATAACAGAGGACCAAGAACACTACCCAGTGAAACTCCAGACATAATGGATCTTGGTTTGCTTAAGATTCCATCAACAGAATCTCGCTGCTGCCTACCTGTGAGGAAATCTTGAAGTAAACCTAAAACACATCCACCCACTCCAAGATTCTGAAGTTATAAATATGTGCTTTGTGTTTTAATAAATCAAAAGCAGCTCTAAAGTCTATTTAAACTACTCTACACTAGAAACCATTATCACACTTCTCTTGCAAATGGCATGACCAATCTAAAAGAGCATCGCAGGTACCTCACTGTTTCCTATACGCAAATATCAGTTCACTATCCTTTAGATTTCACATGCTTATTTAGTGGCTTAAAACTAAGTTTTTCTGCAACTTTGGAGAGCACAGAAAGAATAGAAATCGGCTTGTAGTTACTGCAGTCTGCAGATATGCCATTCTTTGGAATAGGCACTGTATTACTAAGCTTGCACTCATCCAAAAAGATACTACTAATCTTGGGAGACAACACACTAGATACCTTTTTAAAAAACAAAGGGAAGAAACCATCAGGATCTTCGTCACACTAGATATCAAGATTATCAAGAATTTTCATAACATCCCTACAGCGAAATGCAAATTTTGTAAGATAAGGTTCAGGGTGACAAGTTCAGGGAGAGGGACATCCTCAGCTGATCGCTTAACTTAAAAGCTCGATGAAGCAGTTCAGCCTTTTCCTTGGGGCCAGTAACCAATCTACCATCACCTCATAGTGCCCAAAGATGGATGATGACAAGTTTCCTCTTCAAGGAATCATTATAATTTGTGCTGTTTTTTTCATTCTGTTTTTTAGATTTTGTTACCGTACGATACGTTTTCCTGACGCCACAGGATCTCACTGGTCACCGTAACTTTTGCTTTGTTAAAGGGATTGTATTCGAAAATTTACGACTATTTTTCGTTAAGTATAAGTTCTTTTTGTTTTATTTCACGTGTGCTGCTTTTTTTTATATCCATCATGCCTCCCAATAAGCTCAAGTTCTTGATGAAGGCAAAAGGAAAGCAACTCTACAGAAAGACACTTGAGAAATAGCAGGCCTCTGTTTTGTCAAGTCCTTACCCGCCGCCATTACAAGAATTGATTGAACCAGCAGAACTTTTGCGAGATGAAGTGATCGACAAGGAAGGAGAAAGGACAATTGACATTTGGAAAAGATTTCTCAGTGTTGATGATCAAGAGTGCGTTGAGGGTGAAAGACTTCTATTAGTTAAAGAACGACTTCTATTAGTAAAACATAGAAGACTTGAAAATTTGGTGAAACTGATAAAGTGTGATGATTGTGAAGAGGGGAAAGTTAATTTGATAACTCGGTTTGAACAATTTTAAATCTATTTTGTGGTGAAGTGTGAAGCTTGTGCTAAGATACCCTATGAAGATGGATCAGAAGTAGTGTCAGAAAAATTTGAAACAAAGAAAGAGGTGTGCGATTCGAATTTAAGTATGGTATATAGCAGCGTGTTGAATGACATTGGGAATTCCAGTTTGACAAAAAATTGCGCAATTTAAGGATTACCACATTTCTCGGAGTGTAAGTATCAAAATTATAAAGAATATATATGCATGACAGTGGCAGGAAAAATGAAGAAAAATCAGGAAAGAGCTCGTCAGGCCATTTTTAAGTATTATGAAGATGAGCTTGACATTCACCCTGATGAGAATGGTATCCTTGACATCAATGTTTCCTTTGTTGGAACATGGATGACCTGGGGTCACAAATCAAAGTTTGGAGTTGTATTTATCATTGAGTGCTACACTGGTATTGTAATAGATTTTGGAGTCTTGTTATCTTACTGTCATCCTTGTTCCATACTTGAAAAAAAAATTTCAATAAGACCATCAGTCCTGAAAAATACAAAGGAATTAAAGAAAATCACAAAGAAAATTGTAAAATAAACTACAGAGGCACATCAGGTGGGATGGAGAAAGAAGCTGCCATTATGTTATGGAAAAGATCTTTGGACCTCAAGTTGAGATATACAGTAATGGTCAGCGATGGGGATGCCAGTACTTATAAGTCCCTCTTGGAACTGAACAACAGTGAGGGTCCTTGTGGGCTGAACTACCCAATAAAAAAAGGATGAGTGCAAAAACCACCTCCATAAGAGAATGTGTGCAAGAACATTTGCTCTCAAGAGAAGAATGAGGGAGAAGGAGGAAACAACAACAGGAAAAGTGCAGTTCAGGAGTACTGTGCAGAAGACAAACTACACCATCAAGGGGCTTCTAAGATATTACTTAGCCGCAGTAAATAGGCACATTGGTGGCTCTTCATGATATGAACATTGATATGCATACATATTTTCACTGTACCAGCACTGATGCCAAACCTCAACGTGGATCGTGTTCAGAAGACTGGTGCTTCTACAAACAAGAGGAGAAGGCCAACGTACCAGTAAGATCACACAATGATATGGAAGTTGCAATCAGGTGCATAGTATGGAAGTTGCAATAAAGTGTAAAGACAGAGATGTTATAAAGAAGATTTTTCAGATATATGTAGACCTGACAAGCCAGGAACTGCTGGAGAGGTGCCTCAAAGGAAGAACTTAGAACCCAAATGAAAGTCTTCATAGTAAGCTTTGGTCAAAGTGTTCAAAGACCAAGTTCTGTTCTTACGACAAAGTCCTTTTTGTGGCCCAGGTTACCGTACTCCAGCACAACTTACTGTATGGAGAGGGATCTGCTTTCTCTCTCTCTCTCTCTCTCTCTCCTTGGCATACCACGCAGCAAGGAAACATTTCAAGCTGAAAATGTGTTAGAAACGAAAATAACAAGATCAAAACCTGCAAGGAAAAGAAAGAGGAACCCCAAGCAAGGAGACGAATACGCCTCCGGTAGTTTCTAAATTCTAGGCTAGCATCACTTCCACCAAGCTGGCAACAAAGTATTAGCAGGTTTATGTTTTATATATACTCATATACTTATATAAATATAATACCTTGAACCCTTTTAGAGGGATAAGGGGGACCAGTAACCAATGGAAAAAGAAACCAGAAGATATCGATGTACAGGTACAAGAGGGTATCTTATACTTGTGAGTAACAACTACTCTGTTTTTTTCCTTTATTTTCAATTTAGTTAAGCTGCACAACTATTTTATGACAATGCTAAGTAGTTTCTAATCATTACGCGCCATTTTCCGAGAACTTAATTCTTTAATTTTAAAGTTACCAAACTCGGTAAATTTTTATGCTAAATGGTTGATTCTAGTGTCATTCTTTTCCATTTTTTATTCTCTTTCAATATGTTTTCTTTAAAAAAAAAATGGTATTTGGAATGAAAAAAATTATGAAAATTTTTTAAAAATTTTCGAAAAAAATATTTTTAAAAATTTGCAGTAAAATGAAAAAAGACCTATAATGAAGAAAGCAAAAAGACAGCTTTTTAGAATGAGGAATAGAAAATAAGTTCACAATGTTTCATTAAAATCAGGCAATTTGTCTTCATGTTCAGTTGCTTTGAAAATAAGTTAAATATGTGCAATATTAATAGAAAAAAAATGGCCAAAAATACAATAATGAAAATGTACCAACCAAACTCCCCCAAGAAGTTTACTTTAACATACTGAATCTACAGCGAAAATTTTAGCTCATTCCATTTTAAAATAATTACCCCCAAGAGCCCTACCCTAAAGATTCTGGAATCTAAACCATTCCTACTTACTGAAGTCTAACGCAAGTAATATGAATAATATGAATATATATATATATATATATATATATATATATATATATATATATATATATATATATATATATATATATATATATATATATATATATATATATATATATAAACACTGACCAACCCATTATATATATATATATATATATATATATATATATATATATATATATATATATATATATATATATATATATATATATGAAAATATATATATATATATCTGAATAACAACCTATGAAAAATGTAACAACCTATAAAATGTCCCTCTCTGTCCCTCTGCATCAATTTCGTGACAGTTTGCCGCTGTATTTCATTTGGGAAGTATCTCAAACGCTCTGATCAGAATATGAATAAATTATGTGAAGGCTCATTAATTTTACTGTTAGACCCTTCAACGTTATTTGTAGGCTGTTATAAGAACAAATCATACAATAAAAATTTAAAACAATATTTCCATGTGATACAGATAATTTGGCATAGGCCTAGGCCAGTGATGTCTTTTTATGATATGCGTTACTGTAATAAAAGGAAACTTAACTAACTAATCAGTTCTATTATAAACTCATTCATTAATATTATATGAGAATAAATGCCATTTTTAAATAAGAAATATTTAGTCTTTACTCTATTACGCCTTTTTACTTCTTTCCTATTTTTAAGTGAATTGCTGCAACAGTTTTATATTAAGAAAATAAGTGGCAAAATACTTTCCTTTACGGCTAACTCCAATTCATGATACGTATTCTTTATATTGGTTTTAGGGTCGTTTTTAACATAACATAATAAATTAAAACTCATTATCTTTACCATGACATCAAATTCTCAACACAGAATGAAGTATAAAGTTACACAGATCAGAAAAAATTATCGCTATACGTGTCCGTACACATCTATAAACTCAGTCAATTCGTATCCTTGGTAATAACATAATCATGAATCAAATAAATTCTTTCCTTCTTGGATGAATGTTAGGCAACCGGTTGCTTATTGTTTTAAATAAATACACTTTGATAGAAGATAGAGATGAATATATATCATTTTAGTATATAACCACAAACAATAATTTTATTTTTCTAAATGCCGGGAATACTATTCCTTAGTGTGTATGATTAAGGTACGAATTGTCGTGTTGTGAAAGCTGTGAGCGCTTCATCGAAGCACAGTAGTTGCCATTTCTTAATTTAATCCCTATTTACATCGCATACATTTAGCCTCCATAAACGAAGATTCTGCAAGTGCCTTCCGGAAAAGTTTCCAAATGTAATGATCTACATTCCTGTAAAGTTTTAATCCAGAATTTCAGTCATTAACTTCCAGGTAATCAGCACCAAGCAACGTGAAAAGAAACTCATCTTCCGTATGCAATGAAGTGTTTTGTCAATTCGCACAATAATTAATTCCAACTATCAACCACTGGAGTGTCCAAGCGTGTTATTTTGATTATTCTGGACCTCATTTAAACTGGCTTTATAACGAAATACGCCACCGTAACGTCACGAAGTAGTCGCTATAGCGAATTCCGAAGGTAAAAACTTAGAAGAAACTAACGAATTAATGAGGAAATTCGCATTTGTCAGGCTACCATAGTCTGAGAGTTTGCAGTGGGAGGAGTTTAATGACGTCACCAGAAAACTTGGAGCCTTCCACCCAAGCTACTCGTGACTCCCAGAACGTTACTTAAGAAAAGGCGGACGAAAAACGAAAATTTCATTTGTTTTGTATGTCTGTCACGGGGTAGGGGTTTGATTTTGAATTATAAACAATCCTGGGGTGACGTAGAAGCCACGTGCAAAATTTTTTCTTGGTCTGTTAAGTGGTTCGGATTTCTATAGTGGACAAACAAATAAACATTCATATATATATATATATATATATATATATATATATATATATATATATATATATATATATATATATAATATATAAATATATATATATGTGTGTATACACTGACAGCAACTGTCTAAGTCGGCTTCAACTTGGGTTAAATTAACAGTTTTGTTAATTTATTAAGTAAAGACCTCATGATCTGGGAAGGAAGCATAAGAGAACAAGACTTTTTTAAAATACTTTTATGAAGTATTTTATGTCTCCTATTTCCTTAATAAGAACGTAATATCAAATATGTTTTACAACAACAAAGAACAACATTTCTCCTTAGTACAATACGCCGTTATTGGTAATTTATCATTTAGAGAGAAGGAGGGGGAGAGCGAAAGATATTAATTATACCTGACAATTAAATTAGTGTAGTGCATCTTGACTTAAAAAAAAAGAGCGGACCTTCTGTCATCTGAAAGATCTACAGCCCAAAACCACAGAGTAAGTAAGCTGGTCACGCAGGGAAACGATTATTTCTTTTGGAACTCGTACAATGTGTCTCTTTATATTCTGAGCCTGGTAAACTTCATATCTAGTTCTGTTCCACTATTTTCTCCAAATGCAGAGACACAACCGAAGTTGCAGTGTGACTGACGTGTGCCAGGAAAGAAGAAGAAGAAGAAGAAGAAGAAGAAGAAGAAGAAGAAGAAGAAGAAGAAGAAGAAGTCGCGACTGAGTTTTAAGGAATTCTTTGAAGTTTACACAAAACAACATAAGAAATATGAGGTCGAGTTAGAAAAATCTAATAACTAAAATAAAACAGCAAGAAATAAACTACGGGAATTGTGTTGCAAAAAACGACATAAAAGGGTATCGATAAAATAAACCACAAACCATTATTGCTACCCCTTTGAAAGTTCAGCAGCTTTATTAACATCTTTTATGCAGTTTTCAATTAACATCCATAGGTAGTGTACCAACTAACATAAATGTTTAACGTGTTATTACCTTACAAAGCTTTGTTTTATTTAAACCTTCCGGACGTAAGAAACGAACATAAGCTTATTTGGAAATCTGATTTATCTTTGAATGTTTTCTAATAGAAGCTGTTGCTTTATCAAATCACCCTCTCAAAAGTTCCATCCTTCGTTATCTTACATTTCTATTCGCTCAAAATAATCGGTGAACCTGAGTGGGACTTGCATGAGATATACTAAAATCTGCTAAAGTCCTAGGTCGACGTTCATTGAGACCTTCACCATAACATAGGTTAATAACTAGGCTCGCAAAGGTTATCCCTTATCTCTGTCATGTTCAACGGACTGGGACTTTGGGTAACGTCAACAGTAACGTTGACAATCTACGCAAGGAATCATCATATGCAGCAGATGTCCCTAAACGTCTCCTTCCTCTTCACAGGGGCCCCAAGGGGAAAAAACAAACGATAGGTCCAGTGAAAACTATTGCTTTCAAAACTGTTATCAATATGTCTAGCACTGATAATTAGTGCACCTTGGTCAACTGATTTACATCTGTTGATTATTTCTTAATTTTACTGATGTCCTATTAACGGGTAAAACTATAGGTTGAAGTTCCTGGTCATTATAATCATCATTCCTTCTGTTACTGCTTATACTGTTGAGAATTATGTAATAATGGATAGCCTATATCCTACTAACTATCATGAAATAATAAAACAAATTATCATGGATAGAAAAGGCTGAAAAAATTTCACATTACTACGGCTTTCTCCTATTTTCTTTGGCTAATTTTTTCATGGCAGACTTATACTTACAAATATGTCCATGAATTGTGGTGGGTGAAAGAAGTAAGACTGTCGTCCTTGCAAAGTGATCAGATTCAAGCCC
>NC_089748.1:16680704-16713204 GCF_040412425.1 Macrobrachium rosenbergii
CTTCGTGGGTGAGTTTAACAAAACTTGTACAAATAAGAGAGCAGCCAGTAAACCCCTCATGCATGAATGGTAATTTGAGAGAGAGAGGGAGACAGGACCTATTTCCAGCAACCCTGTTCCTAAATGCCCCTTTCTCATTCAGCACTCCTCTTTTATCTTCAAGCCCTCCCAGAATACATGATACATAAAGTGTACATACATTATACATACAGGTATACATGTATGGTATACATACAGGGAATTCTAAGGTCCAGAAGAAAATATGCCAGAGCTCTTATCAATGACTGACATCATCCACTCACTCAAAACACCTGAGCAAATAAAGAGAAACGATTTTGGACCAATTCTGGCTCACTGTCTGCATGTCCACTTCATCTACCTCTCTGTTCCTCATTCCATTACTCAAGATCATGGAAAAGAATAAGCATAGACACAGCTAATAACCATGGAACAGACACACATGATAAACATATAACAGGCAATTTGCCGATTGGCTGTCAACTCGTCAGATAAGACAAGAGGCCTCTGCCTTTCTCCAAACACAACTTCATCCAAACACTTATGTCAATACAGGATGTAGTGATCTGATAGTGGTTTAAAAATATCTCCCTCTCATTCTCTACAACACACTAAGAATTCAAGTCCATAACACCCAGTATACAATTTTATATACTGCACCATATATTAAACAAATGGAAAAACATATCAAAACAGTTTAAGATTACATGATACACAATTTATCTGTAAGAAAAGACATTTTAAAATCATATCATCACAACAAATGACGAATCTGCAAGCAAAACATCAAAATTTTCACAGAGACACATAATATTTGTAGAATGGTTTTATATATTATAGCACCTTATATAATATATATATATATATATATATATATATATATATATATATATATATATATATATATATATATATATATATATATATATATATATATATATATGTCTTGGATGACTTTAGAAGAACTATGTGCTGGCCTGGCAGTGGTGCAGGTGCAATTGTGCTGACTTTGGAAATTTGCTCAGTTGGATACAGTGATTGGCAGTGGTGTTAGACATAGATAGATAATTAGATAGTTAGGGTTACGCTTCCGAAGAGACATATTATAGTAATTCTAGTACTGGCATCTCAGAATAAGTTTTGATGGTTCAGCGATTCATGTTAGGAAGCTGATGCTGTGAGTAGCGGTTGAATCAGTCTTTTTCTTGGGCGCGAAGTCTCTGTATGTTTAATAATGCGTCACAAGGCGTAAGGTTGTTAAGGTGGTATGCAGGGATTTATGGGCATGAATTCATTTTGGGGAGTGTTTAGGTATATATAAACTGTATAGTGTAAAGTAATTGCAGTATCTTGACTGCTTGTGTGTTGAAACACACGAAATACGCAAGCGCCTTTTTTTCTCCCACTCTCTCTCTCTGTCTGTGGTGAAAGAATTCCTGCACCGTTAAGCAGAGGCGTACGTAAGTGTTATTTTTTTTATTGTTAATTTAATGTCAGATTGGACTTTTCATTACACTGCAACTAGTAATCGGGCAGTGGCTGTAGTGACGTCATCCCTAGAGTGATGAATTAACTAGGTTTGTAGAGATTTTTCCGTTGAAGCATTAAACAGCGAAAGAGGTGGCAGTCACATTCTTTAACGGGTATATTTATTGTTATGGGGTTCCAGAGGTTCTGATTACAGATAATGGTAGAAAAAGTTAAGTATACCTTAGTTTTACCAGACCACTGAGCTGATTAACAGCTCTCCTAGGGCTGGCCCAAAGGATTAGACTTATTTAACGTGGCTAAGAACCAATTGGTTACTTAGCAACGGGATCTACAGCTTATTGTGGAATCCGAACCACATTATAGTGAGAAATGAATTTCTATCACCAGAAATAAATTCCTCTAACTCTTCATTAGCCGGCCGGAGAGTCGAACTCGGGCCTACCTAGTGCAAGGCCACAACTCGATTGACTCGCCCAATGAAGACTTAGATAATGGTAGAGAGCTTGTGAACAGGGTGTTATATAAAAATTTTTGTATCTAGTTTGAAAGCCTAGAACTGACAATCTTCATTCTAATACTTACTGAAAGAACAGCTTATTGCTAATTTTCATACAAACCTTGAAACTATGAACTATTGCTAGTTTCCATATATACACCTTGAAATTAAGAACCGTATTGCTAGTTTCCATACATACACCTTGAAATTAAGAACTGTATTGCTAGTTTCCATACATACACCTTGAAATTAAGATCTTGAGTCAAGTTACCGAGAGTGTCTTGCGGATGTAATGGGCATTTGGAAGGTCACTATCATTCCCTATAGACCAGAAGCGAAAGGCCTGTGTGAACAAGCAAATAGGAAGGTCATTAAAGCTCTTCGGATGACGGTTGGGGGAAATGATGTAAATTGGTATCGATATATTCCACAGGTGCAACATAGTATAAATACGATGGTTAGTGATACCACTGGAATGTCTCCCAATGAGACGCTGTTTGGTTATCCAGCACGGGGTGTGTTCGATTTGTTGCCTATTCCATCGGGTGATGAAAATCTCAGAGCGCTTGTTTGCACCGCGATAGAGAGATATGCGCGTCTTGCTAATAATCTTAAAATGAAAACACGAGACATGGTAGATAGAAACAATGCAAAGCCAGATAGAGTTAAAGTTGCTGTGGGAGATAGGGTTTTTGTGAAAATAAATGTCAGGAATCAGCTGAACTATAAGCTGGGTCCTAAATTTGAAGATCCTTTCCGCATTGTAGAAGCAAAGAAGGGGAATAGATTTGTTGTTCTAGATGAAAACACGGGAGTGTCTCAGTTGACACATATATCTAAAATTAAAAAGATGGGTTAATGGGAATCGTATGGGTTCATTCTTGGGTCGACTGTCGATATGACCGATTTACGTTATACACCACTTCCACGCAGCAAAGCTTTACAGAATGTCTTCTATGAGCCTCAACTGATACAAGTTAGATATGATATGGGGGCCATCCACGGTACGTCTGCAGGTTTCTATGCCTGCGCCTTCATCAGAGGATCCAGGGTTTTTGGAGAGATGTCCGGCAGGACGTCTACAAATCGCCTATGTTGCTGGGAGACATCTGTTTGGGGCAAAGGATTCATGAGCGCCGCATTCAACACGGGCTTGCGCAGTCGCAGGCCATTCAGCATAGTTGAATCACCAGGAATTCAAGACATGAAGAATACCATGGGCTTGTACAGTTGCAAGCCGTCCAGAATATTTGGACCATCAAGAATGCAAGATTTCAAGTGTTGCGTTCTATAAACGAACTGTTATTGGAATATCAATCGTGCATACAAGACATAATTTTTGTATCTAGTCCAGACAGTTTCCTATGATTTTGGGGTTGGCCCTACTGAATTTTCGATTGGACAGTTATCGTTTCTGGGCGAGGGCATCCAGAAAGTAGGTGGTCCGAACTCCTATTACGTCTTGGATGACTTTAGAAGAACTATGTGCTGGCCTGGCAGTGGCACAGGTGCAATTGTGCTGACTTTGGAAATTTGCTCATTTGGATGCAGGGAGCTATCTGATCACGATCTTTCGAACATTGAACTGAACCAATCCGCCGGAAGTGCCCCAGTTCTGGTGGGGTATGTGCGTGTATGTGTGCGATCTCCAATGCGATGTGTATGAGGAACAGTGACTCTCACAGAGAGACTGCCTCGATCTGGACTGGCTGATATGTGCTTTTAGCCTGGTGCAGTGTTTACAGAAACTGCCACTATGAAGATACATTATTCATGGCCATATAAAAAAGTAAGATCGTCCAGTGACATTTAGATCTTTTCCAGACTTTGGAGGGAGAACCCCCAGTTGAGAAGCAGTGAAACTAATTGATGTCTACATAATGAATTTTCCCATTCGTGCATTTTTCTGTTCTGAATAAGTAGATTCATTAACACCATTTCAGGTTTTAATATAATGATATGTTTCTGTCAACAGGAATTCTAGAGTTTCGTCTTGAGAGGACGAATATTTTGGAAGTGGTGTTTTTACTCGTACATACCATATGACATATATTGTGGTCTAGAATGACCTTATTACTTTGTTTGATGACCAAGGTGTTATTCACTAGCATTGCTTGTGAAACAGTATTTCCTCTAGTTATGTTTTCCATTGACAGGGGTGTGAATCATTCCATTTCATGACCGTAGCTTTTGCTGAATCACTTTCGTTAAATTTGCAAATAAAGTCTAGTTTTGTATGTCAGTGTTTAATTTCAGTAGGCCTTTGTGTAAATATAGGTTTAGTGAGAGAAGGAGAAGGGATTTGCTGACCCAGGGATGAGCCGTGCTACCACAGGCATCTTAGAGAAGTAAGATGATTGATCCTATTCTTAGAAACAGATACAGCAATAAAAGATGGCCCTGTTTGACCTAGGGAACAGGCCCATTAACATATACAGTGTGTATGTATATATATATATATATATATATATATATATATATATATATATATATATATATATATATATATATATATATATATATATATATATATATATATGTGTGTGTGTGTGTGTGTGTGTGTGTGTGTGTGTGTCATCAATCTTTGCAAGTATTCTAAAACATATGTCAAAGTATCAACATACTATCTCTCAACACATAAACACACACACACACACACACACCCACACACACACACACATACACGTATGTATGTGTGTAAAAGTGACTTCCAAGCACAAGATAAGATAAGAAAAAGGACTAGAAAAATACCGCTTAAAAATATAGAGTACATTAGTATATGTAGTTTAATATCATTACGGTAATGAATAACGTTTATTTCTAAATAATATATGGTGTGTGGATAGAGGCACTTGAAATTTTTTAAAGTTCATTATATTTTAGGGCAATGAATAATGTTTACTTTTGTCTTTTGTACTTTACCTTAAAATTGATGAGACTTAAATGGTCATGGGTAGGTTATTCCCACAAATACACACACTGGCTCGTCTAAATCCGCACTGCTCTTCCACCTGTCAGTGTCTGTTAATAAATGGATACCAAATCCAATAATAGTACTGTACATTTCCTTGGTATATCGAACATACACTGAGTATTTTTCTTTGATTTATAAATTCTTTGCTTTAGAAATAACTAACTTAAGAACTGAAAGCCACATGTTCTCGTGCCATAAAAAAACTCGGATAAATATTCCATTCGAGAAATAAAATAGGTTTTCCTGCAAATGGACTAATCGTGGTTTTTAACCAAGAGTAATAAGATATTTCTTAATTCAGTATGGGTGAGATGGAACAGGGGCACTTGCCCAATGAATTTAGAGTTTGACACTGAATGATAAGTAAAGGGGGAATTGTGAAAATGAAACAGAGTACAAGCGAAAACAGATGCTATATCATCTTGCAACTTTTGTGACCGCCCAATATTTCTCGTTCAAGTCTACTGAGAATTTCATCCGGCCTCTAAACAGGACGATTTATTATGAAAATTATTTATATACAAGCATTCGATTTATGACAGCCGACGAGAAAAATATTGTAATAAAAAGATATAGTACATGTGAAAGATTAGTTTAAGTTTCATATTTTACACTGGAAATAAAGAGTAGTTTTTATATCAAAGGAGAAAGGACGGGTAACCATTGACCACGTGTAGCCTCGATGCAACAGGAAAAAGAAACAGAAAGAGGGGAAAGTAGTTCTGCCTATCTTCGAAGCAGGCGGTCGACTCACCTCTTCAAAACTAACCTTTGATTTTTAGCGCTTTACTCGTTCTCTGAACTTAAGGGGAAAGGGACTTTCCTTCCAGGAACTGCCTTGTACCATACATCTCCTCAAATAACTAGTTTAGTTTTTTAAGCAGCAAAATAAGCAGTTTAGCAAATGACAGCAGGAAATCATTGCGGAGGTTATATTTGTTCATGGATATAAATTCTATTTTTCGCACATAATCAACATCAAGTGGTTTCTTTAAAGGGAGTCGCTCTAGACAATGGTCACTAACAATTTCATACAGCAGCTGCTAAATCGTGGATGAATCTCCGATTCTTTCATATACACAGAAAGCTCTTACCTCCCTGTACTGAAAATACCATTCACCTCTCTCTCTCTCTCTCTCTCTCTCTCTCTCTCTCTCTCTCTCTCTCTCTCTCTCTCTCTCTCACGCAATCTAGCTGTTCCTGAATATTGGGGCACTTCTTTTAACACACCATTCCCATTGCCCCTAGCCTAAACTTTCGAGGTTTTTCTATACTCATTCCTCCCTGTATTTTCCAATTATACATTTTGTTTTAGTACAGTAACTGCTTCCATGTTTTTTTCACGTGATGAAACTATCCCCAACACTCGGGTCTACCCGTTCAACCATGTCAAATATTTTTTTCGCGTTGCCTATATGTACCACTTTTCTTCACGTTTTAATTCAGCTTTCACAGTAGTACTGTATGTATGTATATATATATATATATATATATATATATATATATATATATATATATATATATATATATATATATATATATATATATATATATATATATATAAATATATATTTATATATATATATATATATATATATATATATATAACATTAAGCTGCAAACGTCCTTTAATATACAATTCGCTCTACCTTCGGGTTACATGTATGAAAATATATTTCTGAGGTAGAGCGAATTGATATTAAAGGACGTTTGTAGCTTAATGAATCACGGGGATGTGATAAAACCCAGCCCACACACACACACACACACACACACACACACACACACACACATATATATATATATATATATATATATATATATATATATATATATATATATATATATATATATATATATATAATTTACATTAAGTAATTTTCATGAGCATATGGACATCTGTAGAATGTAGAACAAAAAATAACAGTTACTGGGTTGTTCATTCATAACTCCTGATTCAAAGATGAGTGCTTGTGCGTAAAACTTCATTAATAGCAGATCCAATTTTTTTTACTAGACGTGTAGGACCTTTTTTTCGAATACCTTCAGCAATCAATCTACAGCTACCAACCATTCTATCGAAATATTTCTAGTCCTCCCTCTCCTCTTTCCACAAGACATATCCAAAATTTTGCACATTTCCACTAATCTCTTCAGTCTTCATTGGTCATATTTTCATCAATGTTCATTTTTTTTGCACTACTTTAATGATTCTCGCACTTCACACCCTTTTAACCAACGATACGCAAATTATGCTTGGCAATCGATTCATCTCAATCTTCCTCAATCTTTCTTTGGTTTGGCTTCAACTGAAGATCTAATCAAAATCAAAAGAACGACAGAGATGAGTTGAAACTACTTTCAATGCATTGGACTTCACTGATTAAAAGAGACCGCCGTGTATACGTTTTCAAGACAATGACCCAATAATTAAAAAAATAAGAGCTTATGTAAATTTCTAGATAGAAGATGAAGAACGGCGTAATTAATTATTAATTAAGGCTTTGTAAGTTGAAAGGAAGCCAAAGGAATATCGTTTTTTTTTTAAAGAAACATCTACGAGTGCGTATCAGTCTGATAACACGAAAAATTATGTAGAATGCAGATTGTGTACCATGAACACCAGCGCACTTGAGTAAATAAAAAAAAAAAAGGAACAGACATAAGTATCCGAAATGACAAAAACTGTTACCGTAAGGAGAAAATTAGGTACTGGAGTTTACGGCCTAGGTATATGAATGAAGGCAAGTATACCAAAGTCAAAATAATTGTAAACCGAGGAACAAAGCATTGTTATGAAATAATTGTGAATGGAGTATTTTATTTTTAATAAATCAAATTTAATAGACAAACGAGAAAACGAAAATTCAAGCAAAGATAAACAAATGTCAGTACGACAGCACAGAAAACCCTCCCATCGAAACAAAAGACCTGGAAGAAGGGAACTGGACTTAGGGTCCTTTCGCAAATTTAAGATGAGTAAACTATAGAATACTTCAAATAATTATGCTTTGGATACAAGGTGCTTTAAAAATGCGAGGTAAATAAGTTTATAATACTTTTAGATATAAATTACTGCTTCATATATAGTAAAAGGTAACATAATAAAGGTGACTGATAGATTGGTTTATTTATTTCTGTAGTCTGGCGTCTAATAACAATGGTTATTGGCCCCCAAAATTATTAGATGCTATAAAAGAACTTAAAAAAAATATAAAATCCGGATATAATTTTCTTTAAACCTTTTATTGGTTTGACCAATACGGTGCACATGGAATTCATATCCTATGTAAACATTCTGATTAAATTTTACAAGAAATTATAGATATATAAATTTGTATATATATATATGTGTGTGCGTGTGTGTATATACATACATATATATATATATATATATATATATATATATATATATATATATATATGAATGTCTTTTCCTGTTTCCTGTAATACTACAGTGTAATATGAAAATAAGAAGGCCCATAAAACACTATTTAAACGTTGAAACCATATATTTCGGGCCCGAAATATATGGTTTCAACGTTTAAATAGTGTTTTATGGGCCTTATTTTTCATATATATATATATATATTTATATATATATATATATATATATATATATATATATATATATATATATATATATATATATATATATATATATATATATATATATATATATATATATATATATTTAAAAAAACTTGAATTTTCGACAAACCTCATTATACCATCATGGAGAAACAATTTGGTAACTTTGCACTTTGAATGTCTCTCTCTCTCTCTTTATACACAGTACACATTTTACTAAATCCTGCTGTATTAAGATGTTACTTTCAAGCCCCGCTCTCTCTCTCTCTCTCTACAGATCCTTTTACGTCCCTGCTATGGCTATAATGTTATATTTTAAACTCTCTCTCTCTCTCTCTCTCTCTCTCTCTCTCTCTCTCTCTCTCTCTGCGGATCCATTTGCCATATTACGTTCTGCAGTGGCTATAATGTTATTTTTTAAGCCCCCCCCCCACCTCTCTCTCTCTCTCTCTCTCTCTCGAGATCCATTTATCACTGTAAGTCTTGATATAGCTGTGATATTTTTTAACGTTCTCTCTCTCTCTCTCTCTCTCTCTCTCTCTCTCTCTCCAGATCCATTTATCACAGTAACACTTTCTCTTTCTGTCTCTACACATCCATTTATCATAAGAAGTCTTATTATAGCAAGTTTTTTTTTTATTTCTCGCTCTCGCGCGTAATGGTGAAACCAATAGTTCCTAGAATAAGTGGAAACAGAAGAATTGCGCTTCTTGGCTCACATGGAAATTGCCTGATCACTCCAAGATTGTAAGCAGTCATCATTGCAATAAATACTTTATCAGTCACAGTTCCATTTTATAAAAAGGGGAAAAAAGGTTCGAAAAGGGCAAAGGACTTGATAAAAGTGTTGAGAAACTCCTATATATATATATATATATATATATATATATATATATATATATATATATATATATATATATATATATATATAAAATATATATATTTTCCATGTAAAATGTTTTTTTGATTTTGATATATTTACAATTCTAGTTATATTGTGTTCTGTGTAGTAATGATAGTTATTGAAATATTGTATGTAGTGTAATGTCAGATCTCAAAAGAGTTAATGGTTTGGGTAACTTAACAGCGTAATTCAGGATTAGTAATACGTTTTAATAATAATGTAGTATGTGACTGCACATTTTGTCCCCTAGCAACATGTGTTCTGTACTCGTGATTTCGTATGTTGTGTTTTAGTTCAATTGTCGTCGCGAAAGATAACGCATTAACAAGCAAGGGGATGGCAATCAAATCGTGTAAGGTTTTGTCTCATACGAGAAAGAGACAAATGATTTCGCAATGTTTCACTTACTGTTCTGAAAACCAACTTTGGTACTTCTTCTTGTTTAGGAAGCATGACGTTTGTGACTGGTCAGCTGCCATCTGTTTTGATCGTGTTGAGATTTCGTTAAGAGCTTTGTCCCATATGATTTTCTGCTTGAGTCACGTAAGCCTTTTTGAGAGTAAATACACATATCTCGATTGATTATATCATGTTTTATAAGACTGCACTACTCTGATCACATATTGTTCTAACACTCTAGTTGGCCCCAACACATTTTGCTCAGGTAATGACATCATCTGATTGTTTCATTTCTATCTGGAATCCAAAAATTCATTCATTCTCATTTTACAAACCGTTCGTGTAGTTTCTCTCTCCTTCCTCAAAGAGAGAGAAATTATTAACAAAGTGTTAGTGCGGTCACTGGTATTGGTTTTAGCTTTTGAGATCTGAATGTAGGAAGAGTGTGTAATGGCACCTAACAAAAAAGTGTGTTTTGTGAATCTCAAGCAGCTGCATTTCAGGTGATTTTGCAAAAGTTTTCACAAGACTGTGAAAGGTAAAGTGAATTTTACTTATTATTACCATGGTATAATAAGGTACATTAGGGAAATTGTGCCTTAGTAAAATTATTATTGGTAAATCTTTTGTGTATTTTTGTGTGTTCTTGTGTTTGCAATCTCTTAATTTTTCACATTTTATATATTGGTGATTTAAATTTTATTTACTTAGCATTTTATATATTTCTTGATAATTTAACATTGCATACTTGATTTAATTTTCATTTACTACGATTTTCTTTTCAAATCTTTTGCAGTTCTTAACAGTTCAAAATTTGCTTGATTAATTCAATTTCTTCATAAATTAAAGTTTTTGTGATTTAGTTTTATTTATTCATTTAATTCAAGAATTACATTTTGTGTTGTTTTCAAGTAATAGTAAATTTTTTTCAGATTGTGAATTCTAATTATAAATTTTGAATTTAAAAATAAATTTTTGTATTTAAAGTCTTTAAAAAAAACCAGTGAATAGGATTAATTGTTTGCATAAGGCAAAGTGATAAACATGTTTTGTTCCTTTAGTTTTGTTGAAGTGAATTAAGACCAGGGAAACAGTTAAAGTTATTTGATGGAGTGATGCCCTTTTGCTCTAGTTTATATCTTGTTTATTGTTGATGCCTCACACTTCTTTTGATAAACTTAGTTTGATTTTTCATGTGATTAATAAGTTTTTAAGGGATCACTATTACATTTAGAGTACTCAGTCGTAAGCTTTATTGTTATGCGATTTCAGATATCTGCCTGAAGAGAAGTAAATTTTTGAATTCTGTGATTAGTTGTGTAATAATCAGGTACTTAGTACACATCGTGACAATATATATATATATATATATATATATATATATATATATATATATATATATATATATATATATATATATACACACGTACATACATACATATATATGTATATATATAAAACATATACTGTACGTATGTATGTGTGTGTGTATCCACATACACCGTAGAGTTTCACGTTTAAAAGTATTTCGCAAATAAAATAGAAACAAAACTCCACACTCAGGCAAGCTAATCCCTACGCTGTGATTAGGAAGAATAAATGAAGGAAAGAAGGAAAAAAACTCTGAGAACATTACGCAACTGCAACTCTCGTCGGAAGTTTTTATTTAACCTCCCGACTTCAACGTCGCTCGGATTTCCTTTAATCCCCGAGAGCATCGTCCGTACAAACTTTCGAAATTCTAGTGCGCCGGGGATCCCTGTAATTGCTGGTCATTTCTTTCATTCGCTTGTTCTTGATGTCCTTTGGCTGAATGCTTGTTTATAATTCATCGCAATACATTTTTCATTTTATTAGTACTGTATATATCAGCATATGACTACCGACTACGATTGGACCTGGTGGAAGTTTGCAGGTTACTATTCGCCGGGTAGGGAGTTCCATTATTTATTATTATTTTTGAAAATAATTATTGCAACACTGTATTCATCTGATAACTTATTAGTTCTGTCATTGGTGTTCATACAATGGGAAAAGATAGAGCATTCTTTTACTTGCAATGAGAAAAAAATTATACAAAATACAAAATATAAGCCGCCAACGTTCCATCTAGCGCAGCAGGACATGCAGCAAATTTATTAACACTCGACGACATGTTCACAACTGATGTATGAATACCTGAACCAGAGTAGAATAACAGGACATATTCGTATGCAGGGCGCGGACAGGAAAATGGTCAATGATTCTCAATAATAGATAACGAAACTGCCTCCGACTGTGGTCGACTGTCAATAATGTGGTTAGCTGATGTTACGCTTGGCTTCACTGTCACCTCACAGACCGTTTTCCGTATCCTGAGGGCATGATGCATGAAGATGCCTCGCTCAGAGAAGCATGGTCAGAAACTTTACCAGGTTGGATGATCGTACGGGAGGTTTGATTTTCAATATCTGCCGTGTCTCATGGATGCCTAAACGGTAGATAACCTTGGGGTTATCGTTGTTACCAATGAAATTAATAAATTCACTCCAAGTAGTGTTAATATGGCATAAAGTTCTCTCAGAAAGTCACCTTTTACGCATGCAATCGTAGCTGTTGGACATTCTGGGGCATCAGAACACAAAGATTACATTCTTCTTCCTATGGGCACTGTGTGTGATTGGGTTGGATGTTCATCAACCTGTGGCCATTGTTGGGTCAAAGGGTGTGACGTATATTGCTATGGTATCATGCAAAACCTGTTCATTGGCTGACGTAAAAATTTCGGCTTCGGTAGAAAATCAAGTTTGGGGTTATCATTGTCCGAGTGAGGGAGGGTGGTTTATGAAGAGGGCTTCCAGTTAGGGCCAAACGGCTACACTGTCTTCATGGATGCAACCCTAGAGGTGATGAAGGGGGCCTTCTTGATAGATATCTCTAGGAAGGATCTGAGAGCATGTTCAGGATGCCTGGGTTTTAGGGGATGTTGTTTCGGTATAACCAGTCGAAGATATGCCATCTGATTTCACTGATGTGCCCATCGATGAACAAGAACTCCTTGTCATTACTTCATTCCTATCGTCGGTGGGGAGTCTTTGATAGCCTCCAGGAACATAGCTGATGAATACATTGCCAAGGAGTCCCAAATCCGTAATGTGCCCATTATTGAAACCCTTTGGCTCTCTTGAACTGGGTTTACCATAATGATAACATCCGAAATCTCCATATCCCTGAATATGCCATCCAATCACTCATGGAGATGTGTAGCGAGAAGGCCCCCTTCATCACGCATAGGGGCAAAGCATTTACCAGGAAGATGGCACGGCCATACGGTTCCCATTTGTAATTCCTTCGTCAACATTTATAAGCCTATAGTTAAAGAACATATCTTTCCTTAGCCTACATAGCTCCCCCCGTCACCTGCTTCAGGATGATAGATATCACCTTTGTCCATAAGGGTAACAAAGACGAGATAAATTCACTAACACGAAAATTTAAAGCGCCTACACTTCTCTTCTACTCAGGTGATATGAAACCCTGGAGAGAAGTTCTTTTCCATGATCTGCTTATACATAGGCATACTGACTAAGGTACATCTCACATGAACAGATCTGAGCCTTTGTCTCAACAGGCAGCACAAATGTTCTGATTGTTATAAGCATAGCATCAACAACTATGCATCGCTTAAGCTCCGTCGCCCTCTGCCAAACAGGAACTTAATCAAGATGATGAACATCAGAGTTTTAGATCTTTTACATAGCTTATGCTTTTCACTCTTACGACAGCGAACACTCTGATCTGTTCTGGTTTTCCATTCCTTAAATGGAAAGTCTGTAATTACTTCAGGGACCAAATTAAAATTCAAGAGATTCTGTAACTTTTTTATCATTAAATAAATTAAACTGAATATTGTAGTATTAATGAAGACAAGGGAAAAAGCCAATTTCTAACTCGAACAGCGATAAAACCAAGAGATATATGAGAGCAAAAAAGAATAACCAGGAAATAAAAAAACTGAAGAATTATCTATGAATAATATGCGCCAGGTTAATAACAACAGGAATTATACAAATAGAAACTTCACACAAAACACAACTTGTTTTGTCTTTTCCCGGAAAAAAAGAGAGGCTTTGAAAAGATTATCAATACATTAAAAAAGAATATCATTAAGAAATCTTAAAATATTAATCATG
Organism: Macrobrachium rosenbergii; assembly: GCF_040412425.1. NCBI lineage: Eukaryota > Metazoa > Arthropoda > Malacostraca > Decapoda > Palaemonidae > Macrobrachium > Macrobrachium rosenbergii. The sequence continues at coordinate 16,694,750 of NC_089748.1, forward strand.
AATACAATTAACGTACCACAATGGATATAGGAGCTACGTAATTTCACAAATAATAATGACCGGATCCAGTCAATTCATGGATAAAAGATACTTACCCGAAATGACCAACTACTGTATATGCATGATCATTAAACCACCTTAAATATACAGCATAGTGGGACTCATATAACCGTGAATAACGAGATAACATATCAGCTGGAGTCAGAGCTTCAGCCATGAATTAATCTCCCTGGTTAAAAGGCCACCAGCATCACCTACTCATCAGACTAATGAAACGTTGTCGACGTCGCAATAAGGCCATAAACAGACTACAGCATACATAACAAGATGGATTAGAGGCTGCTGCAGACATTAGCTGTATCTTGCATCCTTAAAAGAATTTATTACATCTTAAACAAAAACTTAAAAATGAACAAGTTAAATAAACGGCACAAAAGGCTGCAGATTACACGCTCCGTTTTAGTGGGAATACAATAAAATGCAGAAAATGTAAAATCAGAACATAACCAGAGTAATCAAGATTTTGTGAACAGGAAGTTCTCTGGTTACAAGCATTTCTCTCTCTTTGTGTGTGCCAATTCACAGTTCCTTAGCAGGTGATTGTGTCACTAACTGAGGGCTATAAACGGGCGGCTGCACACACACACACACACACACAAATATATATTAAGCCTTTGAACAGAGAAGAACTATGTGATGACCAGTGAGTGTCGTTTCGCTGCAGGTGGATTTGCGCTGACATTGGAATTTGCGCAGTCAGATGCAAAGAGCTATTTGATCATGGTCCAAGCACATGGAAATCGCATGATAGGACATTGTAACGATGCACCGGAAATGCCCAGTTCCGGGGAGGTATGCGTGTGTGTGTGTGTGTGTGTGATCCCCCATGATATATGATGGGAGGAACACTGACTTACTACTTTGCTTGGTGACAAGGGCGTTATTAACCAGTATTGCTTGGCATAAAATAATGTCTATGCTTGTTTGTGAAACAGTATTTCCTCTAGTAACGTGCTCCTTTGATAGGGAGTGTGAGTCACTCTATTTCATGACCGTAGCTTTCGCAGAGTTACTTTCATTAAGTTTGTCAATAAAGTCTAGTTTTGTATATCGGTGTCTCATTTCAGTAGGGCCTTTGTATAAAAATAGGTTTAGTGTGTGTCTTATGACGAAAAGAGAAGGGATCTGCAGACCCAAGGGAGGGCCACGGCTACCAGTAACATCTCAAGGAAGGTCCTAAAACAGATACATCAATAAAAAGATGGCCCTCTAACCCAGGCTGTTGACAATATATATATATATATATATATATATATATATATATATATATATATATATATATATATATATATATATATATATATATATATATATATATACATATATATATATATATATATATACATACATATATACATAATGAAATTTTTATCACACCGTGATTTATATACAATCATGAAGCTACAAATGTCGCTTAATATCAAATTCACGCTACCTCGGGAATATCTCTTGATGGCGTAGTGGTAACATCTACTGGAGTCGCTGAATAGGCCCGTGTCAAGGGTTCGTGTCCCGACGGGTGCCAATTCAGTTATCACTTATATAAATTCCCCTTCGGTGATAATTCTCCTTCGGAGATATTCCCGAGGTAGCGTGAATTTGATATTAAGCGACATTTGTAGCTTCATGGATATATATATATATATATATATATATATATATATATATATATATATATATATATATATATATATAATATATAATGTGTATGTGTGTTTAATGTATATGTATATATATAATGTATATAATTATAATATTACACCTACATATTCTGGTTTACAGTTTCAAATGGCTTCACCGTCATTCACCGTCAGTCATATTTTGAAAGTTTTATGTTCGGCTTTAGTCTGAAAATAAAATGAATGGCAAGGAGGCAGATTTACAAATGACCTGAAATTCGTTCGGTGTCGTTAAAAAATCAAAACTTGAACAAGAATATTATATATACAAATATGTGTGTGTTTGTGTGCGCGTGAGCGCCTTTTTTACCATAATCTACTCAAGTCCTATGGAATTTGGAAGTGCCCGTGAAACGGTATTAACATTACAAAAGTATGTACAGTACTTTGATTGACAAGACTCTGGTCCTGAATGTGGAGAGTTGGTAAGTGACAGGAATATTTGTATGAAATATGCAGGTGTGGAATAACGAAGTGGTATTAGGAATGGACGTGTTCCTCTCATGAAAGGAGTCATTCCACTGTTCTTTCAGTCCTCGTTAGCTCCCTCATCTGTCGAGTCGAGTCTGGTGGGTGAATTCGCTGAAACAACAGCTCAATAATTTCCAGTCTAGGAATCGTCGTTGGTACGCCCATGCACATTCCGTATGCACACTTATCACTCACCAGCTGTCAACATTTACCAGCAATCAGGATTGAGTTTTGTAACTGGGAATACAAGGTTTTTCGCGTTAATCGGGTTTTTGGCGGCCTTCTTCAACGAAAATTCCATCACCTATCTATCTATCCATATATGTCTATCTTTCTATGCATTATATATACATATACATACAACACATATATATGTGTACATATACACACATTATATATATATATATATATATATATATATATATATATATATATATATATATATATATATATATATATATATATATATATATATATATATATATATATATATATATATATATATATATATATATATATATATATATATATATATATATATATATATATAGTGACATCTCTAAATAATTATTATCCTTCTGTCATTTCTTAAAGTTTTCGGCTTCAAAGTCAACTTATTCAACATATCTCAGTGTTTTGTATGTTGAACATTAGCAGTAAACTAGCATTATTTCCTTAAACCATTGCTATTTCAAATTTCATTGCATCCATTAGCATATTATCCAAATAGTAATGTTTAAAATAAGAGAAACTGAACAATGAACAATAGAGACAAGAATAGGGCCATAACCCAGTACCGATTGCCCCGTACCTCCATATCCTCTTAGAAGTTGAAAATTGTTTCTGTTTTAATGCCCTTGCTCCCTTCAGTTCAATGTCCTAAGAATAATCTACCTATACCTCCTTTCTCATCATTTCTGCCTGAAGATACAGATGTTCCTTTTCAAGAAGTATGTTGTCAACAAAGATGAACTCAACCATAATAAACTCAACCATGATAAACTGTCTTTGTCGTTGGTGCAGAACTGTTCTATTCTTCTTCTTATTACTTCTTCGATCAATTAATCTTGAAATCTTGAAGCGAGCTACAACCCACTGCTCCACGTGGCGCGAGACCCACCTTGAAATCGAGAGTCAAACAGCTCTTGACAAATAATGGATTTCAAGATAAACTGATCGAAGAAGTGATAAGAAGAATAGAGCAGTTCTACACCAACTACAGCAAAAAACCAGGCGACGGCGATAAAAATATCACCATTAATCATCGAACCGAATACAACGATAGATTCGAGGAAGAGAAAAAGGCGATCACAATATCATCAAGAGAGGAATAACACCTAAAGCCCTGTTAGAACAGATTCATGTACATATTTACCGCAAACCGAATTTGACAGCTTCTCTCATAATGAGAAATAATACCAGCCCGAACCCTGACAGTGCCAGCGTCGTTTATCGCTTTACCTCCCAGAGAGGATGTGCCAGTCCTCCGGAAAAACATACGTTGGTCTAACTTCCACCACACTAAAAAGACGCCTACAGGCCCATCGAAATAATGGATCCATCCACCAACACTACAGAGATCATCACAACCAAAAACTTATGGCACAAGAGCTAGTGGAGAATACACATATCATCTACACAGAACACAGTCGCCATAGATTAATCACAGGAGAATGTCTGCATTTTATTACATAAACCTACATTGAACAGACAACTAGAAACGAGAAAGATCGCTCCCATCTAGCAGATGCCCTACAGCAAACAACGCTAGCATAAGAAACAACCATAACAACGGCAGCAACACCTTTTAAATTACACGCTTTCTCTCCCCACACCTCTTTCCACTCCCCCTATCCCCATAATCCGTATACCTGCATTTCCGTTTTTGCTCTGATTGTTGCCACCAGAACACGTGATTGTGTTTTCATTATTTTCACAAAATAAATTATTTTCTTATTATAAATTTCATTGTATTGTAACTTTTATAACTGTAAATAAATTAAAATTGTTTATTTTGCACTTATTGATATTATAATGATTCATTGTATTATTATTGTTTTGGACGCTACATATCCGTCTGCACACTGTAACAACACACAGGACGCTTTGTCCAGATTATACACTTTGAAGAGGTCACGACGAGTGACGGAACAGCTGTGGTGTTGTGTTTTTAGTAAATGGAACAAAGAGTTAATCTTCGTTTTTTGTCCATCAATTGAATTTGGAAGAACGGAGAAGATTCAGAAAATATTGTCAAACTAATAAGTTGATCAACAATAAAAAAGCCATAGAATTCAACGAAATTTCTATGTATTTATTTATGTATATATATGTATGTGTATGTATATATATATATATATATATATATATATATATATATATATATATATATATATATATATATATATATATATATATAATATATAAAATCTCATTTTGCTATATTCTTTGCACTATCAGTTCGGAGTCTGAAGCTACGCACATACAAGGCAGCTGGAATGCCGTTATTTCCTCCTTCTATACTCCAAAGTTGCTGTTGGCCTCAGAAATATAAGCTAATCTGATATTTAGGCAGCAATTCCTTCCGAAAAGAAGCCTGCAACCCTTAGGATCTCCAGTGTATATGGGTAACACTGATCCATATCGCAAATCATTAGCAATCCTTACGCCATAGCCACAAGAATCATTTGTAAATGGAGTTACCTAAAGTATATGGTACCCTCTGGTTTTAAGAGAGAAGCTCACCTGCTATTTACGGGTCATTTCCTTACTTGGTGGGTTCACATCAACTCTCATACGTCTTGGGGCATCTCAAAGCATTTTACTCCCTGGAGCAGTAATGTTCGGGTCATATAGCTCGCTACCACTGTGGGAAAAGTCCTTAGTGAATAAAATGACATGAACGCTGCCGTGATGTGTGAGAGGCTAATCTGCTAAATCTGCTATTTAGTGTGCAATTCATCCCCCAAGGATATAACCTTCCACAAGTACTCTTCAGCTTTGGGATACAATATATCTCACACCTTGGGCAGCCCTGTCCAAGCTGTGCTGCATACTTGAACGGAAATAGCAGTTCCAAGTGAATAGACTGACCTGATCATATGGTTGCTGTTAGTCTTAAATGAGAGCGGCACATTCGGCATTCATGGCCCAATTCCTCCCATTGTGGATCTACAATCCCAATCTAAACTTATAGAAACTCCCCTGACTGGGATTCGGTGAATATAATGCAACGAATCCCAGTCAGTATTTCGGATCCATAATGGGAGGAATTGGGCCATGAATGCCGAATGTGTCACTCTCATTTGAGGCTGAACCACATGGACAGGTCAGTTTGTTCACTTGGAACTGCTATATTCCCAGGACAGTGGCACTTCTAAGGGCAACTGGGTCCTGGTATCTTTCAACTTTAATTTTAATTCCTTGACTGCACAGGTATAAGACCAAGTCAATTTTGTGAAGTTTTCAGCAAATGGAGCTCATCCTGGTTCTGCAGGTAAAATATGTGGCAGTAACCTTTGCCTTGTTTTATCGTTGTTACAGGATCCGGCTCAAGGCTGAAATATATAAAAATATAAAAAACCTGCCAAAAAGAAATGCATTATGGTGCAACTTAGAATCAATCCAAACTACCAACAAGAACGAACTCGTCACAAAAGTTAATATTAAAGTCATGGCAGCAGCCCCATAAACCTCCATATTTAGAGAGAGAGAGAGAGAGAGAGAGAGAGAGAGAGAGATAAAATCAAATACATGATTGCCAGTCGACCAAACTTTCAAATCCAAAAGAAATTGAAATGACAAAGAAGCGACCTTTATGGCAATGGGGTTTCCCAGGGAGAAGGCATTGTGACAGTGGTATGGTGTGGTTGCGTTGGATAGGAGTGAGGGGCTTTCCCATAGAGGACCCATACAGGCAGGGAGCAGGAGGCGACGGCAAGAAACAGGTCAAACTCAGCGCTTCGAGCAAACAATTGCTGGTCTCAAAATGGCCGCACTTCACTAAAAGGCATTCTGTCCACCCGAAATTCGAAGTTCGTGGAGTTCTTTTTATGGGTGCTTTTGACGGAATTATTTAAGACAAAATATAAGGCCTGGAACTAGTCAAAATAAGAACTCACTTTTTCATGACAAAGATAAGTAATCGATTAGGTAAATATGTTTAGATGTGTGTGACTGAACATCAGATCATGAAAGAGAAAATAAAGGGAAGTAATGAATCTCTTAATGGCATTCAGTCAATAGTAAATATGTAAATATTACAAACAAGCTACAGTGTATTTTTTAGTAATAAATATGAGTTATTTTGTTTTGCATACTTACAATGCAAGCGAAAATTATCAAACAACTCTAGAAAAAGTAAATAAAATCAATAGGAAAAAGGGGTTGTAAAGACTGAGATGGTGATAGAATGAATGAAATAAATGCATATATCATAATACATGGGAAAAAAAAAACATGCTGATTGTCACACATCAGGGACAGAACACAAATGAGAAAAACAAATTGTTAATGAAGCGAAAAATAAAAAAAAGTTTAGAGTAATGAGACTGGGCAGAAGCAAAGCATAAGCCCATAGTACTAAAATACCGATTCAGTGCAACAACAACAAAAATACAACTTAAACTACAGATGAATCAATATTCTGCTTCGTGATCACGTTTCAAGTTAGTCTTGTCTGTCTTGCGATGTAGTTAACTTTACAGTTTCAAGATCAAATCCAATCTTGTAACGCAGTACAGAAATGCAATCGGTTTAATATCAAGATACTGTTAACTCATTGTGGAATGGAATGGAAGATAGAATTTAGGCCAAAGACCAAGTGCTGGGACCTATGAGATCATTCGGCGTTGAAAGGGAAATTGAGAGTAGAAAGGTTTGAAAGATGTAACAAGAGGAAAACCTCGCAGTTGCACTATAAAACAATTGATAGGAGAGGGTGGAAAGAAAGATGGAAGAAAGACAATATGAACGGAGGTACAGTAAAAGGGATGAAAGGGTTTGCAGCTAGGGGCAGAAGGGACGCTGCGAAGAACCTTAAGCAATGCCTACAGTGCACCGCAAGAGGTGCACTGACGGCACTATCCCCCTACGGGGATTAGCTCATTGTGAAGCTACATCCTACTCAAAGAGTTTCAGACACTAATCTGACAAACCTCATAACACTAATGAGTATAAACTTTACAGTAACTATGATTCACCTTTACAGTGGCTATGATTCTGCAACGAATTGTTGCCGACTACTAAACACCACAATTCTTTTGTCAAGTGGCCTAGTAATTATTTAAACCTGTCATGAGCAATGAATTTGCAGTAGCCTACTGAACCGGGTGATTATCGCCAGATCAAGTTTATTTACGTGATCGGTGAAATTATTTCTCCATTCATTAAAATAAAGATAAATTTAAAAAGTAGAAAGCATCTCCGTTTCGACTTCGAACCTACAGAATATATTTTTTGTCGGAAATAGAAATGGCCTAAAAGCTACTGGCAAGTTATCTATCTTCCTAGCTATCCATCCATCTTCTCAGCCACGTCCCAGTGCAGAAATGATTTATTACACAAAGAAAAATGTTTGCAACAAGGTACTTGTGCTGGGAAAGCTATAGTAGGAGATAACTCCAGTCATTTGAAAAATTAATTACAAAAACTTAGTCACTTCTTTCTAGAATGTATTTCCTCTGAAGCGTATTAATGTGATTTGCTAATAAATAATTATCGTTTCTTATGACTTTCTAATTTACTGTGTATTTTGAGCAATTAGATTTTCTTAAATCTCCTCTTCTCTAGACTGGATAAAGAACGTTAATTACATAAAGCTAATGACAAAACAGCGTTACAAAAACAATCTAAATCTTGATCTAGCGACATTCGTATTTCAGTTTTCATTTTAAAAATAATCACTTTTACAAAGTTACATTTAAGCATTAATTTCATACCTTCCATTAATGTTATCAGTCTACTTTCCTTTCATGTCTCTGTTCTTAATGTTCGGCTAACTACCTACAAACGGACCTCCAAATGGATTATTTCAGAGACAAAAATTCAAGGTAAGGATCTAAAACTAAGACATATGACACACTTGCTTACTGGGATACCGCTGTAAGAAAGCTGTTAGTATTATTATTATTATCATTATATTATTATTATTATTATTGAAAACCCCACACATTCCTAATCATGACTGATTGATCAATGTAACGCACGACTTTCTCTTGCGATTAATTTTTTTTATTTTATTTTTACCTTAGTATTATTTTTGACGAAGGCAAAATATTACATAATACAAATTGTCTGGAATGAAATGTAGGAATGGTTTCATTTTCGATTTGAAGCCAGACTGTGTTTGAGGGGATAGCGTTTTACTGGGAAAATATAAAAAAAAAAATATGAATTTACCTCTATATCTAATCCAGCACACATTACACGGCTCCCAAAAACTGCCCTATGAGTCAGCGTTTTATTATCTATATCAGCATCTAAGAAATCCAATGAATGGTCACTCTATTCCTTTTCCATGTGGATGTTCTCCGCTGACTACTGGCTCGGTAGAGAAAGAAACGACAAGCTATCAGCAACTAAATTCAACCTTAACTACGAACGGTTAGCCGAACCTCTGTTTTTAAAAACCTAGATTGCCTCAGAGCCATTTCACATACGTACACTCACACTGATATCTCATAATTAACTATCGTAGAACTATGCATAAGATCCAACTGAGTATCTCGTCGAAAAGCTTCCCTATATATTAATTCTCTCAGGGAAAGAGGGCCCTTTACAACAATGAGTACTGTTATATTATTCAAAAGCACCAAAGAGAAGAAATATGACAGGGAGGAAATACTCGAACACATGAAAAGCAAGTCAATACAAGAAAAATCAAAAGGGTATCAGCGATGTATTATGAATGCGGAACGGGGAAAACTATACTAACACAATGGATGGATGGATGGATGTATGAGTTTTAGGGCAAAAGCCCAGGCACTGGGGCCAAAGAAGCCATTCAGCGCCGTAATGGAAACTAAATAAATTATATTATGAAAAATGAGTTAATGAGTGTATGATGAAGATGGTTCATAGATAAATTACAATATGATAAATGAATGAATTAATGAAGAAAATGCTTAATAAATAAATATATATATATATATATATCTATGATGTGATTAATAAAATATAATTAAATTTTATTAAAAATGTTTATAGACTTTAAAAGGAGATGAGAGCAGAAATATCTGCTTCATCTCCCAAAATATCACAGAGGATTTACCTCTAAAATATCTCTCTCGTTGGTTAAAATATCTGGGGCAAGCAACCAGAATGTGCTCCACTGTTAGCATCTCACCACCGCAAGCACACTCTGGGAGGCTGCCCCCTTCTAAAATAAACTGATGGGTCAAATAAGTGTGCCCAATCCTCATTCTGCTTAAAACTATTTCTGTTCGTCTATCCGACTGGAAAGATACGGCAATATACTATTTCTGATTTTTCTATACTAACACAATGATGCAGTCAATCAATGGTAAATAAGTTTTGTACGAGCATACTGCAGAAGAAACAGCGAAACTCTTAAACAAGACGCAATTTGAATATTAATGCCTTCGCTAATAAAGATCTTTTTATTACTAACTACTGCAAGAATTAGAATAAATTTAATATTAAGTAAGTATAAATGGGTTGGAGACTGGAGACTGAAGCTAATACTGGGTGTAACGACCCGGGTGGGTCGTTATGCAGGTTCTTTAACATACTCAGGACGGGGCTGTCATGACTGACGGCAGATGCAACAAACAAAGGAGGAGAAAACAACAAAAACAATAAAATGAGCTTAATATTAATTTATTTTTACAAACATTTACAAGTGAGTCAGGTCTGGCAAAAAGATAAAAAACATAAGTACAATAAAGGCCAAAAGGCAGCACTAAACAAAATCAAGTTAAACAATTAACTTTATAAACAAAAAGTAGCTTTAAACAAAAAAGAGGCAAAAATAAACAGCAGCAGGCAGAAAATAAAATACCAAACATACGTCCTCCATCAGGGCACCAAGACAGCCCTCAGCTGTGCAACAGGGACAAAAACCCACCAACCAGAATACCCCGATGGAGACGTCAGGACAGCCTCACGCTGTCAACAAAGATGAGCAGCTCGTGGTCACACGACTACTCATGGTCACACTCCACCTCTACGACGTGCTCCACTTCGTAGGCGTGCTCCAATTTGCTGCTCATAAACTCGACCAACGTCGACTCCAAAAACTGCCTGCTGCTGCTGCCACTGCCGCTACCTTTGCTGCCCTACCAGACCCGACTGGCGAAAGAAAAACGGCAGCTCACCGACGAGAACATCAAAACAAAAAAAACTTGAAGGTAAGGAGGCAGCAATCCACAAAAGGGAACGAGCGGGGAACCAGCAGTTCCCGCAAAACCATCACTTAACGTGACACCTCCCCCTAAAAAAAAAAAAAAAAAGATTTTTCTTTTTTTTTACTCATGATCCTCAATGCCGTAATAACCCCACCAGCCAAAACAGAGCCATCCTGTCACGGTCGCCATTGTAACGACGGGTGGGTCGTTATGCAGGTTCTTTAACATACTCAGGACGGGGCTGTCATGACTGACGGCAGATGCAACAAACAAAGGAGGAGAAAACAAAAAAAACAATAAAATGAGCTTAATATTAATTTATTTTTTACAAACATTTACAAGTGAGTCAGGTCTGGCAAAAGAAAAAACATAAGTACAATAAAGGCCAAAAGGCAGCACTAAACAAAATCAAGTTAAACAATTAACTTTATAAACAAAAGTAGCTTTAAACAAAAAAGAGGCAAAAATAAACAGCAGCAGGCAGAAAATAAAATACCAAACATACGTCCTCCATCAGGGCACCAAGACAGCCCTCAGCTGTGCAACAGGGACAAAACCCACCAACCAGAATACCCCGATGGAGACGTCAGGACAGCCTCACGCTGTCAACAAAGATGAGCAGCTCGTGGTCACACGACTACTCATGGTCACACTCCACCTCTACGACGTGCTCCACTTCGTAGGCGTGCTCCAATTTGCTGCTCATAAACTCGACCAACGTCGACTCAAAAACTGCCTGCTGCTGCTGCCACTGCCGCTACCTTTGCTGCCCTACCAGACCCGACTGGCGAAAGAAAAACGGCAGCTCACCGACGAGAACATCAAAACAAAAAAAACTTGAAGGTAAGGAGGCAGCAATCCAAAAAGGGAACGAGCGGGGAACCAGCAGTTCCCGCAAAACCATCACTTAACGTGACACTGGGCTTTCATATTATTATTATTATTATTATTATTATTATTGTTGTTGTTGTTGTTGTTGTTGTACAGGAGAACCTCTCTTAAATGCGTGTCATTAAAAAACATATGTTCAATTAACATTTTTCCCGTAAAAGTTTTCATTTTATTAATAATTCCCTACGCGTAGGACAGAAGCTCCATGCTGAACTGTTTCACTACTTGACTTATAATAAAACCGTTGGAAAACGTCCTATGTGAAGAACTTGTACCTTTGAGATGAAGATCCCAGGATGCTGTATAGCCAAACAAAATGACAAAATACCAGCAATGTTACAGTCAAGGGCCCAAAGCATATAGACTGATACTTGAATCTCTTCGGGTATGGAAAAGACTTACAATTAACATTTATATTTCTGCAAGTATGACACGATGGGTACTTGGGTTTTGCAAAAAATAAAGCTTGAGGTCTCATGCAACACCAATTAAAGTAGTATAGTATTCAGAACCATTGGGTAACGGATTGGCTACGCTCACAACATGGTGCGAGATTAGCTAATCGTACAGGTTCAAACTGTTCGAGTACAGCCTTATATTCCCCTGACCACATTACGAATCCAGTTCAGAATTTTGTCAAGGCTAGCAGCCATTTCATTTGGCAGTAGTGGGAAAGAAGAGTAACTAAATTTTGGTATTATCTACATATTATGCTGCCTTATTTTAACTAGCCACAATATTCTTGAAATTCAAATTTTGTTGTCAGATCAGGGTTCAACAGGCACTCAGAACCTACTCCATCTGAGGCCACTGAAAAACGCTGTGCGGAACTGAAAATGCAGAAGGTGAAATCTATCTGCTAAAATTATTATACAATAGAAAATTGCAAGATAAAATCGGTTTTTTAAAATAATTCTAACTTTAAAATCATATATTCATGATGACATATTATTTTCAAAAATGGGCTGGTCGAAGGACCTCATCAGTTCATCACATTGAGATTAGTGACGAACGTTTTTGCTCTAACTGGTATTAGGGATTCGCGGAAATGACTATCTCATGAAATCGTCGGTACTTTCCCCCTTCTGATATTTGACTTACATTAATTTTCTGCTTCTATGATATCAAAGGCATACGAGGAAAATATGCCCCCAAAATCATATTAATGTGTAAAAATAACAAAGGGAACATTTCCAATTTTTTTTTGGGGGGGGTGGGCGGGTTGTGTTTGGCTTGCACTGATTTCCCTCATTTACTCCTCCGAATGGGAACCTGGTTTTTATATGGAATACTTAATAGCAATCAGGTGCAAATGGGGTTTCAAACAGTATCATTAATTATTAAAATTTTCTATCTAACCACTAAATGTCTGATTGGTTACCGACACTAAAATGGAGACAGAGCAATAACGATCATGGAAGCATAAACTAACTTTTGCTTATATATAATATACAGTATAATGAATGCATATAAAGCAAAAAGAGATCTATAAAGCTGAAATTTCATTAATCAATAGTTCATACAATAACAACCTAACTGAAAAATCTGTCATTCCAAACAAACTAAAGATATACATTCATTTCAAGAAAGACCCATCGATATATTAAATGAACACTACTCACGCTCTTTCCCCTGGTGAGAACCGTGAAACATTCATGTATCAGACCTTCCCTTTCACGGGCTTTTCTCATATTATCCTCTTTTGGTATGAAGTACCATTCCTCTTTCTGGCTCGGGTTATATTGTCTTTTTTTCTGCGTTTTTGTGCAAAGCTACAATGGGAGAAATAGCATAGTCAGAGAAAAGAGAAAGTAATTGTCTTTCGGAATTTTTGTCCACTTCTAGTTGTTGAGAGAGAGAGAGAGAGAGAGAGAGAGAGAGAGAGAGAGAGAGAGAGAGAGAGAGAGAGAGTTTATCTTAAATGTTATTTTTCTATATCGCTACTACGCTTATCAAAATGCCTAGCTTTAAACAAACTTTTGCCAAATTCCTACCTTCTAATAACAAACGTAATGTCCTGTAATGAAAATTTCGAGTAAAATATTTGTTTTCACTTATTATTTATGCACTTTAAAGCAAGAATCAAGCCTTCCGTGAACAGACAAATAATACTCAAGAGTAAACAAACAGCAATGTACTTAACAAACGTTATCTGTGCATTTTTTTCAGATTCCACAACTCAATAAAATGTAAATGACAAAGTTTGACCAATATCAGCGCTCCACCACAAACATGATGATGTTCTTTAATTTAGACACATTTTATTGGACAAGAGGGCCAAGGGCGGGTCAGGAGAAAAAACCCAATTCGCAAGGGCGCTGACAGTTGAAGAACGACTTGGCGTCCAACATTCATTACTTTGGCCCAGTCCATTTGGAGGCAATGACAAATTATACCGCAGACCTTCTGTCTCTTGGCCAGTGTCCACCCCCTCCTCGTCTCTCTCTCTCTCTCTCTCTTCCAACACAATTTTCGTCTTTGCTATTCCCCCTTTTTTATTCCCTTATTTGTTTTCCAGGAGGAGAGAACGGCCTTGTGAAAATGGCCGTAATTTCTGTCGTATGTACGGTATATGTCCCAGATGTATAGCGATAACCCTTGTAATGGATGAGCCTTCAAGATGGGAGCGTGTCTCGGAAATGGGGCTAATATCTCGCGAGGGGACAGCCACGTTGCTTTAATTATCTTTTAACTGTGTGCGGAAAAGCGGAAACGAAGCATCTTTGCAATAAGAACAACTATAATGGGCTAATGATGGGCTGCCAAGTGCTGCGTTCCTGGCAGATCTTTGCTGGAAAGATGGACACGGCATTTCAGCTATGATTTATCGCATTTTAGCCGATGATTTCTCATGCACACAATTATGACAACATACTCTACACATTCGTACGCAAAACATGTGTATGGGTAAATAATTAACTGATGCATGTATGCTAATCAATACATATTCACGACTGCACACACGCTTGCATATATCCATCTATCAAAGGGGTAAGGTGTTGGGGTAGCAATCTCATCCAGTAAATTTATGCATATGTATAATATATATATATATATATATATATATATATATATATATATATATATATATATATATATATATATCCATTCAGTTTCCATTCAGATAACTGAATTATTAGAAGAGGCTTTATAACATGCCGATGCGGTTTTAAAAAGTAATAATGTCCGGTCTTTGACCCCATTCTCTCTCTCTCTCTCTCTCTCTCTCTCTCTCTCTCTCTCTCTCTCTCTCTCTCTCTCTCTCTCTCCTTATCTGGAATCCCCTCTCCTGCCTCTATTCGTCTTCTGGTTATCTTAATTGAAACAGTCAGCTCTAATTTTGAGATTTTTTGTAAGACAAGTCTCAGCACAACCGCCGAGGAAACAGGGAATTATGGAGAGAGAGAGAGAGAGAGAGAGAGAGAGAGAGAGAGAGAGAGAGAGAGAGAGAGAGAGAGAGAGAGAGAGAGAGAGAGAGCAAGTGGGGAGGGGGTATCTTGAACACTATAACCACGTAAACGAAATGTAAAAACATAATAAAACGAGAAAGCATAAATCAAACTCAGAGAAAAGTGAATTCAAGAGAAAGCGTGCATACAAACATTATTAGCTAACAAGAGGCATTCCCGGGATAAAAAACAAGACCGGAAACGGTTCATGAATATGTAAATGAGTCTCTCGGTTTCCCTCCAAATACGCAATAATAAGTATTTCATTATTTCTTTGTTAGCTATGATATGGAGCATTTAAAGTCATAAATTACCCATGAGACACGAATATACAATGGGCATATTTCAAGAATTTTAGGTATTCTGACTATTGCATACAGCGATTTTTAGTTTTCGGTAAAAGAAAACTATTGAGAGGGCTATTTGCCGGTCCGTCCGCACTTTTTCTGTCCGCCCTCAGATCTTAAAAACTACCAAGGCTAGAGGGCTGCAAATTAGGATGTTGATCATCAACCCTCCGATCATCAAACATCCCAAATTGCAGCCTTCTAGCCTCAGTAGTTTTTATTTTATTTAAGATTAAGGTTAGCATTGTACGCCGTACAGAAAACTACATTGCGCCGATGAAACTTCTGCGCATTTTATACATGTTTATCGTTGTTTCCATCAGCCTTGGACTTAATGTATAAAGAGACAAAAATTAAATGCCGAGACACAACACGTTCTGTAAACAAACGACTTGAGCTCGATGTGTGCACGTGCTGTTCTTCATCTCGAAGACTCGTCGTGACATGGGTGAATGCCAACTGTAGAAGAACACCTTCTATTGCTGAGTTATGAGAATTATTATTATTTTAATAGTTTAACTAGACCACTATAATGGTCTCGTCTTCCAGAGACCAGCAGATTCAAAACATAAAAAGGCAATTGGGCTGGAATGACTGACAAAAGGTGACATGCAAAGAAGGAACAGAACAAAACCACAAAATACAGCCTTAAGATTAATCTGTTGTATATACTTATTTACATTATATACAAGTGAGTCAGGTCCAGGAGAGGAAACACTTAAAATGACCAATTAAATAAACATTTCAAATAACAGGCAGCAACATAAACTCATGTAATTAAATCTTCAATAATCAAGAAACAATTCAGAGACAACATAATATCATAAAATAAAAAAAAAAAATTCAGCATAATAAATAATACATGATCAGTAAAAAAAATTACAGCATAAAAACAAAATCAAGCAGCATAATAAACACAAGAGCAGTAAAATAAATACCACCCAAGCAGCACACCACAAAAACAGACAAACTCCAAGAGTAGTCGAGATGGTTACTACCGTCAACAAGGATGCAGACAAACGGACGAACACAGTCGAGACATTGAGACAGCCACTGGCTGCAGAACAGGAACACATCCACAAAGCAGATAACCCTGATCGAGTCGTCGAGACAGCCATTTGCTGCCGAAGGAACAAATCCTCACACAGATGACCAACAATGGTTGAGCCATCGAAACATCCTCATGCTGCCATCAGGGAAGTCATCACACTAACAGACGGAGGTGTCCTCCACCTCCCGCAGAAGACAACAGGTAGGTAATACCTGTCACCCATCCAAAGGACTTCCTGCTGCTCTGCTGCCGAGAAACCGACTCTCTGCTCCAAAGAACCTGACTTGCTGCTGCCCTGGACCTGACTGACGCTGTCAAAGTCACTGAGACAAACGTCAACTCCTTCCACAAAGGAAAACAACTTACAGGAAAGGAGACAACAACCCACCAAGGGAACAATTGGCAAACAATTGTCCTCACACCTTCTTACCTAACAAAAAAATTTACAAAAAAAATTTTATTTTCACTCACAAAATACTCCCCCTGATGCTGCCACACCCCCGCCAGCCAAAACAGAACCAATCCTGGCAAGGTCGCCAAGATAATGGTCTTGTCTTTCAGAGACCAGCAGGTTCAAAACAAAAACAAGCAACTGGACTGGAATGACTGACGAAAGGTGACAAGCAAAGAAGGAGCAGAACAAAACCACAAAATACAGCCTTAGGATTAATTTATTGTACATACTAATTTACATTATATACAAGTGAGTCAGGTCCAGGAGAGGAAACACTTAAAATGACCAATTAAATAAACGTTACAAATAACAGGCAACAACCTAAAACTCATGTTATAAAATCTTCAATAATCAATAAACAATTCACAGACAGCATAACACTATAAATAATACACTAGCAGCATAAAATAAAAAAAAAACACTCACTATAATAAATAATACATGAGCAGTACAATAAATATTACAGCATAAATACAAAATCAAGCAGCATAATAAGTACAACAAGAGCAGTAAAATAAACACCACCCAAGCAGCACACCACAAAACAGACAAACTCCAAGAGTAGTCGAGATGGTCACCACTGTCAACAAGGATGCAGGCAATAAATGAACATGGTCGAGGCATCGAGACTGCCACTGGCTGCGGAACAGGAACACATCCACAAAGCAGATAACCCCGATCAAGTCGTTGAGACAGCCATTTGCTGCTGAAGGAACAAATCCTCACACAGATGACCAACAACGGTTGAGCTATCGAAACATCCTTATGCTGCCATCAGGGAAGTCGTCACACTAACAGACGAAGAGGTCCTCCACCTCTCGCCAAGACAACAGGTAGACAGTACCTGTCGCCCATCCAAAGGACTCCCTGCTGCTCTGCTGCCGAGAAATCGACTCTGCTCCAAAGAACCTGACTTGCTGCTGCCCTGGACCTGACTGACTCTGTCAAAGTCACTGAAACGAACGTCAACTCTTTCCACAAAGAAAAACAACCTACAGGAAAGGAGGCAACAACCCACCAAGGGAACAATCGGCAAACGATTGTCCTCACACCACTGAGCTGATTATCAGGATTGGAATGGAAAGGAACATTAGACTGGGACAGATGAAGTTATTCAGTGCTTTGATGAATGAAAATGAAATATATATATATATATATATATTATATATATATATATATATATATATATATATATATATATATATATATATATATATATATATATATATACATACACACACACAAAGCTTTCTTTACATTGGTACACACACGTACAATAAATACATTTATATGTTTAAACACACACAATAAAAATTATGATACAAATCAGGATGAATTCGATAAAATTTTTATAACTTTTATCTTTTAAAAAGTTCATAAAAATCCATAGGATATGTATATTTTCATTTTCTATTGTTAATTTCTAGATTTGGTCGATTAAACTACAATTCTTCAAAATATTCTAAATGAAAACGTTGAAGGTTCTGACCAAATTTCTGTGATTGATTTATTTCCAAAACTTGATAGCCGCTGCTGATTATACTCTGGACGACCACACAACAACTGTTTAATTGTTATCACTAATTAACACTTAAAGCATTCAGGAGCAGGGCCATGTAGATTATTTATTTCTCTCTCTCTCTCTGGTATGGTGAGCTCCATTTTCCAACACTAGGTTTTATCTGCT
>NC_089748.1:16718204-16728204 GCF_040412425.1 Macrobrachium rosenbergii
GAATAATAATGAACAAAAGAGGCAATGTTAGTTGATTTTCGAAAGGCTGAAAAGGTGAAATTTCTATCATGTCTATGGACAGTTACATCAAGAAAATTCAAATTACAATTTTTTCTTCCTCTACGGTCAATTTTATAGAAGGAATAAATTATTTAACTTAACGAGAAATTCCTGGAGATTTTCGTGAACTGGGCTTATACAGAAAACATCATCCACATTCCTGAACCATATAACTTTTTGGGGCAAAATTCTTGGTAAGAATTTTGTCTAAAAAAATTCCATGTAAATATTGCTAAGGACAGGAAATAAGGGATTACCCATAGCCACGCCGAAGTTTTGTGCAAAACATTCCCCATTAAAACAAAATTTACTATTTTTGACACATAACCTTATAAGATGGGTGATTTTGCTACAGTTAAAGGAATATCATAACTTTCTAATTCTTCCTTTAAAAATTCAAGTAAATCATCTACAGCCACTTTTGTGAATAAAGAGACAACATCAAAACTAACCATAGTAAAATCAAATTTCAAATTCAGACTATTCTATTTGTTTATAAAGTCGACATTATTCGTACATATGAGAGATTTAGATCACCCTATTAACTGGAGTGAAGCAAGATCTTTAGTCCCGTGCAACGACACAGTTAAAAGGAATATCATTGAATCTTGTTCTTTCAAGTCAAATAATGAAAGTGTTTAGATTTAAGTCATGGTTTGTTTAAACTTGATGCCTTCATAATTAAAAAAGTTGATAAATATATGCAAAATTAGTATTCAGTTTTATATATGTTTCTGCAATTTTAATGGGTAAGATTCCATATCTCTTGTGGCTGAGTATATGGTTTTAGTTTGTGACCGCGTGATCCCGGATTTTCCAGGATTACCGTTTCGTTTATTACCCCCTGGCAATTAACCACCTGGTACTCAATTTTATACATGATTTTGGAGTTTGAATGGCTAACCTTTCGTATCTGTTGTAGTTAGGTCTATGGTTTTAGTTTGTGACTCCTCGATCCCGGATTATCGTGGATTATCTTTCAGTTTATTGCCCTTTGACAATAATTGTCAATTATTGACCATCTGGTATTCTTGTTCTTTTTGTTTACTTTGTAACCTTCTTTTCATTTGTGTCTCATTTGTGCCCAGGCGATGCGTTCATAAACGTGAAAGCCCTTGGTACTGAAGTTTACAAAGTAAACAAAAAGAACAAGAATACCAGATGGATATATATATATATATATATATATATATATATATATATATATATATATATATATATATATATATATATATATATATATATATATATATATATATATATATATATATATATATATATATATATATATATGTGTGTGTGTGTGTATATATATAGATATATACTGTATATAATATATTGTACAGACCGCTGTTCAAAACAAAATTAAATGACAACAATATTTACACGATGGAAACTGGGGGGCATGTTATCAATAAGTGAGATAATTACTGGTTAAAAATTAAGACCTCATAAATCGTCTAATTCTCAATTTAACCCTGATTTCGTCACCGTAAGGATCCTGAACGCCTTGAAAGATGCTTTCAAATCGAACTACACATCCCTGAACATAAGTGTGATTTGTAAAATGTCCAAGTAGGTCCCAGTCGTGACGTTTCAACTTTCTTTACTTATCATTAAATGCCTAACTCACAACCACATACATCCAATTAAAAAAAAAAGAAATAATTACCTCCAGCCGGGCAGGATATGACATACTACGTTGGGTTAAGTTAAATTCTTCCTCTATAACAGGCATTGCCAGATTTTTAAGCAAGGCTGGAAGAATCCGCAGCAGACAAAGCCCACTGGGCAAGTACAACCCAGCCTTTTGTGTTACGTTAGGTCATGGAAGGTTAGGTTAAGATGCATCCCTGTGTGTGTGTGTGTGTGTGTGTGTGTGTGTGTGTGTGTGTGTAACATATACACTCATTATATATACACACACACACACACACACACACACACACACACACACACATATATATATATATATATATATATATATATATATATATATATATATATATATATATATATATATATATATATATATATATATATATAAATATATATATATAAAATGTATGTGTATGTTATGCATAGATATACTTTATGTATATATATATATATATATATATATATATATATATATATATATATATATATATATATATATACATATTATATATATAAGTATATATATATATATATATATATATATATATATATATATATATATATATATATATATATATGTGTGTGTGTGTGTATGTGTGTGTGTGTGTTATACACATGCATATACATATATTGGTAGACAACAGTGAAATATCGAACTGAACTGCAGTAAAAGTCGGAATATAAAAGTTAGTCACCGGGAACGATAATAACACTGGTCGTGAAAGCTTACATTATTGATGTCATTAATTAGTATGACCGTTCTCTATTCTACATAAACATATTTTTATAATGCCATTCGAAGCTGTGAAATAATGAAGCACTAATCTGTACTTGGAAGGTGCACAAAAGGCCTTTTGTTCATTGACGCTTCTACGTAACTGAGGGTATTATTAAGGTTTTAATTTAAGTTTTCGAAATAATTATATTGCAGAGGAAACAACCGAGAAATATTTTCAGGCATACAGGGTACAATAGCGACCTCGGGACGAGGGAATGGGACGAGAACCTAAACAATCTCATATTAATTAATACTAAATCTACCATCTTAGTGAGAGCTTAATTACCCCTCTCGTAATTATATGTAATTCCTCCAAAGGCTTCCTAATTAGTGAAGTCCCTATAGATAGCATCAAATCTTCATTCCTGATTTTCTACAACGACAAGAGCAACAAAACTATAATAATAATAAATAATAATAGTAATAATAATAATAATAATAATAATAATAATAATAATAATAATAATAATAATAATAATGATAATAATAATAATAATAATAATAGTTCATAACTGAATTTCCATTCCTTGTACAATGCATCTATATTAATCTTCAGCAGAAAATGTAACAGCAAAAATCAGGTATACTCTTGAAACTTTTCCAATATACCTCTCTCAAAGAAATTAAAAACTGATAAGTAATTAAAACTAAAGTTAAGACTTTCTCGCATTATTCTCTCCATTATTATATAATGTTTATTTGTACCTTTTCCTAAATTCTTGAACAACGCATTTATTACGTTGTCCTATTTGCATTGAAT
The DNA here is from genome assembly GCF_040412425.1 of Macrobrachium rosenbergii. NCBI lineage: Eukaryota > Metazoa > Arthropoda > Malacostraca > Decapoda > Palaemonidae > Macrobrachium > Macrobrachium rosenbergii. The sequence continues at coordinate 16,721,462 of NC_089748.1, forward strand.
ATCTGGCATTTTTGCAAAGAAAAAAAAATACTAATGTAACGGCAAACGATGCTGTTGAGTGTAAGGAAAGAAATAAAAAATTAAACCTCTTTCTATAAAAGACCTTGATATAACCTTGGATAAATGCAATTTCAAATTCAAAAAAGTTTACAGACGCAGAAAGACAGAGACAGCATTATAGGGAATTGGAATCAAGATTTTTAAGACAATCAAATTAAGTCTAGAAGTAATCAAATTAATGCATTGACCCTGTAACATGAACCTAGACAGACTGGCTACTACACATATCAAACATTTAGAAAGTACGCGCACTTCACATGTATACATGTGTGCGTTCACTTCGCCCATAAATGTAAGATAAGGTGTGTTTATTCGGTGAACACACATGAGTTAAAGGGTTTTCATAGGTGAATACACGTGAGGTAAGGTACGTTCATTCCGTACATATCAGTGAAAGTGCGTTTAGTTCCTAAAAGAATAGGCCGGAGGTGCAGTCATTTAGGGCACAATTTTAATGGCGGGATAACGAAAAGTCGGCCTCGTTTCCTCCGCCACATCGTTATCAAAGAGGAAACGCTTTGTATTCTACAGTTTTACGACGACAACACACCGGGATTTCCATTCAACTGACGGTGATTCTGGATGAAATAAATGCACCATTAGGGTCGTGGTACTGTGGGCGAGAGGGTCGATGTTTCCTTCCCTATTTTTCTACACAATGATATGTGTCACTAGGAATCATTGCTGTAACAAGAGTAAATATGTCAAAGGCTACACATAATCTGAGTAATTGCAACGATTCATGGATTTAAATCGAATCTGACCGCGACAGCAGGGTGAGCTACTGGAGTTGCAAGTCAGACAAGAACAAATTCCTGAAAGAGAGCAAGAAAACCTCAATTGGAATTTACACTTAGTGTGAAGAATCGTCATTCCAAGGAATCATTTACTTAATACTGCCATTTCTGTGAGGAAAAGGCGAGTGGCCATAACCAGTTCTTGCTGGAGAACCGATCTGTTAGTTACATGTTTAGACGGCTGTTAGCGGGTTGCATCCAGTGAGAAGAAGTGGATGCCTCTAGTAACTTCATCCCAAAAGACTTACTGGAAAATGGTAGTCTGACCACTAGCCAATCCTGCTTTTGGAAAAAAAATGCAACTGATCGGGAAAAAAGAAAAAAATATATATAAATAAAGACCTCGCCTTGCCCGCCACAGACCACAGTTTGATTCTGTTAAGGGGCTGTGGGTAAGGCATTCGAGCCCACTTCCTGAGGAATCCATCATGCCCCTGCTGACCTAAGCAAGGGAAAAGGTACCTAGTTTTCAGTCTGCTATGGTAAGTCATAGTCAATCCTGAAAGTGGATGTGGCTAGCAACTTACCATAATTAATGGCTAAAACCGGAAATCACCTCCTCAAGGAGCATGGTGGTGAGATATTTTTATATATATATATATATATATATATATATATATATATATATATATATATATATATATATATATATATATATATAATCTTCTAAAAACATAACAGATGCCTTACACGTCTCGAACTGTCGGCCTAACCACTCACGTCTCTTCGCTGCTGGGAGAAAGGGAGCTGGGGATTTGGCACGATACATATACACAAGTGCTACCGGGGTCTAAGCGATGTCAGGCAGGGCAGCCGATCGAGGCTACGGCCTACCCCAACGCCAAATCAAAGCCCTTCAAAAGAATGGGAAAAAGCAAGTTAAACGAAGAAGAAGAAGAAGATATATATATATATATATATATATATATATATATATATATATATATATATATATATATTATTTATATATATATATATATATATATATAATATATATATATATATATATATATATAATATATATATATATATATATATATATATATATATATATATATATATATATGTATATACAATTGTGTGTGTGTTGGTGGGAATGCAATGGAATGAAATAAAAATTTAAGCCAAAGGCCAAGCGCTGGGACCTATGAGGTTATTCAATGCTGTAAGATTGAGAGTAAATAGCTTTTAAAGATGTACCACGAGGAAAATCTTGCAGTTGCACAATGAAAAAATTGTTAGGAGAGGGTGGAAGGCAAGATGGAAGAAATAGAATAGGTACAATGGTACAGTAAAGGAATGAAAGGGGATGCAGCTAGGTGCCGAAAGGACACTGCAGTAAACCAAGTGAAGTGCACTAAAAGTAAGTTTACCTTAGTTTAACCAGACCACTGAGCTGATTAACAGCTCTCCTAGGGCTGGCCCGAAGGATTAGATCTATTTTACGTGGCTAAGAACCAATTGGTTACCTAGCAACAGGACCTACAGCTTACTGTGAAATCCGAACCACATTGTGACAAGAAATGAATTTCTATCACCAGAAATAAATTACTCTAATTCTTCACTGGCCGGTCGGAGAATCGAACGCAGGCCCAGCAGAGTGCTAGCCGAGAACGATACCCACCCGTCCAATGAGAAACAGTGAAGCGCACTGAAGGCACTACTCCCATAAGGGGGGTTGCGAGAAGATCTAGTGGGTATGTTTGCAAACTGGCCTATTAATAAGTGAGTCCTTTAGTTTTTCCTTGGAATGCGCAGCTATATTTCATTTAAAATAACCGAGAAAATTTATTAATGAACATTCCGACGTTACCGAAATAACAACAGACAACCTCTTTGTGAATTCGTAAGGTAGGTGCGAAATGGACTTGAGAAGCCGCAGTATGATTTGTTAATGGTGGAAAATAAAGTAGCATGGAGTTGTAATAACTTTCATCATTGTTTCATGGCACTGTGATAGGATCCAAATGGGAAACAAACAGGCAAGAATTTAAAGAAAGCAACTTTATACTGATGCCCATCAAAAATAAAATTAAATTTAAATTTACTTGTTTCGTGGAATGCATGCAAACCGTCTTCTAATGAAACAAAGAGAGAGAGAAAAGTTTTACTTCAGAAACTTCTCCGAGTCTCCTTTTTATTTCAGAGAAGAAAAGTCTTCATTGTTAGTTCTTAAATGTCAGTAGCTACTTCAGTCTTCATAGTTGTAGCAAGGTATTCGAAGACATCGATACAATCAATTATTGAACAAACTGTCCTTCGAGTTTAGAGACATTTTTCCTGTCGAGAAATACGACTCCATCCGTACATAATATCCTGCTGATACATATTCCTCAGCGTCACTCAAAATTTTGTTCACTGTACGTCGCAAAATGCTTGTCAGTCGCGAATTTTCAAATGAATATCAACTGATGTGCTTCTCCCCGAATTGGATAACTCTGATGCACAATTCCATAAGTTCAGAAGAATTTTTTTATTATGAAGAGCCCAACGGCACCAGAACTTATTGCAAAATTCGTATGTCATCAACCCGATTAATAGGAATCACATCATTGCTGGTATTTTCCTAAATACCAAACGATTGTCTCACTTTTACGTTCGTTGGTCGCTGTGCGGTTTAAAATTTATCACCAATCACTACTCTCGGTATTTAGAAATCTGCCCTTTTACAAAACAATGAAAGTATCTTCCAAAGTTTGAAAAGTCTGAAATCAAATCAATCACTTAGGATGTTTCAAGGCAGCTTTACAGATGTCTGAATTCTAAAATCATAATGCATGTACCTCGTCTTGCGTTTTTTCTTTATACTTGGGCAGTCTTTCAGATGAAAAATATCAATTAATGCTCAGTTCCAGGAACTTTGAAACCAAACATTTAGGTTTTGTTGTGGAATAATGGGGCTGCGACAAAATTTTCTTAAATTCCACATAAACAAGGAAACCCTTTAAACACTAGGGTCAAGGAAAAGTATGTAACCTTAAAATATCGTATTATAATTGGCATTCCGTCGACTTCGATGGGGAAACTTAATTATGATCCTTGTAGGCACGTTTCGCTTATTTCAATTTTGTGATTGTTTTAAATACCATTTTAGATTAATTCCCGATATATTTTGTTCATTCAGCGCAGATGCAAAAATCATGCAAAGGCAACAACAGTGCTGCTCCCGGTATTATCATTCACTGGAAACTAAGGAAATCGGTATTTATACACATCACATCATACCACATTTTGGAGATGCCTCAAGGTATTCAATTTTTGAAATCTTCATGACCGCATGACGTTTAAAGTAGGTTTATCATAATATTTGGTTTAAATAAACATGAGATAATGGGGTATTAATCGTCAGTTACCACCAAGAGCTGATGGAAAACGTGATTATAACAATAATCTTTGACAAGTAATACCATTCGATACAGACAATACATAAAGCAAACGTACTCGGACCCTTGACGTATAGTACACTTTACGTAAAACTATTTAACTCGTAGGCGAAGAAATTTTAATGCATGCTGAAATAACGAGGTAATAAAAGGTCACTGTAGGCTTGTTATTGTTTTCCAGGCGTTAAAAAGCCAGGGGTGATCAGCAAATTTGAGTGACAGAAATAAACTAGCCTCGAAAGCCTGTCGTTCACCCTCTGATAACTGTCCTGACAAAGACTCTGAATACCAAAGAACAGTAAATGGCTAATCATAATTTAAGATCTACTGAAAAAAAGAATCAAATTTATTCTACTGGTAATGTCGTGCGACCTTGAAAGTAAGCCAAAGTAAAACAAAAAATATTGAGAGAAAGTCATCAATAACAGTCAAGGTACCTAACAACGAATTTTCATCAAAACACGAGGATAACAAATTGCTGTCCTTTTACTTGACCAGGAAACCTGAAAACTAAGCAAGTAAAACATGTGGGGGGACAATCCTTATGCCAAAAGTTTCTGTCTACAAAATTTCCTTTAAATACACAAAAATAAAACGTTTGGATTTTCATTCAATGGTGACATTGTTCATTAAGTTCAAGTGAGAAAATAGTTGGGTCGAAATCGTCAGCAGACATGTTACCTATTAATAGTTTCAAAATCACTGAAGCCTATAAACTTTCATCCAAACCATTGAAATATAAATTTATTATTGAAGCTGACCTGTGATCTTTACAAATAAATCAAGTTTTAAGTTATTTTCGAAAATGATAACCAGCCGCAAGGCAGACCCCTACAAGTTAAGTATATCTTAGTTTAACCAGACCACTGAGCTGATTAACAGCTCTCCTAGGGCTGGCCCGAAGGATTAGACTTATTTTACGTGGCTAAAAACCAACTGGTTACCTAGCAACGGGAACTACAGCTTATTGTGGAATCCGAACCACATTATGACGAGAAATTAATATCACCAGAAATAAATTCCTCTAATTCTTCATTGGTCGGTCGAACTCTGGGCCAACAGCGTGCTAGCCGAGAGCTCTACCCACCCCGCTAATGAACAACTACACCTGCAATGTTGTATCAAAGTCAGAGAAAATTTTGGTCTTAAAACTTATTGTCACCTTAAAAAGTATGTCATTATATGAAACGTTTAGTAAGAATCATCTTCATCCCCACAGGGCCCTAATCTCAAATCTTTTAAAATTCCAAGGTCAGAAATATTTTGGGAAAATAACAGTCCATTCCAATCATAACTACCTAAATGCTTCCAGAAACAGCAGAGAGAAAAGTGTAATGCTATATTGCAAAGTTCTCCTGACTTCGAAAAATATCTCTTGGTCAAAAATATCTTTTACAAAGCCACTGGCACAGTGCAGAAACTGGTAACTATCATGGTGTCTTATATATGGAAAATAAGGGTAAGAATGTTTGCTTTTCATTTTAAAAATATCTAGCGGAAATAACCACCAGATCCAGAGGTATCCGTCTATCAAGACTCTAATGTCCATGTCGATAATACTACAGTAGCAACATCACGACGTCGGGCAGAATCTATATGGACTCATCTAACCCACACCTGGACAATGCATGACACGCCCTTTGACACCTTCAGAAATCTGTGCAATAAAGGCTCATTTTCAATCGTAAATGAACATATACATTCAGAAAGATTGAGCCGCCATTAACTACCCTCTAGGCATCCTCTATCTGAATTTTTATATAAAGATTGCTGAAGAACGCGTCTTCTCCTCCCAGAAGGCAACCACACAGGTCAGGGCATAGTGATACATTCATCCACGAATATGAGACTCGGGAGAAAGGATACCTCAGGGAAGCCTTCCAACAGTGTAGTGTCTTACACTGGTTCCCTTCTTTTATGAGGAAAACAAACTTCATCATGGCGTTACTCAAGTTTGATAAGAGTAGTGGCAATAATAAAATGCATCACTGCGATGTAAAAGTTTAATATTTATAACAATGATAATTACAGAATTTCCGAGTTTAATAAATGTGTCGATAAAGATTTCACCTGCGCTGATCGCTTAACGGTGTAATCAATATGAAATTATATTCACTATAATGAAGAAAAGAACTTCTGAAAAGTTCCCAATACTTTTGTCTTTTCTGGAAGTTTCTAATTGTACAGCAGTTAGGGTAAAAGTTACGAAGATTTCTTTATTCCCCATTCATCATATTTCTCCTCCAAAAGTGCAGTAATGAAATCTGATTAGACTTATATTTACAAATTCATAAAGTTTGCCTTTTTAAGATATACCAAGGCACTGTGTGTGTGTGTGTGTGTGTGTGTGAGCGAGAGAGACAGAGAGAGAGAGAGAGAGAGAGAGACTTACTAACTTCAGATGCATAAAAACAAGTAACTTGGCTTTTGGCTACAAGCTCAGATACCAAGTCCCTTACAAAAATTCACAGGAGTTTTAAAACAGACCACTGATACTACCCTC
>NC_089748.1:16740704-16743204 GCF_040412425.1 Macrobrachium rosenbergii
TCTTTGAATTACTAAGGCAATGAAGAAAGTCGAAATTATTGAAAGCATTACTGGAACTTTAAAAACCAACCAAGGATAGTGAGTATTTTGGGCAAATTACACAGCCGATTGTGGGTGTCTGAAACAGCCGACAACTTCGTTCTGGTGGTTTAAAACTGTCCCCTGTGATAATGGAAAGTTGACACTTAAATTAGCACAAAGTATTGTTTATTCAAAAAAATAATAGTTTGTAATATAAAAAAGAATGATCAGTGTTTAGAGAGAGAATAAATAATACTAATTATTCAAAAACCAATGACACTTTCACAGTAATGTATAAAACATTCAAATAGCATGAAGTAAAATAACATTGATAAAAATACCAGTATAAAATCCTGCTTAATATTTGGGAAAATTTAAAAATAGGAAAGTGGATTAAAGAGTAAAAACTTGTGAATAATGAAAAATCAAAGAATTTGTTTTTTTCGTTTTATATTACGCCAGCTTATGCTGGCACGAGCTTTTGCTCGATAGGACAACATTGCTGAGCCTCGAATGCTGGCGAACGGTCTCTGATGCATAAGACAAGAAAAGCAAAAACACTTGAAAAGGGGCGACTAGCGTAGACGGTTCATCGAAAGTTGTGGGAACTTGCAGCACACACAAATACAAATAAAAGTAAAGAAAATATGATAAAATGTGTGACGCTGGAACATTTGGAATTTTTTATAGTGAATTTACTATAGGCAGAAATACTCTGCTGACTTTACAAAACAAAAGCAAAAAAAAAAAAAAAAACCACTCAGCATCCTTAATTAGGTATTTCCGATCACTAGTATATTTCCAAAAAGCAAGATGCTGTTTGCAGGTGATCTTCGACATTACCTCAAGCGTAAAGGGTCATATATTCATTCACTCAAGGATCTGGCAAGAAAATATAAAGTTTACAAATTATTATTGCATGAACACGATCTTTGGTCATGAAAATGTTTCACGCCTGTTTCCTAGAATTTCTGTTTTCCCATCGTAGGCAATGTCTCCAAAGTGCTATTTTCTCTTGCCATACATTTGCCGAAACTGAAAGCCGTTTTCGAATCTCAAAGTTCATTTGAAACTCATTTAAAGCAGAGTTTTGTCAGTATCTATCACTGCACACGTGAAAATTTTCTCTGAACACTGGGATACAAAACTTGAGATAGTTTATCAGAGTGATAACACACTTTCCTTCTTAACTCTTCAAATCTTTTAAAATAACTTACATACAAACATAAAAATTAAAACTCTCATATCTATCAGGGACTCCGGAATAGATTTACACAACATGTTAAAGTAAAAGCAAGTCATAAAGGCGAAACTTTGATGTCGTAAGACGCTCACTTCAAGGCAGGTTCCCTTGTATAAGGTATTCATCCACACTTACTCAAAATCTAATTCAAGCAAGAGGAAATGTTCTACATCAAAGTTTTGTGACTTAATCTTACTAATCCTATACTTCGTTATCAGCACTGTATTTGATTTAGAGACTTCATTTATTTCTCCTATATTTATTACAGACAGAACTCTTGACATAAAAAAAAAATTCTTTTTCAAAATAAAATGCAACTTATATGTATCTAATTTAAAAACAAACAGTCATGGAAAGCAACCATTCACCTTTCTTTTGTCACCTTTCGATTCCAATACCCGTGCGCCCTTTTGATGACAAATACCATTGCGTACTCAAGTGGAACATCACAAATAAAATGTAAATGCCATTTTTATGCTGTCGAATAGGATTCGGGGCAATTTATAGTTTCTCTTCTTTGTCCAGTTATAAGGTGAAATGCAATAATAAAACTACTTCTGAGTAACAGAACGTAATAAAAACTACTCAACACAGGTTAGTATTTATCATATTTAGGAACTTGAATAATATATAATATATATATATATATATATATATATATATATATATATATATATATATATATATATATATATATATATATATATATATATATATATATATATATACATATATATATATATATATATATATATATATATATATATATATATATATATATATATATATATATATATATAATATTCACATATACAAATACACATATTTATAAATACATATAAATAAATATACACATATACACATACACACACACACACATATATATATATATATATATATATATATATATATATATATATATATATATATGTGTGTTTATATATATATATTATATATATATATATATATAAATATGTATATATACATATGTATATTTATATACTTACATATGTATATCTATCTATCTATCTATCTATATATATTATATATATATATATATATATATATATATATATATCTATATATATAAATACATGAACACACAAACAATTACACACACACACACACACACACACATATATATATATATATATATATATATATATATATATATATATATATATATATATATATATGTATGTATGTATGTACATATAAATACATACACGTATATAT
>NC_089748.1:16745704-16780704 GCF_040412425.1 Macrobrachium rosenbergii
CATTATATATATATACAAATGCAAAAAAATTGCGTTCATGCACTGTAAATTGGTAGGTGGCTACGGTTATTCAGCTCTCGATCTTTAACTTTTCCATCCCATTTCCAATGTTCGACTACAAAGTTTCACCGTCTTTGTTGAATTCCCGGAATACGCTCACGTGCCTGCATATGATCACGAGTGTGCACTTCATTAAATGTAGTTCTCTTGAAAGGCTTTCCTTAAGCAAGAAAGGTTTTCAATAAGAAAAGAACATCAATCGTCGATAACTGATGCAGCGATCCTCAAGTCAAGAACTGAGAAGACCATCAGAATCAACAGAAAGGAAAATATTTTAGTATAGCGTGAGATGAAAGCTCAAAACAAGCAACCCAAAAATATTTAATATCAAAATCTTATAAGACACTATATAAATTTTTTAAAATTAAAAAAAAAAAAAAATATATGCACTGCTAGGAACGCATATCAGAATATTCACTTCCAATGTGGAAGATGAGCTAGTTGTGTGTAGCTAGTAAAGTTGAAGAAGAATTTTATTTCCCTACTCTATTAGTGACACAGTAAAGGGGTGAATTGTCAAAACAAATAAATCAAACACTCACAACTGCAACAGAAGTGAATGAAGAGTTGATATAATTTGCAAAAATGTGTTAAAACAAAGCAATATAAAAAAAAATGTCTCAATTCAGATGCAGGCAAAATCTTTCGAAAGAAATAAATTATAAGAACCAAAAGAAAGAGGTTTCATCAATTTCTAAAGAGAAGTATTTTCATTTTATTGAAAGAGATGGAGATAAACTACACTAACATGTGAAAGGCAAGAAGCTGATAAAAAAGAAGCAGTAAGTTGTAATACATAAAGAGAAATGTGTTCACAAAGCAAGGCAGTGACACGCACCAAATTCGATAAATGGTAAGAAGAGAATAGATACATCAAAACATTAAAGGTGCATATCAAAAGGCCATAAAGGCAGTAAATAGCCAGGACCTGACTGTATGAAAAGAAGAAATAAATCACGGATGAGAAAAAGAACGAAATCCCACGATATGGAATTTAGAAATTAGTGCTAAAACTTACCTGTCAAAAGCTGATTCAAGAATCAAACCTTAACGATTTTACAACGAGGAAAGGAGTAAGAGAGGGAATGTGAAAGACTTTAAAGACGTATCATTATGATATCAATTAAAGGAACGAAGCGCCTGAAAAGGAGACGTGGTATGTTGAACTGACGATAAAACTAATGGCTGGGGAGGAAGCGCGAAACACTGTTGAAATAGTGCAATATGCACATTTTTAAAGGGATGAAAAAAATTATAGAGAAATTATTTTCTCTTCACTCATTTACAGAGAATTGATCATATTCTCTTGTCAAGATTATATATATATATATATATATATATATATATATATATATATATATATATATATATATATATATATATATATATATATATATATATATATATATATATATATATATATATATATATATATATATATATATATATATATATATATATATATATATATATATATATATATATATATATATATATATATATATATATATATATATATATATATATATAGTCCACCTATTTCATAAAAAAGTCCACCTATTTCCATACATGAAATATTTACTGAGTGAGTGAATACTGAAGGAGATATGATACTGGAATGGAAAAACAAACGTACGAAAAAGTAAAAATAACGCAATAAAAAGACGCGGCGTTCTAACAATAGTGTTTCCCGAAATAAAAACCCCTGTTATACAGAGGGCAAAAATGTCATCACTCATACAGTGTGACAATATCGCATGACACTTTTTAATTAAGTGTCACCAACACCAAAAATGACTCCCAGGATGTCCAATGGTGCAGTCACTATTGGAATCAATAACACCGTCACTCTTGATGGGCCTAACCAATCGTCAACTCATCAGCAATAACGTTGTTATTTCTGACTTGTTATTGCATTCGTGAAAATGTGCTTGATAATGCCATGCTGATGAGAGCGATTTCCATAATCATAATAGTCTACAGGCTCCCACTCACTGGATTTTAGATTCGCTTCCCAGCGGCACACATAATTTGTCCGGTTCCATTGACATAATTGTACCTCGTACTGTTTCTAAAATTGAACGTCATTTACATAACAGTCGTCGTTAAAACCCGGCCATCATTCATGAAATAAGAGCAGCCAGAAACTGGTTAGTGCAAATGCAGTAGTCATGGTTACAGGAGAACGTATGTACTAGTACCCACATTTAAGTATAAGCAATATTTATACTTGAAACTGAATATAAGCTACAGAATGGAAATGTGATCTTCTGGAAATGTGACTGAATGGTGAATGTTAAATATACAGCTGACATCTTTCAAGTACGATCGAGTGCCGTATTTAACCAGAACTGTGTACTCTTATGCAAAAAAAAAGAAATTGGCGTTGTCTTTTGATATAATAAATTATATCAACTATTTAATTGCTTGCTATGTAGATAAATAAAATCACATTGAAAATTAACACAAGCTATACGCACTCAAAGGCTAAATCAGAAAAACTTCTTGACCTAATTGCCATTCACAATACTATCATTCTTCCCACATCTACAACTTTGGGTCTCCACCCAAAAAGAAAAAATCTACTCCAGTGACGATAAGAAAATTTAAGAAAAAAATGGCGATAACTCAATGTCATGAATCTAAGACAATGGGCTCCAAGTTACTCGTCTGTTACACTGAAAAAACAGAGATTAGCAGTCGACAGGTTCTTGATACAAAACAAAATTCTTAGTTGAAAAAATGCTCAGATTGGCTGATTGATGACTCAATAAAGATAACAGAATAAATTAAAAAATGTCAACATGAATAGCATTAGTATATTATCCATTACTGGCCATGTTTATAATAACCCTGATGAACGGATGTATGGAATATAGAAATTTTACCTTCATATGATTTTTCATTAGAATTTGCACTTGTTATCTTTATTTGTGTTTGACTACGCACCGCTGCAGCATAACCTGAGAGGTATTTTTGTACTGATCTAGTTTTCGTGATTAATATTTTTCTCTAATACTCTTGAGTTTGCTTCGGACTCGCAACTTCGTTTATTGACGCCTAATCCTTTTTCAAAGAAACTCTATCCCTGATACAAGAATATTTGATTGCAAAAAAAAAAAGAAAAAATATTTTATTTCACAAAGAAAGAACATGGCAATATGAAACAAATACTTCGAATAATAAATATTCGCAAAATAAAAACTCAAGTAATCAGAATAAAAATACAAAATAGCTAGAAGGGAAAAATATATGTGATCAAAATACGCAGTAGTCGAAGGATTTCGTCATGTAAGAATGATGAAACTCATAAATTTTTGACATATGGTGCCATCGAGCTTCTTTAACAGAGTTTTCAAGACCTTACACATTTCAGATTAGTTTTCGTTTTATTTCTTGGATATTTCTATTTTTTTTCTATATTTCACGTACACATATATAAATATTCATAAAGTAAATCTGAATGCTAATAATCAATTATGAATTCCTCGAGTGATGAGAAATTCATTTGAATGAAAATTCAAAAACAGTGAAATACGTTAGTCCCCCATAACTTCATTAACGCTGAAAATACGTGGTGACAGAAAACGATTTCTGGACGGGTGTTATCGATTCAGATAAGAGTTTTTATGTTGAAATGGAATGCTGTACACAAAATATTTCAAGACGCACGAGTTGAACAGACAGCTTAAAAGATTAATATCATCGTTAAAGATTGAGATCATTATCGTTAAGGATTTAGATCATTATTGCTCTCATTATCTATATCATCGTACTCATATACCGTATAATTAATATTATTAATGCAATCACTCTGGAATTGCAGAAAAAAAGATGATCTTAAAACTGAAAAAAACACTAATTTCCCGGTAACATCTCGACCTCATAATGCAAGAATGGAACTAGAGTGTTTTAAGTAAAGTATATCTTAGTTTAACCAGACCACTGAGCTGATTAACAGCTCTCCTAGAGCTGGCCCGAAGGATTAGATTTATTTTACCTGGCTAAGAACCAACTGGTTACCTAGCAACGCGACCTACAGCTTATTGTGGAATCCGAACCAAAATTATGACGAGAGATTAATTTCTATCACCAGAAATAAATTCCTCTAATACTTCATTGACCGGTCGGAGAGTCGAACTCTGCCAACAGCGTGCTAAATAAAATCTGTGTGAGGAAACATTCCATCATCCACATCACCACCTACAACAGCATCATCATACTCATAATTAACTTACCATTACAATATTTATAAAAATAAAACTGTATACCTGTAAATTAATTTAGAGGAAATGAGCCTTTCACGCATTGGCAACCAGATGAAAAGTCATAAGGGAAAAATACTACGTATCGTTCAGAGATCAGGCATTAAACACATACATGCAAAGTATAGCCTTTAGCGCATAAAGCTACAAATAAATACCAAACAAACAATAAAATCTTCATCACTTTACATAACTTTCCTTTTGTCAAGAAGCGACTTTCCGTCTCTAACTGAAGAATCTGATAATGAATTTCGAAAAATCTACTATGTTGCATAAAGCTGAAGCAAAGTTCCCGATATCTGGTCGCCAGTGTTATGAGACAGCAGCAAGTGACAGGAACTGAACGTGGAGTCAGGTAAGCTTTACAGTAAAGTCTCGAATGGAATTAATTGGGCAGACACACATGAACTTATCCCAGATAATGACTAGGAAATTATCCCAATAGGAAACAAGAAAACATGCGCCGAAGTTTCTTCGGTGCAATCGAGTTTTTTTTACAGCGTATAATGCTGTATGAAATTCTCAGCCGCGGCCCATGAAACTCTCAACCGCGCCCCATGAAACTTTCAGCCTGTCCGCCAATATATATATCTGCCTTTTACATGTTCTGGAACGCATTATATATGTCTGTGTTGTTGTCACCTATAGCGGTGCCAGACGCACGATCATGGATAACTATAACCTTATATAAAATCAAAACTACTGAGGCTAGAGGGCTGCAATTTGGTATGTTTGATGACTGGAGGGTAGATGATCAACATACCAATTTGGAGCCCTCTAGCCTCAGTAGTTTCTAAGATCTGAGGGCAGACAGAAAAGTGCGGACGGACAGACAAATAGCCATCTCAATGGTTTTCTTTTGCAGAAAGCTAAAAGGAATAAACTGTGCATCATTATACTAGTTTCTATTAAAGATCTTGTTCTTTCTGTTTGTTCTCCGACAAACATGCTGATAATGACAGTAACCATTGTCTGGTCTTCCCAAAGCTACGTCTTCTTTGAAGAAACAGCTAATTGATAGTAAAATAAAAATATACAGTAGATGAAAGCAAGGTTTGGCTAATTATCCTTCGAATGTTGTCCGCTACACTCACAGGATTCGTGAAACAAGGATGTAATAACAGGTTTCGAACAGGCTCAGAAATAAACTCCAAGCTCGTTATAGTCATCTAACGAGAAATGAGCGAAAATCAATGTTTCGGAAATTAATCAAAACGGACTAAAATAAACAAATAAACGATACGAAATCGCCTCACTATTGAGAGAGAAATACTGAAACTGAGAATAGTTATACATATTATACATGATGTTATGAAGAAAAATGAACAAAACCTTCGGCAATTACGATTCACGTCTGAAATGAGAGGATTTGATTTTGAACCCGAGAGGCAATTTATACAATTTTTCAGCTGAAATGCAACCAAGAGTCAAGAACTGACGAGAAACTGTGTTAGGGAGTAGCGACTTTGATATCACCTCAGTGGAAATGAGAAAGTGGGAACTAAACTCCTAGAGATTATCCCTCGTAGGATGAGACAAAAACCAACTGTAATGAAACCCTCAGAGATGAAATAAGCCAACTCGTAAATTCCAATAAACGATTAAAACACGAGAATTGAAAAAGCCAAGATTCATGATACCGTCTCACTGGTCAAGAGAAAACACCAGCTAAATTTTGTAACATTACCTCAAATGAGATACCATTTAATTTTCGTCAGATCGTCTCAAAAGTCATTTTACTGCTTCGACGTGAGGCGAATGGAACCATGAATAACCAACCAGCCAGCAATCCCACGGAACAGAAAATTTGGCAAGAGCTTTTGCCGGGCTGGTTCAAGCGCCGAGAACCAACGAACCACCCAAAGGAGATGAGTTGAAACAACACGCTTCCTTATTTATTTGTGGCCGGAGAATACACAGTTGGATGGCCCCGCACGAAAATAGGGGTGGGAAGGGGTATGAGAGAGAGAGAGAGAGAGAGAGAGAGAGAGAGAGAGAGAGAGAGAGAGAGAGAGAGAGAGAGAAGTATATCTTAGTTTAACCAGACCACTGAGCTGATTAACAGCTCTCCTAGGGCTGGCCCGAAGTATTAGATTTATTTTACGTGGCTAAGAACCAACTGGTTACCTAGCAACGGGACCTACAGCTTATTGTGGGATCCGAACCGTATTATGACGAGGAATGAATTTCTATCACCAGAAATAAATTCCTTTAATTCTTCATTGGCCGGGTAGGAGAGTCGAACGCTGGCAACAGCGTGCCAGTTGACAGCTCTATCCACCCCCTCCAACGAAGAACTTTGGGAGAGAGAGAGCCGTGGAACTAGCAATGGAGAGCAATACATTCAGAAGGTGCTTTCAAATTTCATTTGAGTATCAAACCAGTCCCCGAAAAAAAAAATTACTGCTGAATGATGATGAATTTATATTTCTAATAATCACTTGTATGCCAGTCTTTACATCATTCTATCCCTTTTTTTAATGAATAAAAATATCAGATCGTCAGTTTCACTCTGAGCATATCACACGCCTGCAATTTCAGAAACAAACCGTATCATCTTAGTGCAGCAAAGCAAAACATGAAAGTTTAATATAGACAACAATAACATTAAGCCAGTGTTTAATTTTCTGAGATCAGCAGATTACTGGTTAACGGTGATATGAATTCAATATCATTCGAAACGACGAAAGAATTTTGAATCCACATTTCAAGACGTAACATTCCACGTGCCTATATCACATGTTTCTTTTAGCGGTATCCTGATTCCAACAGAGAGAGAGAGAGAGAGAGAGAGAGAGAGAGAGAGAGAGAGAGAGAGAGAGAGAGAGAGAGAATTTAATCTTTGAAACACTATGTGATTACAAATTAGGTATGAGGCCTTTTTCTCATCGAATTAAGAGTAGCCCACCTGAGAAAAAATGCTGTGATTCTCCCAAGAAAAACTCAAGGCAATCTTTTCGTGATACATCAGTGGCGGATAGGATACGATCAACGACTGCCTTCCACGTCAGCATTCTCAAGCGCACAAATTAAGCCAATCAATCAAGAGCTCTTCTAAAAAACATTAAAAGCTGGGTTCTTCCCAAAAGGATGTTACTACTGACAGGAATGACCTACGTTCTAACACAGACTTCGTAAAGATTTAATGTGTTTAGCTCGGGACTACTGAGGCAAATCCAAGAAAAGGCTGAGTAGACGAAAAATCAATTTTGCTTAAGAAACTAACGTTTAGAAAAATATATCACTCTCATATAGAAATGCCCTTTTTTAATGTATTGTGATATTACTTATAATATTCAAAACGGAAAAACACTGTATAAATAGCACGACAGTATAACCAAGAATACGACGACATTATAATAAACGGGGCATCATAAATTGTAGAGGAACAGTATAGAGGAGGGTTCTGAATGAGGAGTGAGACTTGAAACAAGGCTTGGTAAGGAAAGGGTAATTCAGATTCAGACAAGTGGGAGGGTGGGATGATCAAGTGTTTTGTTATGATACGATTGTGTGAGAAGTTCGAACTCTAATGTGAAAAATGGCTCAGCACTGACCAACAGGGACTTCATGCTAGGTTGACTCGAAATATGTGACGTTGTGAGTCTAATGGGTGGATATGAAATTTTTTTTAATCAACTGGAAATTTTCTAAAGCAATGAAAAATCCATAAGAATATGCAAAACGACTGTTCGATGTAACAGGTCTCAGACAAGTATATAATCTCTTCTATATGTTTAAAATTGATACGAAATGAATCGAGAAGTGTGATAACAAAGAAGAGCACCTGACGCACGTTTTTAAATTGGCGATTCCATTAGGACCGAAATATGGCATGGCTCATATTCACAGATGATACCAAGTTGAGAAGAGAAAACGGGGAGGAGTCTGTAAGCAGAAGGAAACACAGAAGACTGTTAACTGTTTAAGGTTATGTTAGTCAATGGAAGCGAGGGAAATTTATCTGCAAATGAAGGTAGACTGAAAGAAGAGGTAATTTCCAGGAAGGTAAGGCACGGCAGGTAGGTGAAGTTCTGCGAAAGGTCTAAGAAAGTGTGTCTCAGGTGGCGAAAGTTGCAGCATGAGAGTATTGTTGAGAATATTATCCTCAACGGAATTCAAGAGTGGTTGCTGAATGCGGATACGAAAAAGAAAGGCACCTTCGTGTAAAATAGTTTAAATGACGACAAGTGTAGATACACTCAAGGTAATGTAAAGACCTTCGCGTATATGAAAAAAGGAATTAAAGTATTTTGAGGTTGTTCAATGACACAAGACAAGGTATTACTTGTACATTCCACCCAAAAAGGTCTCCAGGAAATACTCCTCAGTATCAAGTGATATCCATGTCCCTTTCCTCATAAATTCTTAGCATTCTGGATACATTTCCATTTACTTATTCATCAATGGATCCAAAGAGCCGATAAATTTTCTTCTACTTGGGAGAGGAGCGCTCACACTTATTGAATTTGTGTAAGCTAGTCTCTTTTAGTGGCCTACTTCACTTCGGTCTCCGCGACTGGAATACCAATGAAGGTACTTCAGGTTCGTTGGCACAACGAGTGTATGACCGTTCCTATTTCTGCATGCAGGCCACTCCCAAAATGGTCTTATATCTACGATCATTTACTTTTACACTTACTTCTCACGTACGAAAGAATGTGAAAACCCGCCAACATCAAATTAATTATACATTTACTACTTTAGAAACCCCTCTCTCTCTCTCTCTCTCTCTCTCTCTCTCTCTCTCTCTCTCTCTCTCTCTCTCTCTCTCTCTCTCTCTCAAATCTAGCATAAATTTTCTTGTCATGTAAAAAATCCCCAAAATTATATATAAGAATGTTTCCGAATATATATCACTGAAATCTTCAGAATACTAGAGAGAGAGAGAGAGAGAGAGAGAGAGAGAGAGAGAGAGAGAGAGAGAGAGAGAGAGAGAGAATTAACTATCTCTTGCCAATAACTCACAAGAGAATGCCCTTGTCTGCCGTTCATGGACTGAAAAAATAAAATTCCAGGAAAACTGACACTAGTAAAAGAACATTTCGCGCTCCATGAAGTCTTTCATTTTCCCCAAACTCTTTTTTCTTCTTCAGATTCAAGAAAGTCAAAAGACTGTATCTGAGGGGTTTTGCTTCCTTGCTTCACTTAAAGACAGTTCCACACTTCCTTTATCCTCTTGTAAATTATTTCAAGTGTTTCCTCTCTCTCTCTCTCTCTCTCTCTCTCTCTCTCTCTCTCTCTCTCTCTCTCTCTCTCTCTCTCATCTCATCTAGCAGGCACAATAGTGTTCCATCACAAACATTCATCTATGCGTTGCTCATTCATTTAATGGGTCTCAGGCTTCATTGTGACTCATTGCTACACCTACAAAATTGCCATACATCACTGTTACTCGCTTTCAGCATACTCATGTGGGTATTCAATGCTTCGAGGATTTTAAGCCCCAGAGATTGCTTTTCCTTTGTCTCCACCTGCCCTACACACACACAAACACATACACACACGCCTACAAAATGAAGATCCTATGCTGGTGTAATAGTTGCATTATTCATTACGCCTTGATGGAAAGAGAGATTTACGCAAGAGCGTGTGCACCAGATAACAGGTGAGTTGGACAGAACAGCTGATGATGTACGATATTCATGAACAGGCAGTTCATCCTTGATTGAAATGTTTGAAGACGACTCCGGGAATGATAAGCACCATGTTTTTCTCTTCCTCCCTTCATAAAGAAGAATACACAAATAATTATATATACACAAATAATTATATATATATATATATATATATATATATATATATATATATATATATGTGTGTGTGTGTGTGTGTGTGTGTGTGTGTGTGTGTGTGTGTGTGTGTGTGTAAAAAACGCTGTGAGTGAACTATACAAACTAGACGCTGTTACCTCTAAGAAGTTCCATGGCTTGGGGATCTAATGCACCGTATCCCAAGAAAGAGCAGCGCCTAGTGGAGGACTGTGAACCACTTAGGGAAGGACATACCCAGTAAATGGCAATGGAACCTCTGTATTAAGGCACACGATAACCAAATATGTCGAGCTAGTTCATACCCATTCAATAAAGACCACTACAGCATTGGTAGTAAGTGGTGAAATGTGGCCTTTGCTGCCGTAAAAAAGTGCCATTGGACTGGGATGCATATATAGTGTCTCAATATTCAGGCGCATACTGAAGGCTGTGAATCCCTATAAATGGCAGAAGTGCCTGTTCACCAAAGAACACAGCAACCACACTTTCACTCCCGGGGCAACACGGTGAAAATAATTGTACTCTCGCTGCTCCGAGTTGTGTGACAATCGCCAATAAGCAGCAAAGGATTTTTAGCGCCATTGCCTGTATTTCTATGACAAAAAAAAAAATGCTAAGAGTTTCGATTTTGAATGTAAGCGGTGTGGTATACAATAGAAGAAATGCATAATTGTTGATTCCTTTATGGGGGAATAAACTGAAAGACATAGGTGAACAGGAACAACAAAGTCTGATTACACCTTGGGTAGATGAGAAATGTACAGCTGGAGGAGCAGTACTACTTGTAGTGGCAAAATAATCTAGTGATGGCTAAGACTAATTCTGGCACAAGAAAGAGGTTTTATCATAATAGTATATTATAAAAATGGAAAACAATTAAAATGTGCTTTTGGGAGTCTGAATCTGAATCTGTGCTTGGTTTATCTGGGAAGATACGAAGGGGTGATTGTGTAATGTGATTTGATTTTAAGGTGAGCATCAGAGAGTTATCATTGTTGGAAGCTAGGGAGTTCCTGAACAAAGTGATAATGCATATAGTAATGTCTTTGAAAAGGGACCTTAATATTGTCAATATGTTTTACAAAGAAATATAAATACAATTTAATGGCGAAAATAGTGATAAGTGCGGAGGTCTTTCTAATCATCATTAGACTGAAGTGAAAGTTATGATAGATAGTAGCATAAGCTGGAAAGGTCGGTCAAAGTTAATGGCTGTGATTTAATTAAGACAAGTGATTTTGTTAAAAACAAGGTGAGAATAGTATATAAAGAGAATACTCATTAAAAGTGATAATGGTCAGAGAAACAACACTGAGGGAGTATATGAAGAGTGCACAAATCTCAAGGGGGGGAATTAAAAGATTAAATCACCAGCATGGAATGTTTGTGGTTATATCAGGTTAGGACGAGGGCATAACAACAGTAATGGGGTAATGGGTGTTCTGAGGAAAACAATGTTTAGTGAAAAAAGACCATTTCAGATGTAAGTGCTTGAGAAAAGAGAAGTTCATGTACATGAATACAATAGGAGGGATAAGTTTGTCTAGAAAAATGAGAAACAGAAATTGGTGCCAAGTAATCAAAATAACGGGTAAATAATAGCAAGCAAGCAATCAGAATGAAAGATGCTCTTGGGCTTCTGTCCGAAGAGAATATAATCTTGTGCAAATAGAAAATGTATTTTTAATATTTGCTGAATGCAGAGGATGGATGGGGGCAGAGCAAAATGATGCAACAGTAGTGGCAGTTAGTGTAAGTTTGAGGGCACTTATGGAAGTAACAATGAGAATAATTATGTAAAAAGACTGACAGAAAAGGGGAAAACTTCAAGTGGCATGCATGGGTCTTGAGAAAATTTGTATTAACATGGGGGGTACCATAGCTTTACTGCATAGAAATTATGGTGGGGAGAGCAATCAAAATATTTTTCAATGGAAGCAAAGTGGGAGTTAGAATATGTAAATGTGAGAATAACTTATTTAGTGAGCTGACACAAGGGTGGGTTATATCCACATAACTGTGTTATAACTTAATGGATGAAGTGATGTAAGCCATCAAGGGAAGAACATTACATGAATGGACATTACATCAATGTGAAAAGTCGGGGGTCATGAATGGATTGTAGAGTAGCTGGTATTTGCATAGATTCAAAATGAGGATAGCAAAGCGAAACTATTTGAGTGTGTTTGCAAGAGGAGCCTGTTGAAAGCAAATGTGTTATAAGGTTAAATGGCAAGCTGGAAGTGAGGACAAAGAATGTAAATAAGGATGTTTGAAGAACAGAACTGGTTGGTTCTGGATAATGGTAGGATAACGACGGAGGTCAGCCACTGAACAGGTGAAACAATGGTAGGAAAGAACATCAAGTTTGTTGGGTCCATTGTCCTTTCTGGAGTGAAGTTTGGATGCTTAATAAGGATAAAAACCACGCATTTTATCTGTTGATATCAATTGCCAGCATGTGTGGTGTAAGGCATAATGAAATTATGAGAAATATGAGGATGATAATAATTGTAGAGATGGTAAAAATGTTAGCAAACGCCAAACGGCTGATTTAGGTCATATGGCAAGAGTGGGGGATATTGTGATGACGAAAGGATGTATAATTTGGCTGAAAAGATACCGTGGAGTAAATATTGGCAAGGAGGGACCTTATTATACAGCAAATGCAAATGAATGCAATGTATAAGGTGGAGAAAGACTTTTTTTTTTTTTATTTGTTAGTTTCCTACCTAAGGGGTTCTATCATGATTCGGCAGTAGCCATTCTGTGGTTTTTTCTTTAAAAAAGCCATTCCATGTTGCAGGTAACAAGTGATATTAATGCTGTAATTTTATATATATATATATATATATATATATATATATATATATATATATATATATATATATATATATATATATATATATGTATATACACACACATACATATATATATATATATATATATATATATATATATATATATATATATATATATATATATATATATATATAATATAATCATAATTACAGCATTTATATTACTTGTTGCCTGCAACAGAGAATGGCTTTAAAAAAAACCACAAAATGGTCACTGCCGAACCATGATAGAACCCATATATAAGAAACTAAAAATAGAAAAAAAATGGTGTTTCTGCACCTTATATATTGCATTCACTGTAAAATAAAGTCCTTCCTTGCCAATATTTCCTCCACGGCATCTTTTCAGCCAAATTATACATCCTTCCAGCATCACATATATATATATATATATATATATATATATATATATATATATATATATATATATATATGAAATTACTCTTGATTAAGTAGTTAAAGGATAAATAACAAGGCATATCTGGGGACACACCTCATCAGAAGCTGTTTTAAAGGTGAAACATTTGTGGATATCCATCAGCTCACACTCAACTCTTTACCGTACATTGTTTTAAACTTCTGGTTAAATATGCAAATCCTCTGTCTATACTGGATGTCATTTTTGGAGGGTTTCTTTGTTCTTTTCAGTTCTCAACAGAATCAGAATCTTTAGAAATCAAGAACTTGTTCGTAGCTGCAACAGCATAATCAAAATAATGGAGTGCATAAAGAAAAGGGATGAGAACACAGGTTAAATTAAATATTTCTCAACCCGTCCAATCACAATAAGGTAAGATTGAACCCCTTGTACGACGTACTACCGACAAGACAGATGACTATTCATGATTATCTTATTAGCTCTCGAATTACACCCATTAACTTCAGAGAAGCAAAGGAAAGGGTGCGTGTAAGGTGGGTGGAAGGACTGGGAGGATCCAAGTGGCATATCCACCAGGGATTAATGGCAGAATCCAGAGCCTGACAGACATTGCGTATTCTAAAGGCAGACGGCAACGAATCTGCTCCGGAGATACGTTCGCGCCAACAGAATTCCACGGAATATGCATAGAAGTTTCTAAACGTGCGCCATGCAATAGAAATATTGCCTCTTCAATAATGAAATATAAATAGCTCGAAATTACGATTATTATGCATAGAATATATTACTTTGCATAAATTTCGCAGTTGGGATGTACAATAGGAGAATTTATAACCCCCAAGGATAAACTTCAAGCTTTTTTTTACCAGTCAGCTCATTAAATACAAACATTTTCAGGCCTAAAGAACGGTATCTATTCTTACACAGCAACAGAAAAACACAGCTTACAAAACCATTTTAGATATACGAACAGTAACATACAACGCTAATGCATATCTACGTGTGTCTGGAACAACGTTTCCTCTTTCTCTCTCTTTCTCCAACAACTTTTCGTCTGATTTTCATATGAAACCGATCAACACTGTCTACCAAATCAGATAAGAAATGCCACAGGGGTAACGGAAGGGTCCGAGACAACAGAATTTAGACAGAAAAAGCCGAATGGGGTAAATGATGAGTAGAAATCTGAATGCAGTCGTTACTAAAGCCCTAGAGCGGATAACGTCACTAAGTTTCGCCTGACATAACACTATCCACAGTTCCTGAGCATTAGTGCGCAGCAGGTCCACAAGTCCTTGGTTAGTTTATATACTCTGTATATAAATGGGACGTCGTTGCTGTAAATACATCGGCCTGGCATTTATTAGAAAACCTCTTGAACATGAAGCCCCCGAGAATTAGAACTGTTGTTATAGTTTGCGACGACTTCTGAACTCTGCCAGCAGTATCTCAGGAGGGAGAGAGGAAGGAATACGCGAAGCCCTGAGAAGAAACTGGCAGTCCCTTCAAAAAAATAAGTCAACAGATGTAATAAAACACTGAACTTTGCGACCCAGGAGCCAATTTCTGTTATAAACAAAGTTCGACGGTTCTATTAAAGGAACAGTAGGGAAGAAATGGATGTACTTAAAAGCCCAAAGGTCGAATTTCACTTCGATAAATTAAATCGCCATCACATTTTATCTGGAATTCTTTCTTTAGTAAGAAAGAGATGAGCAGGAAGAAGAGGGAAGCTTACTCCTTGCCCTCTGTACGAAAGACTGTAAACCTCTCAGAGTAACTTGCTTCTTAAAAAGTTCGACTTTGGAGTAGTTTTATTTCAACACCGTGCATCCATGAAGAGAAACGTCGTGGCCAAGAGAGTGGCATCTCGTGATGGAACAGTGATGGAACAGTGATTCTGATAATCTGAATCCAAGACCCAATGGGATCATCTTCATTCCATCGAGTTAGATTTATTTTTTAGCCGGAGGGCGGGGGGGGTATAAGGGTAGCTTTTCCTAGATATCTGAATAAGTTTCTAGTGTGTTCTTTCCTAAGATTAGTAGATTCTATAGATTTTTATGTTGACGTAGGACCTTTGTAGGTGAACGCAAGCTTAGTAATACAGCGCTTGTTCCACAGAGTGGCACATCTGCAGACTGTAGTCACTACAGGCCAATCTCTTTTCTCCCTGTGCTCTCCAAAGTTGCTGAAAAACTTATATTTAAGCCACTTTATAAGTATGTGGAATCTAAAGAACTGTTAGCTGATAGTCAATATGCATACAAGAAGCAGTTAGGTACCTGCGACGCTCTTTTAGACTTGACATACCATTTGCAAGGGAACCTTGATAAGGTTTTGAGTGCAGAGTAATTCCAATAGATTTTAGAGCTGCTTTCGATTTAGTAAACCACAAGGCGCTAATTTATAAACTTCAGAAACTCTGAGTGGGTGGATATGTTTTAGGATTACTTTAACAGGCAAGCAGCAGCAAGTTGCTGTGGACGGGATCTTTAGTGAACCAAGGCCTATTTTGTCTGGAGTTCCACAGGGTAGTGTCCTTGGTCCATTGTTATTTTTAGTGTATACAAGTTATATGGCTATTGGCCTGGAAAACAAGATTGTTCAGTATGCCAATGATGCAACACTTGTGGGTGTAGTAAAATCTCCATTTATACGAAATGAAGTGGTCCTCAGCCTCAGTCGGGACATGGACCGGATCAGTGAATGGTGTAGTCTGGGGGGTATGAGGCTGAACTCCAGTAAAACAAAGCACTACTGATTAGCATATCGTGTACCCACCCCACCCTCCCCTTCAGGTGGATGGAACTTTGTTGAATGAGTTTGAAGAGTTAACTATTCTAGGTGTAACTTTTAACTCACATCTGACTTTTGAGAAACATCAAATGAAAGTTTCAGCAAATGTTGCACGAAAGTTAAGTACTGTTCGTAAGGCCTCATTTACTTAAAACAGTGATAACATCAATGTAACCTGTTTTAAGTAATTTTTTGCTTCCTTTACCTGAATGCTGTTCTCCGGTGTGGATGTCTCCTTCTGTCAGAGATTTATCTCTTCTAGATAGAATGGTTCGGGTAGCGGTTAAGATTTGTACCATCGACGGATGTCTGTCACTTTGTCACAAGTTGTATTTCAACAGAGATCTTTCATATTCACAACTGATTCCTGACCCCCTTCGCCTGCCGAGAGCAATCAGATTCGCTGAACAGCAGTACCAATAAGCAATAAATGTGCCTCGATGTCGAACTTCTCAGTTCCAGACGGCCTTTATTCCTCACATCGTTGGACTGTGGAACAGCCTCCCACAGGATGTCGTGCAATTGTAACTTCAGAAGTTCAAGCGAAGATGCAATGCATTAATACCCTAATACTATTCGCCTTGCATTTTAATACATTTTTATCTATTTATTATTTTATTAATTTATTTGTTCTTTTTTAATGGGTGAGATCTCTTCCTTCTGTATATCCCTTTACTTTCTCTTAATACTTCCTACTGAACACCATATTGTTTGGAAGCTTGAATTTCAAGTCAGTGGCCCCTGTGGGCTTACTCCATATGAATAGGTTTCATCTAATGAATAATAATAATAATATATTAATATAAGTATAAATGTATTTATATATACATATTTATGCATACATAGATATATATTTATGCATAATATATATATATATATATATATATATATATATATATATATATATATATATATATATATATATATATATATATATATATGCGTGTGCGTGTGCATGTGAAAAAAGAAAAAGAAAGTAAATATTAGATTCGAGAAATTTACCGAAATAATCATTGTACATGAAATAAATTTGTGCAAAAAATTAAAGGAAGCAACCAAATAAAAATCCTCCCAAAAATACGATAAGTAAGAAACTGCCAAACCCATGGAAACAACTATATTCTTTATACATAATATTATCCCTCTGTTAGAAGACCATGTATAAAAAAATCACTAAACCTGTATAAATTTATCTCGAAATAAGACCATGAAACTATAGATGCTGCTGAAAAGTATTCAAGTATATTACCTTTTGATACAGTTGGAATTGGTTAAAAAAGACAATAAACAAAAACAGTGAATTTCAAAATATTATCAGTCCAGAAGTTTCAAAGCTGCGAAGGAATCGGGAGGGAAGGGCAGCAGCAACTCCTGCGCAGAAAGATCAACACGCATAGACAAGCGGATAAAGCTACTCCACATACTTAAAGGACAATTTCGTAGATTGCAGGGCCTATTTTCTCGCCCCAAGGACCGTGGATACAATAGTCATGTCACTCTGTTCCCCACTTTCACTTCTCCTCTGAGTAAATGCCGGAGTACAGCCATCACTTGCAGCCTCTCATCAATGATTCATCTATCCCTGTCTTCCATTCTCTCACATCCCGTCCCTAACCCCCAAAACACTGGCTCCGATCCCAGACCCCTATCCGAAGAGTAGCTTACCCAAAAAGTGACTAGCTACGTCCTCCCAGGGGCTTGCGTTGAGGCTTAGCTCTTATAAGCATTATTGACGGCAAGCCATTTGCAGCAGAAAGCAATATTTCACCTCCTTAGGATAGCCCTTTTCATAGATCACAAAAGAAGGCAGGAAAAAGGGAGGACAGGAGGGGGCCAGATCTAGGCGACGAATTACTTTGGGGAGGGATAATCCTGAGAGAGACACAAACGACGTTGATACTTCGAGCAAAATTAATCAATTCCTTTGTCTATATATTAATGGAGGAAAGAATTGGAATCACTTGATATTTCGGCATTTCACAATCCCGTATTATGCATTTATATCAACACAAATATTCATAATAATTTTTGGAAATTTTTTTATGTAAAACGGAAGAACCAGTGTCAAATTTTTTAATTATCACCTCTCTCTCTCTCTCTCTCTCCATTATGTGTTCATATTTGTGCGTGACTTATTCCTGTATGTATGCATGTGTGCGTGTGCATATTCTATATACATAAAAGTGAATGTTTGTATATTAGTTTTGCTTCTATAGCAATCCAAACCGCTTGACAAACCCAGACAAAAATTTGCACACGACCTCTATGTCACCCCAGAGAGGTTTTTAACTCAACATTAAACCCATACCCGTGATAGACATACAAACACAGACAAAACAAATGAATTTTCGTTTTTATGTCACCTTTTTTCAGTTTTCTGGGTTTATTCCCATTTTTCATAATATACTTGTACCCATACCTATACAATACCCATACCATACCCATATCCATACCATACCAATACCCATATCTGTACCATACTCATACCCATACCAATATCCATTCCATTATCATACCTATAGCCATATCTGTACCATACCCATAGCTATACCCATACCCAAACCCATATCTGTACCATACCCCTACCCAACTCCATTCCATAACCAGACCCATATCTGTACCATACTCATATCCATACCTATACCCATACCCATAACTGTACCATACCCGCACCCATAACCAAACCAATGCCCATACCCATACCCATACCCAAACCCATTCCATACCCATACCCCTACACCTACACATATCTGTACCATACCCATACCCGTACCATACCCATATCAATACCAGTGCCCATGCCCATACCCATATTGATACCATACCATTCCCATATCTGTACAAATAACCATACCAAACCCATACCCATATCCATACCCATTGCTAAATTAACCCTAGTAATAATAGTCAACAAAAGTCTGTGGTAGCACAAGCCCGTTTATGGGGAAGTGGGAGGGAAGGGGAAGGGGGAAAGGGATGGAGGGGAAGGGGAGGAGAAGGGGGAGTAGGAGTGTGAGAAGGGAAGGGGAGAGGGAGAAAGGGAGGAGAAGGGAAGTGAAGGTAGAGGGGGAAGGGGAGTGAAAGGGGGAGGAAGTGAAGGGAAGGGGGTGAAGGGAAGGGGAGGGTGAGCAGGAAGGGAAGGAAGAGTTGGAAGGTGAGGAGGAAGGGGAAAGAGAGGGGGGAAGGGGGAGGCAAATGGAAGAGGGGAGTGAAGAGGGAAGGGGACGGGAGGGGATGGAAGAGGGAAAGGGAGGAGGAAGGGGAGGAGGAAGGGGAGGAAGAAGGGAATGGGAAGGGAATGGGAGGAGGAAGGAAGAGGGACGGGGAGGGGGAGGACACAGCTAAATTAATACTTGAACTTGTGCTTGGAGAAGGGAGGAAAGGGAAGAGGGGGAGGAAAGTGGAAGGGGAAGGAGGAAAGGGTGGTAAAGGGAAGGGAGGAGGAAGAGGAAGGAGAGAGGGGAGGACACAGCTAAATAACACTTGATCTTGTGCTCAGGGAGGGGAGGGAAAAGGAAAGGGAAGAGAAAGAGGAAGGGAGGGGGAGGGGAGGGGATGGTAGAGGGAAAGGAATGGGGGAGGGAAGAGGGAAGGGGAGGGAAGAGGAAGGGAGGAAAAGGAAGAGGAGGGGTAGGGGAGGGGAATGGAGATGGTAAAGGGAAAGGGAGGGGGGGGGGAAGAGAGGGAGGACACAGTTAAATTAACACTTAATCTTGTGCTCAGGGATGGGAGGGAAAGGAGAGGGAGGGGGAGGGGGAAGGGGGGAGGGAGGACACAGTTAAATTAACACTTAATCTTGTGCTCAGGAGGGGAGGAAAGGGAGAGGGGGAGGAAAGGGGAGGAGGGGGGGGGAAGGGGGGGGAGAGGGAGAGGGAAGGGGGTTGGTAGAGGGAAAAGAGGGAGATGGAAAAAGGGGGGGGGGGGAGGGGAAGGTTGGTAGAGGGAAAAGAGGGAGATGGAAAAGGGAAGGGGGAGAGGGAGAGGGGAAGGGGTTGGTAGAGGGAAAAAGGGGAGAGGGAAGAGGGAAGGGGAGGAGGACAGCTAAATTAACACTTTATCTTGTGCTTGGGAAGGGGGAGAGCAAAGGGAAGGTGGATGGGGAGGGGAGGGGGAGGGAAAATGGAAGGGGAGGGGAGGGGGATGGGAGGGGAGGGGAAGGGAGATGGTAAAGGGAAAGGGAGGGGAAAAGAAGAGGAAGAGGAGATGGAGGACACAGCTAAATTAACACTTGACCTTGTGCTCAGGTAGGGGAGGGAAAGGGAAGGGGAGGGGGAAGGGAAAGGTGAGGGGAGGAGATAATGGAAGGGAAGGAAAGAGGGAAGGGGAGGAGAGGAGAAGGGAAGGGGAGGAGAAGGGGGATGGTAAAGGGAAGGGAGGGGGGAAGACACAGCTAAATTAACACTTGATCTTGTGCTCAGGGAGAGGAGGGGAAAGGGAAAGGGAAGAGGAGGGGAAGGGGAGGGGAATGGGAAGGGGCAGGGGATGGTAGAGGAAAGGAAGGGGCAGGGGGGAAAGGGAGGGGATGGAAAGGGAAGGAGGGAAAGGAGGAGGAGGGGAATGGGAAGGGGCAGGGGATGGTAGAGGGAAAGGAAGGGGGAGGGAAAGGGGAAAGGAGGGGAAGGAGGGAAGGGGAAGGGGTCGTAAAGGAAGGGGAGGGGAGGACACAGCTTAATTAACACTTGATCTTGTGTTCAGGGAGGGGAGGGAGGAAAGGGAAGAGAAAGGGGAGGGGAGGGAAAAGGAAGGGAGGGGGTGGGGAGGGGAAAGCGATGGTAAAGGAAGGTGAGGAGAAGGGAAGAAGAGGGGAGGACACAGCTAAATTAACACGATCTTGTGCTCAGGGAGGAGAGGGAAAGGGATAGAGGGGTTAAGGAATGGGAGGGGGAGGCGGTTTGTAGAGGGAAATTGAGTGAGGGGAAGAGGAAGGGAAGGGGAAGACAGCTAAATTAACACTTGATCTTGTGCTCAGGGTGGAAGGGAAAAGGGCATGGGGAGGGGAGGTGGAGGAGAGGGGGATGGTAAAGGGATAGGGAGGGGAGGGGAGGGAAGAGGGAAAGAGGAGAGGGAGGACACAGCTAAATTAACCCTTGATCTTGTGCTCAGGGAGGGGAGGGGAAGGGGATGGTAGAAGGAAAGGGAGGGGGAGGAAGAGGGAAGGAGGGGAAGGGAAGAGGGAAGGGGAGGAGGAGGACACAATTAAATTAACACTTGACCTTGTGCTCCAGTGTGAAAACAAACAAACAAACGTTTCAGAGTTTTAGTATTATATATAGATAGATAATTGACAGAAAGTCAGCCAGCATCTCCTAACACCACTTGCTATTCACACACATTTAGACTAGGTTAGGTATCACTTGGAAGGAGAATTTATCTCGTGTGGTTTTTCTAAACCAGAATTTCATGAGGAATAAGGGTATCTTGGATAAAAACCCAAATCTGAACGCACCCCACAAAAAGCGGGTTCTTTCCAAGGGTCCATTATTATTGAAAAATATAGTTACATTTAAACACAAATAAGATAAAAAAAAATTGTATTAACCTCGAAAGTTAAACCCAGTTAGGTAATTAAGCCTTATATATTTGATGAAGTAACAATGTCGGGTGGGGGAGTAGTAGGGGGTCTCAAAAGGACCTATATTTACGAAACATGACTGAAATTTACCTAAAAATCGTTCCCACCAGATTTTTATTCCATGTTTGGTATTCTAGGCCAGATTTTTATCAAGATTAAGGATATCTTGACCAAAAATGAAAAAAAAATAAATATATTGCATACCCTTCCCCCCCCCCCATTTGAAGTAGCCTGCTACATACGTTTACTTAATCCTCTGAATCACTTTTATCACTGTCACCTAGAAAGTCTTCATGATCAATATCTAGAAAGAGTTCTTGCACATCTTCAGGTATAACCTTCTCAGGCCATCTCAGCTCTAGTGATTCTGTCCATCCATTGTCAACAATGTTTGCGCACAACGGAACATGAGCTAAAGGGTACTCTAGGGCTTCTTGGAATCGATGATTCTACCGTGGAGTGTTGACGTTGCAAGAAGCATCCCTAAGACATCTCGATTAGCTTGTAATACCTTCACTTTGCCCTTCACCTTAATTTCAATCTTCTTACCACTGTCGGAAAACAGGAAACTGTGTTGCTTTTAATAGGATCATGAAACTTCGTTTCAGTAGACTCAAGTTTGTCTTTTACAAAGCTTTCATGTGCACCTTTTCCAACTGACACAACATGAAGGATTCCATCTGCTAGATCTTTTTTGACAGGTGTTCGAGAGCTGAGATTGTACAACTCATCTGAACTTAAGCTTGGATCAAATGGGCTAATATATTCTGAAGTCATGACATGGACAAGTTTTTGCACTCATTTCTCTGATGTCAGGATGCTGGATGGCCGTACTTGTTTGTATACATCACCACCTAGAGGCCCAGTATTTAAGAATGTCCTCTAGTTACTTGTATTCTCTGCTGACTGGCACAGTTGAGCGTCCATTTAAGAACTGACTTCTCATCTGCAGAAAATGCTTTGATGCCACATGCACCTTTGGAATCTCGGTTGATGGCCCGTTTTCCATGATGATCTATTGCAGTGCCCAATGCATGATTACCTTGACCTTGCACTGATAATCCCTTCTCAATCAGCTGGCAATTTCCAGAATATAGTGACTCAATGTTCACCATGTACTTGGAATAGTAACTCCCTTAACTGGCTTAACCAGTCTGAAATCTCCAGAATGTCAAGAATCATTTAAGAAGGTCAAGGCTGTTTTAACTTCAAGACCAGTGCTTCAAGCTCCAGACTTCAATAAGAAGTTTGTAATACAAGTTGATGCATCCGACTGTGGAATTGGAGCTGTTCTACTTCAAGAAGATGACAGCAGTATTCTACATCCAGTGTGTTTCATGTCTTCAAAGTTGAAAAAGCATAAAAAAATTTATTCCACCACAGAAAAAGAAACGCTAGTATTAATCACAGCATTGAAAAAGTTTGAAATGCATGTGAACCAACCTAGGAATGAAGGAATTTTAGTGTTGTCTGACCACAACCCCTATCTCATTCATCAATAAAATTAAAAATAACAATGAGAGACTGACCAGGTGGTCTTTGCGCCTGTAACAGTATAATGTAAATGTAGAGCATACTCCTGGTAAGAATAATGTAGCTGCAGATTATTTACCATGTTGTGACAATACCGACAAACATAAAGACTGTAGGAGACTGCAAATCCACACCTGGAGTCTGGGGGAAGGGGCGAAAAAACTCATTAGTATGACTGGCCCCTTATTGTGTGTACAAATATGACAATCCTTTTCCCATACATCTCTACTGCCTTAAAATTTGAACAATTTACAAATTTCTCTTGTAATTATAGGATCAAGTTTATGCATGCCTTGACTGATATTCGTAATATGGTCATAGCTATGTGCTATAAATCTAGATTCAATATCTCTTTTCAGTGCATTATTAGAGTACGCTATCCTTTTCTCCCCCTTTACAGTTGACAGCATGATTGTTCTCACTAACATGTACAAAAATTCCACTGTTCACCTATGCATATCTCGCACATTTTTTTTTATGCTGTTTTATTCTCTTTGCCAGAGCTTTACTTGTTTGACTAATATAAAAGTTGTCACAAGATTTACATGGAATTTTATTTGCACATCCTTTAGTACTGTCGGGAGAGTTCTTTATAAGTAAATGTCTCATTTTTTTATTGTTTGTAAATGCAACATTAGCATCAAAATTCTTAAGAAGATGGAGGATATCTTTTATATTATTGTTATATGGAAGTACAAGCAAATTTTTTGTGATGTAAGGATCCTTTTTGTTTTAATACAGCCCTTTTTTTTGCAACTTCCAGTGTAGTGTCTACTACGCTGTCAGGATATTTCAATTTCTTTTCTGTATTCCTAATATTATGTATTTCATCATCATTATATGCAGGACTACATATAAGTAATGCTCTTGAACACATAGACGTGAACACTGATATCTTAATATTGCTTTGGCCAGGAAAAAAAATGCACATTGGAAGAAATATTAGTAGGCTTTCTGTAAACACTGTATTTAAACCCATTACTGTTTCTGTGCATTACGTAATCCAAAAAGGGTAGGCACTTATCTTTTTCCATTTCCATAATGAATTTAATTGATGGTACCAATGTACAGAATCCAGACTTGTGAGTTTTGATGTGGCGTCATCATTCATAAATGTGCCAATTGACGATATGCTTAATTTTTTTATCCGAATTACTAGAGAACACACAGCTGGATATCCCATTTTCTAAGGATACTCTAATTGAACTGATTAAATTTGTGTAAAAAAAGTCAATTTGAATTCTGTGGGAAATTCTACTCACAAAATTTTGTTTGGAGATGGGGAACCCTCTATCCCCAGAGTTAAGTAAATTGTATAAGGAATTGTTTTTTAGAAAGCTTTAACAAAATAATTCCACACAATGTAGTATGGTTCAGGTATATTGACAATATAATTTGTGCATGGCCAGGGAGCGAAAATATAAGTAAATTTTTTTGCCATGTTGAATCAATTAGTACCATCAATTAAATTCACTATGGAAATGGAAAAGGTGAAGTGAAACCCCTGAAGTTAATTCCTTGGCAAAATGAAGAAAAAATTCATTGATGAAGGTTCAGAGGAGCAAAGAGAAAAATCACATTATATGGGGTGGGGTAAATACCCCAGAAGTTAATGCCTTGGCAAAGAATAAAATCACAACATATGAGGTGGAGTAAATACCCCGGTAAAAGGACAAAAAAAAAAAAATTAATTGAAGATGGTTCAAAGGAGCAAAGAATAAAATCACAACATATGGGGTGGAGTAACTACCCCAGAAGTTTATACCATGGCAAAACGACAAAAAAATTAATTGAAGAAGGTTCAAAGGAGCAAAGAATAAAATCACAACATATGGGGTGGAGTAAATACCCCAGAAGTTAATACAATGGCAAAAGGATGAGAAATAAATTAATAGAAGGTTCAGAGGAGCAAAGAATAAAATCACATCATATGGGGTGGAGTAAATACCCCAGAAGTTAATGCCTTGGCAAAGAATAAAATCACAACATACGGGGTGGAGTAAATACCCTGGAAGTTAATGCCATGGCAAAAAGATGAAAAGAATTAATTAATTTTTTTCATCCTTTTGCCGCTGCATCAACTTCTGGGGTATTTACTCCACCCCAATGGTTATATTTTTATTCTTTTGCCTTCTGACTCTTTTTGTCAGTGTCCCTTTCAGACGTCTATGACACTTCCTCGCCAAGACGTTGTAACAATCAGATCTAGAGTGAATTGGGCCAAACAAGTACCAAAGTGGGCACTTACACGAACACCATGGGGCGTCAGAAGAGTCCCTGGGAGGGGGGAGCTTCCAGTCCCTTCAAGGTACTGCAGTACGAACTGTCAACTGCCCCTTGGGTATTCACACAAGTGCTCTCTTATGTGTCTGTTTACTTACCAATCTATTTGGCCCATGGAAGTCTGGGGTGCCGTCCAGAAGACCTCTCACATCTGCCAGTTGCTTCAGTGGCCAAGCAAATTTTTCTTGATAATTTGTGCAAGTATAAAAATTCCTGCAGGTATAGCTACTTGTGATATAAGTTCCCACATGCTTGTATCAGGAATCAAAAACGTTAATTCCTTCCCGGTATACTCTTCCAGACATTGAACTATTTTCTCCTGTGCTGGATCCAAGAATGGATAAATGTAATCCTTATCCAACGTCTGCAGTCCACATGGAAGAGCTTTGCTAACAAACCATCTGACAAATAGAATAGCTCGAAGAAATGTGGTTCGGCTGAAGTGTTTTTCTTCAACAATATCCAGTTCGGCTGAAGTGTTTTTCTTCAACAATATCCAGTTCGGCTGAAGTGTTTTTCTTCAACAATATCCAGAAGTAACCTGCAAGATTTAGCAAACCGATAATCCTGCCACCCTTTCTTGATCCTGTAACATAAGAAGTCAAGCAAGGGTAAAGGCCGGGCCACTTTACAGAGCCCAATGAGAATAGCAAGTAGAGATTCGCAGTCTTCTCTTCTAATGTCTTTCCAGAATTGTGTTGTACCAGATTTGCTTCATCCTCTCCTGGAGTTGTTTTTTCTGCCTGTGGCCCATTGGAAATTCTCTGCTCACTTTGACTCCTCCAATTTCTTGGCCAGGGCATAGCCACTCATACTCGCAAGGAACCACCAATTTTTTCCTGAGACTTTTTCAGGACAGAGGGATTATTGGCAAGGTGATTAAGCCAGAAAACTGTTGTTGTGAGAATGATGGCAAGTAGGCAGTCAACAGTGTAATGGAATCGTGAAATAATTATAGAAATTACTCCAACTGCTACCAAAAGGCCCAAGCCTCTGCACATTCCCTTGCAACATTTTGACAGACAGTGTGCTATTGCATGATAGGAAGCACACAGTAGAGTCCTGTGTCCAGAAAATATATAATCTCCACAGAATTTTTCCTGAATTTTTCCCATACTTTTTGTATGGGAGTATCATTAGAGACCTGATACATATTTCCTCCATGAAATGATTCTTCCTTGAATTACTTCTTTTCTAAATTTTGCAGATATTTTATTATATAGAGGTTTTAATGTATCAATTTCTAATAAAAATATAGTTAGTTTTTGTGAATTTTCTTCTAATAGTGGCAATGTTTTATTTATTTTATTGAACTTTCTATTCAAATTACCTAATTATCTTCCAATATGATGTTTTATTTTTATTAATCCTTAGTTTTTCAGACACCATGGGACTTTTTTGGATGAGATTTTGATTTTGGTATCGTTTTATCAGCAGCATTTCTCATGAAATCAACAAGAATCTATTTGTTTCATTATGATCTTGTATATACTCAAATGGTGGGATATTCATTGTGTGGAATTCATATTGCTCCCAATCCACTTTGTAAATGTTATATTGAGGGACATGTTTGACGGGATTATTTTGTAATAATGAAATTAATATTTAGAAATGATCACTGGTATACAAGTCATCAACTGTATTCCAATCTAATCCGTCTACTATGTTTGTTGTACATAAAGTTAAGTCTACTGAGGAAAATGTTCCATGTGTTATCATTTTGAAAATTATGAATTCTTCTATTTTACTGATTTTGTTATCATTTATAAAGCACATGTCGTTTATCAGTGTCTTAATTTTTATTAGGTTGGTTGTATATAAGTTATAATTATCGTTTTTTATTCGGATTTTAATACCTTATATTTGCAAGTCAGCAATGTTTACAGGTACTTTGTCATAAACTACTTTCTTATGCATATATATGGCTGTACCTAAATTTCCTTCTTCCTCTCGTGATGTTTTGTTGAAATTATTTTGTTGACATGTAAACAATGTCAATGGTTCATATTTTTTAGTAATCGTTGTATTTCTCCTAGGTGTAATCTGGTCTGTAGACCATTTACGTTCTATTGCATGATATAGCTACTGAAAATATTATGTTATAGTAGTCGAGTTTTGCTGTCTTTTTTTGTATTATCAACTTGGGTTTTTCCAATAACTTACTCACGATATTCATTTGTTTTTCTGTATATATTGAGTGCTTAATGCAAATGCAACTTTTTTCATAAGTACTCAAATCAGTTGTTTCTTTTTTTCTGTATTTCATAAAATTTCTTATAATGTTTGTTAAACCATCTTTTGTTATGTTTGTTATTACTGCATAATTCAATGAAACAATCATTACATCCACATGTATTATCATGTATATTTCTTTCATTTTTTCTTGTTTTACCAATTACTGGTGATGGAGTAATCTCTTCTCCCTTGACATAATCATTCTTATCTTTGGTATGGTTCTCTTCCACTTCTTCAGTATTTTGGATAGATTTTACTATTATTTTAGGAGATAAAGGTATATTCTTCGATTGTTTTTGTTTTTGTTCTTTCTTCAAATCCTTTATCTTTGGTTTAAACGATGTTTCTCTAATAATAGTTGGTTCCTTCGTTTTGGGTGATGTTCTCTCCAAAGGTCTCTTTTTATCTTTAATTTCCGGTTCATCACAGCTTTCCTTTTCTACCTGTGTGGTAGTATCTTCTTGTGTTCCTATTTGCATTAATATTTCAAATGAATCTGATAGAATATTATCCATATCATTTGCACCTGTTTCTTGATTCTTTACTATTTTAGTTTTTTTTTTTTTTTGTATAGTAATAACTTCATCTTGAGATTTATTTTGCTGCGTGATTCCCGTCTGTGGCCGACAGTTTTGATCTGCTTCGGTATCGGCTGTGGTGTCCAGGGGTGTTCTGTTGCTCGTCTCTCTCCCTTCTGATTATCATGGATGACCTGTGGTTTCCTTGAAGAAGGGAGGATGGGGCCCCTGTTCCTCTATATATTTAATGCAAGCATTGTTGATTTATACTCACAGCATCTGCTGTTTGCAATCTGTGGAGCAGGGCTTCTCTATGCACGATTTCTGTGTTTTCTAATAATTCCTCTGAGTTCTTATATGTATATATATATATATAGTATATATATAATATATATATAATATATATATATATATATATATATATATGTATAGATATATATAATTATATAGTGATTTTCGAATAAAATAGCGGAAAAAGAATTTCTGAGCCCCGTTTGGTGATTCAATAACCTTAAAAGGAATTTTGTTTTACTCTTTCAAATACACTAGAACCAAGTTATATGGATAAAATAAGAAATACCATATTCCTAATACATATACAGTAGATATATAGCTAGATAGATATTATATGTGTCTATCTGTCTACATTTACACATATGTGTATATGTATACGTATGTGTATATATATATGTATATATATATATATATATGTATAACTGAATCACGAAAATATGGAACGTGATGAATATATAAATAAAGATAAAATCCACGAAGGAAACGGAAACACTGGAGTGCTGCGAGGCCTTTCGACGCTAGTCCTTTACTTAGCAGACTAAGTAAAGGACTAGCGTCGAAAGGCCTCGCAGCACTCCAGTGTTTCTGTTTCCTTCTGTGAATTTTATCTTTATATATATATATTTTATCTTTATTTATATATATATATATATATATATATATATATATATATATATATATATATATATATATATATATATACATACTATATATATATATACATCGTCATGAACCAAACTTCGGTTCGTCAGGTTCCATCATCAATTACAGAGAAAATGGACTGGAAAGACTGGCAGAAGCCGAGACAACAATGGGGAAAGGGGAACATCAAAACCAGCAAAATAACCTTAATACTAGTTTATTAACATTAAATAATGTTCATATTTTTACTAATGAGTTAAGTTTGGTCAAAAGTAATTAAGTAATATCAAACATCATACATTATCCACGAGTCAGTCAAAAAAAAATATACCCTAGATGTAGCAAAATTAAAGTTACCTTAAATAAATATTACCATAACAGCAAAAAGTAACAAATACTATATAAAGTGAACAACATTTCAGCTACATCAAACAATAATAAACAATACAGACAGCATAAATAATAACAGACAAAATCCACGGTATACCCAATTAACCATAGCAATATACAAATACCGGGAAAATCAATAAAGCAGCAAATATCAAATCAGTAAATATCATAGCAAACTAAAGTATCTTGAATAATACTAATATAATGACAATCACAAAAGTATCTTGAATAATACTAATATAATGACAATCACAATCTTCATACAGTACAAAAACAGAACATGACATGACCAGTTTCAAAGGTCACCGGGGATGACATCAAACTGCAGCTGTGAAATCATTGAAACCACCATGTGGCGGCAAACAGTAATGTCTCCACAAAACACAGATGATCACGACGAAGTCGATGCAACAGCCACACTACTGTCTCAGAGGAATGTCCCCTCTCCACTGGCGACTAAGGTTGATCCACCAACTCATCCTCGATAACTTAGATGAAGTTCTCATTATAGAAAACAGTCGAAGACAACAGGTAACAACTACCTGTTGTTAAACAAGTCCATGCTGCTGTGCTGTCTAGACCCAGACTCGATGGCTACCAAAACTTGACTAACGTTCTGCCGACGAAAGCAACAGACGTAAACTCTAAAACACCAAAAAATAAGCACTGCCGGGAAAGGAGTGCACCCACAACAAGGGAACAATGTTCCATACACAAAACAAGCACTAAGCCTTACAAAATTTACATATATATATATATATATATATATATATATATATATATATATATATATATATATATATATATATATATATATATATATATATATATATATATATACACATACATATATATATATATATATATAGACATTATATATCTATCTGTCTCTGTTTATACACAGAGACACACACATTATATATATATATATATATATATATATATATATATATATATATATATATATATATATATATATATATATATATATATATATATATATATATATATATATATATATATATATATATATATATATATATATATATATATATATATATATATATATATATATATATAACTTTATGACATTCACTTAGGCGTGACAATTCATGTCTTCAAGAATATTGCGCCCAAATTTGGTTTAATATTCAGTTCACTACAGCCCGGTAATAACTACGCTTCAGCGGAATTATAATTGATAAACGCTTCCAATTACATAACATAAATAAAAACCAGTATGTTGCATTGGTAGGAATATGTGAAAGAAAGGCTTAGCAATTTCACAAAATGCTCAAGATAAACCGGCGTATGTACAGCACTTTCACTGTCATAAAGCCTTTTCAATACAGTGTGCATGTCTGTACCATTAGTTAAGGTGTTAAAGAATATTCCATCACCCAGAGGCACCTGTCTCTCAAATGTAAAGAAACCTAAGGACTTAGGAAACATTTAAATTCACATTAATTATAATAAAGAATCACATTTTTTCGTCTTTCTGAAATGAAGAATATTAAAACCTACTTATGAATTCTATGGTTACAGTATTTAAGTCGAAAATTCCAATAATGTAACTTACTGTGATGAATGAACTCACTATTATTGAAACATTTGCAAAAAAAAAAACCCTAAGTAGATTTGTTATTCTTCAAATTTGACACTTCGCTTTTGTTTTCAGAAATGTCAATGGCAGATAGATATTAAAAATCCATACGACTAAAAACTCACATTGGACATGCAACTGAATAAAATAACAACCAAGAATAGATGACATATCAGAGCCAAGAAAAGAGGAACACCACTGACAGCATCACATAAAATATGACCTGAGGCACAGCTAGGACGTGGGTGATAATAGCGGATTTTACTTGAGAAAAACACACAAAGAACAAGCGGCATACGGTTACCACCCTGGGCGACATTAAATTAAATATAAAGAAAAATCTCTCTAGAAACTTTTTCTTAGAATAAATGCAATT
Organism: Macrobrachium rosenbergii; assembly: GCF_040412425.1. Classification (NCBI taxonomy): domain Eukaryota; kingdom Metazoa; phylum Arthropoda; class Malacostraca; order Decapoda; family Palaemonidae; genus Macrobrachium; species Macrobrachium rosenbergii. Next base: position 16,777,289 of record NC_089748.1, read on the forward strand.
TGGAAATTCACCTCGTCAAAGCACTTAATAAAAATTCTGTATTGTTAAAAATTTTAACGATATCAATGCACAAATACACTTTCATACATGCACATTATAAATATATATAAATTATATATATATATATATATATATATATATATATATATATATATATATATATATATATATATATATATATATATATATATATAACAAATATACATACATACACATATATATATATATATATATATATATATATATATATATATATATATATATATATATATATATATATATATATATATATATATATATATATATATATATATATATATATATATATATATATATATACATATATGTATATATTATATACACATATATAGATAAATACATATATACATATATATATGTGTGTACATATGTGTATATATATTTATAATGTATTTATTTTTCTATACGCATATATATATATATATATATATATATATATATATATATATATATATAGAGAGAGATATATAGATATATATATATATAGAGAGAGAGAGAGAGAGAGAGAGAGAGAGAGAGAGAAATATGTATGGGTATCAGGGTAAACAATAAACATCCACGTGGGAAACCAGCAGCAGTCTGTCTGAATATGGCCTGATAATACGACGAAAGATGCCAGACCCCGCGCACCTTCCCTTTCCTCGTGGCCATACACTTTGTTAATATATTCTCCATGTTTTGTTCTCGGGCCTAAAAGCGTGTATACATATATTTTCCCCAAGAAAACTTCCCGGAAAGGAATGTGGCCTCAGAGAGAAATATGACATCCGTCATATCCTCCTTTCGTGTTATGGCGACTGAGACATGAATGATATATGTACGGAAAAATTAATATGAAATATTACGCAGCACTAGTGCCGCCTGTCATTTCCTTATAGTCCTCTGGAAACTAATTATATATAGGCCATCTTTTATGTTTGTATATGCAGTTATTTCGTTTTTATTTTTTTTTACATATTTTACCACATTTCATCTTGCTTCACTTATCTCTTGTCTTTTACACGTATTCCCTTTTCTTTATATACACTTAAGTAATTCTTCCTTTTTATTATTCACTGTTCTGGCAATCTCTCTCCATGTTCATATCATGCATACATATTCCGAGATAAAATTCTATTCGCCTAACATATAGGTTTCACTGGTATTACATACACACCCTTTTTGTAAGGGTACATGCCATATACAAATAGAATTCTTTATCAAACCTATACAAAGAATTATGATATTAATTAATAAATTGTGACAATCGTAGATATAGTCAACTTCCAAGAATGCAAACAAAACTACTCTCATACTTAAAGCAAACCACTTTTGCTGGGGAAGGAGACTGCATTTTCTTTCGGCAACATATTCCTCTGTTTTCTTTCCATGCTTGCCCGGATAAGCAACCTGTTTGTATGATCATACGCTCAACTATTTACAGAAAATACTTTAATACCTAGATAAATCCGCACACACAAAGCATACCCTGAATCGTAATTACTATCAGATCTAGGATTAAACACAAACATTTCTCGGAGAAAGGTTCAGAGCTGCTATCAGAATTGCTCAACAATTCAGTCCCTGGATTACAACCTGCTTTTCTAACGATGCATAACCACTTACTCAAGTAAACAAACAATTTTTCCTTTTCTGCAGACAGAGATCTGGTTCCGTTAAGGCTTCTGAGTGGATATCTTAACCAAACACGACTTCGCTTTTCAAAATCTGGATTCATGTTCAAACCATGCAAAAAGAAAAAAATTAATAAATAAGGGAATAAAGCACGTAATGCAATGATTTTCGCCCATCATCGAATTTTCCATAATAATGCAAGATAATCTGCCAGGCACTTTTTTCTTCTGAATGAGGCTTGGGTACATATATGAAAAATATTTGTTGACGGAGATAACCGTACGTCTGTTATTACACACATTAGCAAACAGAGCCTTTCAATATATACCGTACAGAAAAGCACATAACCTTTTTGTGGCTTCATAATGCACTCTCATATGTAAGGAGAAACCGCATGCGATCCTATCATCCTAGTACAAACATAATCCACTCCCATGACTATATCAATAGATCTCCTATGCCATTAGGCCAAATGGCTTTTACTCAGGATTACAGTCGTAATCATTTCAGCAAACCGAGGACAAATGTATCTAATAATTGTAAACATGTAATCTTTCCGTGTTGAAACAAAAATCAATTCCCTATATTAAGTTCCAAGAGCAAGCCTGGAAACACAAGTCTTTCATTACTGTTTATCCGTTTTGTAGAAAACGTTTACACATTTCTTTATAATTTTACATACAACCTTTCTTTAGTATAGGGGACAATCTGTAATAACTAACTTATGCTTTCGTAGCAAATTACAAAGGAAATAAAGGCTTACTGTTACTAGTCTTGCGGGAACTACAGTATATATACGTTATTCGAAAAAACTTTGGTAGTTTTGATGGAGACTGTGCTTACTTTCAGTTTTTACAATACCTTCATGAAATTGTTTATACCTACATACACGGTACGTTTGAATCATCACTATCATCAATGGCATCCAACGCAGTGCGATACAAAAGGCCTCTGTGAAATTCTGCTACTCGTGTCTTTCCTATGCTTTCAGTTCTAAAAATCTCTACATATCCAAAGACTCCCGTTCAAAGGTCTCATCCAAGTGCGTCTGGGCTGTCCAACTCTTCTGGGGCCCTGCTGACTAGACGTACTTTTCTCACCCAAGTGGTGCTGAAGATCATACCTAATCCATCCCCATCACCACTTCAGCATCGTGTGGACTTTCCGTTATTTCCCTTGAGGTATCAGTTCTCAATCTATTCCACCATCTGACCCTCTAACAGTCTTCTTAAGGACTTATTCACAAATCTACCAGATCTTAAATTATCACATTACCACGATTCACGTCTGTATGGCAATGGAGATCATACTATACTAATGCATAACCTACCTTTCAGTCTATTTAATTTCCAAATGTGATTCATTCTCCTAATTGTCTGATTTACAAAATATTCACTAGCATATATGTATCAAAATTATCATCCAATCCAAGAGACGCAAAGAGCTCCTGTGAAACTCCTTCATTCACGAATGAAGAAACGACAGAACTTAAGCAAAATTGCCTAATATCACAGTGGATCTCGTGAAACTGGAAATAACCTTGACCCCTTCCGTAACTGCTCTCTCGAAAATTCATGCATGTTGCCATTTCCGACAAGGCAAAAAAGGACAGAAAACTGGCTACATTTACTCAACAGAACAGAAGCCTGTGTGTGACTGAACAAACACCGAATAAATAAATATACAAGAAAGATAATTTATAGACAATTCAAACATTAACATATGGAAATTACATTAAATAGCAGAAAACCAAAAGCAATGGT
>NC_089748.1:16785704-16788204 GCF_040412425.1 Macrobrachium rosenbergii
CCGTTGTCAAATTCCAGTGGGTTGTCATTCGCCACGATAACAAAGTAGCATGATAAATTACCTGTAGTTCCCATGGAATATATGTCGATATAAATACACAAATATATAAATAGAGATTGAGAACCATCAGACTGTATACAGATGAACAACAGGCGATTGAAACGTGTTTTAAGTCAATATGAAGATTATAATCAACCACTTGGAACACGCTAAAACGACCGTCAATCTGCTAAGCCCGCTCTCATCAAACAGAACGTGCAAAATTATATCGAGACTAAAATAAATAGACGTATGCAAAAAAAAAAAAACATGAAGAGAAATATATAAAACAGAGATGTTAATGCCATTTAAAACGAGTCGCAAACACAAACTCTAGAAGAACAAACGATAAAAATGACCACGTAGCTTTCCTTTTAAAATTTCGTCATAAAAAAGTGCCCAGAAAGGAAGTTAGCACACGAAGATCGAGGCGGGTCCAAATATCTAACAAAGTAAGGTAAAACAAAAGATCTGAAGAATGTGATACTTACTAACTTCATATCTTTTGTCAAACTAAGGTTTCCAAGCACTGCCGAGAGTTTTGGCCATCATTAGACCATACATTTTTTATTGTGAGGTAAGGAAAGCTCTGACATCATCAAGTACTGTTAAATATTTGGAAATTCCGACTGCACACCTAACTCTAGGCAACATATCTGGCGTTATTGCAGTTCTATTTCATGCCCCTTCCATTACAACAATTACTGAGTAGGTCTAAATTTTTAATATAGCAAGGTGGCACTTCACTGTGCACTCAGAGAAAGCAATTAATTGCAAAAGTCATATCATGAGCTTAACTTCGTTGACACATCAGCAACGCAAACACAAGAATTTATACGTCAAAATCAACCAAGGACACCATCAGCAACCCTTCGGTCGGTGACTTCAAAAGTATACAAAGCCTTCCAACTACCACCTAAACTGCTCTGTTAATAAAATAAAGCGTTACATTTAACCATAACAAAAGTAAAAGCAGAGCTAAAATCGGTTTGCGTGTGAACCAATGTCCACTGCCACGGCTACCATGATAACTTGGTAGGTATCTTGGGGTCGACAATTATATATTCCCCACATACGTATGATCAATTTCATAAGACTACAAGTCGATCTAGAGGTGAATTAGTTGAATCCAGAAATCATCATACGTTAGGTAATCGAATTATATAGTGCGTACAGGCCTCTAATATTTGAGTTATGTTCGTGACAAGCAGAAGTATTCATTGAAACAAGGGAAAATGAAAATCAAGTCTATTCAAACACTGATTACTTGAGCACTGGGTTATTTCTTGAGTTTTCATTTCATCAATTAACAGGGTAATCTGATACCTATTATTTTTAGTAGAGTAAATTGAGGAACATATCTTGAGGAATGTATGTTGGAAGTTTATAATACCACATTTTATATATTACAAAGGTGCTAAAACAATTGTGATCCTCCAATAGATCTCCTCTCTATTACGTTAAGAAAATCTTCCTATAAGAAATTCAACGAGATTCTAACAATTCTGAAGTAAGTTTCACATGAAGCGAAGTAGTATTTAGAACTTATTTGCCTTGTCACACCTGAAGTATTAGTTAAGCAACTGTAACTAATGTTCTCTATATATGCGTAATGTGAAATGCATAGTGTGTGATATATACAAAATTATGACAAGTTTCAAAAACTACTGGAAAACTTGCAGAATCTCTCGTGAGTACTTGGAGCAACTTCCAGGTCCCACCTGTAATTGTTTTCCAGTTCAATGAGCGCAACCTCCCGGTAGCCGGACCATCGAAGAACTTTCAGACCGCGCGGTTGAAAAAATATTACGCAGGCGCTGTGAGAGGAACGCCTTCCTCGACCCTACCACTGGCACCATCTTCGTCCTCCGGCCAGGGCTCCTGGCTCGAAGTTCAAACAGTCAGTTGCCAATACAATACGGAGCTGAGAGGTTGTCGCCCTTGATTAAACATTTGTAAGCCCGTCTTGTCAAGAAAGATTGCATGCCAGGGATGAAGAGAAGTTAATAGTAGTAGTCTTCTCGGCATTTTTAAGAAATTCGCACACTAGGACAATGAAATTTTTATACCGTAAGTAATAGGGAAACAATTACAGCACGGCATACACACATCTATTTGGTGAACGTTTGCCGGTGCAAACATAAACATGTGCATCTGACATACTACAGACGGAGAAGCGCTTTCCCAAAATAATTTTTTTCCGCATGGGATGAATGTTGCTAGGAAAACCTTTTGATTTATTAATAGTCCAGTGGAGAGTCTTTCCTGACGATAATGAATACAGCCTATCTAAAATTTATGTTTGATCCAAACTGTTGTTTACAGTAACGGCAATATGAACGTCGAAGAAAATACAATGCTGAGTTATCGTAATATTTACCCATTTAATTAAGACAGCATAACCTAAACCTACAACGCAGAAGTACATTAAAGGCAACTGGATTATCTTTCATTTTAAAGA
>NC_089748.1:16790704-16838204 GCF_040412425.1 Macrobrachium rosenbergii
ATTGAAGGGTGTACCCACTGTTGCAAGTCACAACGCAATTTTACATATAAAAACGGATAATTATAACAATAACATAGCTTGCTGGCCGGCTACATTGTCGTAATATATATATATATATATATATATATATATATATATATATATATATATATATATATATATATATATATATATATATATATATATATATATATGTTATATATTTATTATTTATATTATATGTTTTTTTATTCTTTATATTACAATTTTTTATTTCAATAAAAGGAAATACCAATGGGAAAGTCATGTTATTTAATCATAAATAAAAAGGAAATATATATTGTACAGTAAATACATATATATACGTTTATGTATATAAATAAATATAATACATAAATATATATATATATATATATATATATATATATATATATATATATATATATATATATATACATATATATATATATATATATATATATATGTATATATATATATATATATATATATATATATATATATATATATATATATATATATATATATATATATATATATATATATATATATAGTCACAATACACACCAAATACCTGGCTATTACACAACTAATCACAGAATTAAAAAATTTACCTCACTTCACCCAGATACGTGAACTCTCATAACAATAAAAATTACAACTGAGTACTCTAAAGGCAACCGTGATCCCTTAAAAAGCTTATTAATCACATGAAAAAACAAACTAAGTTTATCAAAACAAGTGTGAGTTATCAACAATTAAACAAGAAATATACTAGAGCAAAAGGGCATCATTCTATCAAACAACTTTAACTGTTTCCCTTGTCTTAATTCACTTCAGCAAAACGAAAGGAACAAAACGTTTATCACTTTGCCTTATGCAAACAGTTAATCCTATTCACTGGTGGTCAATAAATGGAACACTGTTTTTATAAAATTTTAAATAGAAAAATTTATTTTTATATTCAAAATTTATAATTAGAATTCACAATCTGAAGAAATTTACTATTACTTGAAAACAACACAATATCTAATTAATTCTTGAGTTAAATTATAAAGGTTAATTAATCAAGCAATATTCCAACTATCAAGAATTACACAAGATTTGAAAAGAAAATCTTAGTAAATGAAAATTAAATCAAGTATGCAATGTTAAATTATTAAGAAATATTTAAAATGCTAAGTTAATAAATGTTAAATGACCAATATATAAAATGTGAAAAATCAAGAGATTGCAAACACAATAACACACAAAATTACACAAAAGATTTACCACCAATAATTTTACCAAGGCAAAATTTCCCTAATATACCTTATTATACCATGGTAATAATAAGTATAATTCAATTTACCATACACAAGGTTGTGGAAACTTTCCCAAAATCACCTGAAATGCAGCTGCTTGAGATTCAAAAAAAAAAAAAACACTTTTTTGTTAGGCACCATTACACACTTTTCCTACATTCAGGTCTCAAAAGCTAAGGTTAATACCAGTGACCACACAAATATTTTACATAAATAATAACTTCTCTCTTTTGGAGAGAGAGAGAGAGAGAGAGAGAGAGAACCACAAGAACAGTCTCTAAAATCAGAATGAACAAACTTTGGGATTCCAGCAAGAAATGAAACAATCAGATCATGTCATTATTCCCGAGCAAAACTTTTTGGGGCCAACTAACATATTAGAACAATACGTGATCAGAGTAATGTACTCTTTAACATGACGCAATTACCTTGTGCTTCAGTGCAACACTTGTTCGCATTTCTCAAAAAGGTACACGCCTTTACCAGAAAATCGTATGGGACAAAGCTCATAAGAAATCTCAACACAATCAAAACAGACGGCAGCCAGCCAGTCACAAATGGCAAGCTTTCAAAACAAGATGAAGAACCAAATTTGGTTTTCAGAACAGCACATGAAACATTGTGAAATCATTTGTTTGTTTCTCGTATGAGATAGAACCTTACATGACTCAATTGCCATTCCCTCGCTTGTTAATGCGTTATCTTTCACGATGACAACCGAACCAAAACATGACATATGAAATCACGAGTACAGAACACTTGTTGCTGGGGAACAAAATGTGTGATCACATATTACGTTATTATTAAAACGTATTACTAATTCTAAATTATGCTGTTAAGTTATCCAAATCACTAACTCTTTTGAGATCTGACATTACACCACATACAATATTTCAACAGTTTTTATTATTATACAGAACACATTATAGCTAGATTAGTAAACACATCAAAATCATGGAATGCTATAGATATTACAAGGCAATATCATGAATATGAATATGAATATATATATATATATATATATATATATATATATATATATATATATATATATATATATATATATATATATATATATATATATATATATATATATATATATATATATATATATATATATATATATATATATATATATATATATATATATATATATATATATATATATATATATAAATAACACACACACACAATAGAAGCAGAAAGTTCATACAGGGTGAAGAGACATGCACGACCTTATTGCTACTTCTTAAAAGATCCCCTCCCATTATTTTCAAAGGGAAAAAATTGATTTCTTGACTGCTTGGCACCTTAACTGGTGTTTCCCCGAGACAAAATGACTAACACTCTGGTGAAACTGACGGGCTTCAGTAAGCGATCTTTTGTTTACAAATTCCGATGCATTTGAGCGTGATTTTCTGACATTCAGTGCTATTTTTCTCAAGTCCCATGGCTCCAGGCAAACAACTGGAAAGAGATACGGTTGTTGCTATCATAACCCTTTACAAAGAGGGCCTAAGATCTGGGCCCATAGCTGAGAGCTTAAATTAAAGCAAAGAGTAGTTCAGAGGTGGTTGGCGAGATATCGTGAAAATGGGGAGTCAAGTATTCCAACAGCTCTTCCTTGGTTAGGTTTTGGCATCCCAGGAAAATTTCTGAGAGTTTCTCGCAAAATAGAGTGTGTATTGGAAAAAGAGCCCTCCCTTATAGCTCGCAAAGTGAAAGGAGAGTATCCAGACGATCTCCATGATGTCTCTGTGAGGTGCATAAGCCATCATTTGGCAAAATATCACAGCTTTCGTGCCAAGGTTAAGCCAATATTGAGTGTTCGAAACATTATAGATAGGAAGGCATTTTCACAGAAATACGAATAAAAAAAACCAATGTTTTCCTTTCAAAACAATGGGAGGGGATCTTTAAGAAATAGCGATAAGTTCGTGCATGTCTCGTCACCCTGTATGAACTTTCCACTTCTATTGTGTGTGTATATATATATATATATATATATATATATATATATATATATATATATATGTATATGTGTGTGTATATATATATATATATATATATATATATATATATATATATATATATATATATATATATATATATATATATATATATTATACAGAAAATTTACTAACAGAATAATTCTGAGAATGAGAAGCATCCGTTCGGTCACCTTCTTTACAGCTGGCACAAAACCTTATTCTAAACATAATCTTCCTTTAATAATCAGTACATTGTATAAAATCTTTTCATTAGAAAGAGACTTGAGCTAAATTGATCTCGACCTACCCCCGAACTTTAAGACTTTATGTACAACGTTGGGCGTTTTTGCGTGCTTTTATTTAACTTGACTTCTGTGTGTGTCTGTCTGGGTCAAAACTTGTAACTCAATTTTCGACCTGTTCCCTTCGTCCGATGAACTTGAAATTTTGCATGGTTACTCAATCCCAGTAACAATAAAACCCTTCATGATCAGTAGGTCAGAAGTGACCTCTAGTGACCCTACAGTGACCTCTCCCAGTATCTCCAGCTTTATATGAAACTGCGGATTTTTCATACCTGCTTTGACTCAGTAGGATAAATAATAACTCTACGGACTTTTCAAACCTTTAGCTTGACGGGATATCACATTCAATTCCGTTAACTACAATCGTAAATCGGTTATAATCTCTGTCAAAACTAAAACATAAAATAAAATAAAAAATCTGAAAAGAAATTTTAAAACACGCTGTTATTAAAATGCACTAAAAAGTAGAAAATCTTTGGGGACACCATATTTTCTTACAATTAATCATGTCTACAAAAATAAAAGCCTGTGTACCAAACATGGGAGGAAATTCTACACGAAAAGAAATATATTTTTTATTTCTTGTAGCATTTCCTTCCCTGTTTGGCGCCCACGCTTTTATTTTTGTAGACATGATTAACTGTAAGAAAATCCTGGTGTCTCCAAAAATCATTTTGTACTTTTTAGTGCATCTTAGTAAAAGCGTGTTTTTAAAAATATATGTATTTTTTATTACATGTCAGGTTAATAGAACGACGCTTTTTCATCAGCTTTTAAGAAATCCGTTGATACAAACTCATGAAAATGAAAACATGCCAGTTTCAGGAAGAGACGTTAATAAGATATCTTTTCAAAAAGACACTATTCAGATACTGTAGATATCATGGTCACATATGACCACAAATACGTTCATCTGAGCTGCAAAGCTAAATTCCTCCTCTGAATGTCCTACTTTGGTTACGTCTTCCACTAAAAACTCACTGCTAAATGAATTGTCCATCATCAAGAGATTCTTCCTTTGCAAACTCATTACCCATGGAATTGCTCCTTTTGGAATTCTATTTTTCCTTTGCATACTCATTACCCATGGAAGTGCTCCTTTTGGAATTCTATTTTTCCTTTGCAAACTCATTACCCATGGAAGTACTCCTTTTGGAATTCTATTTTTCCTTTGCAAACTCATTACCCATGGAAGTGCTCCTTTTGGAATTCTATTTTTCCTTTGCAAACTCATTACCCATGGAACTGCTCCTTTTGGAATTCTATTTTTCCTTTGCAAACTCATTACCCATGGAATTGCTCCTTTTGGAATTCTATTTTCCTTTGCAAACTCATTACCCATGGAAGTGCTCCTTTTGGAGTTCTATTTTTCCTTTGCTAACTCATTAACCATGGAATTGCGCCTTTTGGAATTCTATTTTTCCTTTGCATACTCATTACCCATGGAAGTGCTCCTTTTGTAATTCTATTTTTCCTTTGCAAACTCATTACCCATGGAATTGTTCCTTTTGGAATTCTATTTTTCCTTTGTAAACTCATTACCCATGTAATTGCTCCTTTTGGAATTCTGTTTTTCCTTTGTAAACCCATTACCCATGGAAGTGCTCCTTTTGGAATTCTATTTTTCCTTTGCAAACTCATTACCCATGGAAATGCTCCTTTTGGAATTCTATTTGCCATCTGAGAATGAACTTCTGGCAACTACATCTTCCTTCTCTTACCTCCTCTAATTCGTCCTGCTCCTAAATGATGAGTCAGGCTATTTTGTGAATGTTGGATCTATAACAAACTATATAAAAGTTCATTAAATTCCAGTGCCACTCTTCTTTCCCTTGTCTCTTCAGATAGAGAATGTCACAAAAGAATGAAACAAGTACCGGGAGGCTGGCTCAGCATGCCCGCTGGAACAGTTCCTTTAAAAAGCTTTGCTTCGTGTACCTTCATGCGTTCAGCACAGTTAAAGGGTATTTTATGATCAGCAAGAGAAAAAAACTAGTTTTATTTTAAAACCACCATTTCGAAACTGTGCAAAAAATCCTTTTTTTAATCAACAAAATTAAAAGAGTTGGGACATTGTCTTCTTTTGTCTTTATTCTTTTCCAATTAATCATCACTATCCGGAATTAAATTAAATATTATAAAAACAAACTGCCATATCAAAAGACCAAATCAATTTCTTGTACTCCCTTATGGTTACGATACCACTCATTCAAATGAATACTTATAAGTCTCATTTAGTTATCTCGTCTCAGATAGACATTCTGAAATGTGACGTGCAATTTAATACACGGGGTCTTATAGACATAACCACTTGGAGAAGCTTTCATCCAACAAAGAACTACTATCCAGGAAGCTGAACCAATGAGCTTCTGACGAAGAGAAAAACTGTTGAAAAACATGAATAATCAGATGACTGTTGATTTCAAATGTGTAATTGTTTTCCTTTTACACTGGAGCAGAATAAATCTGGTGTCCGGATGAGACTCTGAGGCTATTACAGTATAGCTAATGGCGAGATGGGAAAATATGAACAGTAGAATGGAAAAGTGGCAGACCCATTTGCTAATTTTATGTCCACTTGAGGCACTGGTGAAATGCGCCTCTGAGATTGGTTAATATTATTCTCACTATAAATTACAATGAGCTGTGGTCAACTAGCTCAACTGTTATGTGCAGTCTCCTTGGCATAAAGATTCTTTTTCTCTAGAATCACGATAAATACAAGCACTGCTCATGTGTATTCTGTTTGTATACTAAATAAATGTATTCGTTTGCATGTTTTCCAAACTTCAAATACAGTCACGGAAAGGTAACCGTGTTGAAAATACTCCATGTTAACACGGGCTGAAAAAATATAAAAGAGAAAAGAAGTTTCCAAAATAATAAAGAGCCTTTGTGACTCGCTATTGTTTCCTGAAGCGAAGTGGAGGTGTCCTGTAATCCATTTCTTTCATCGCGCCCGGAAAATAAAACTCCAGATGACAGAGAAAATTCCACTGGAACCTTCTTTATTTTCCCCCTTTCTCGCTCAAGCGAAAGTCGATGACTATTTCCTACTGGATTTCCATTCCATGCGAGTAGGGAAAAAGACAGCAATGAAAAAAATATGGTGAGTTTAGTAAATCTCGTAAATAATCAGAAAAAGAATAAAAGGAAATATGCTAGCAGCCCTCGTGTTCATTACTAACAATACAATATTCACGGTTTTGCTATTAATGTTACGCCCCATACGAATCAAGTGAAAATTAGATCTCAACTCTAGGTTCATTACATCGTTATTGTACTTACAACAACGCTAAGAGCTCATTACTTTCAGTATGTGCTACCAGAATTTACAAAAAAATTACAATTTCTAGTTAAACTGATTTTCGATGCACTATATAGATGACAACCTTGAGTAAATTCTAAAGGAATTAGATCATAAAGAAAACTCTTTGTGGTATTTCCCGCGTTTCTGTGATTGACGATTAAGGAAGAGGGTAACAAACGAACACCATAATATCTGGTTTAATGAACGTCTGTTTGAGCTACCATCGGTGTCTTTGTATTAGAGGTGTTCTTACGTATCAGCGCTTACGATATTTCTGTTTTCCAGTTCACTGCACATGTTTGTGTGTAAAAATATCATCTGTATCTATCTAAATATACATTTTTGTAAGCCCCCTTTTCAACACAGATGCATTCATATAGAAAATATATGCACACCTGGACACTGAATGCAACATTTTTCGATGCAGCTGTGTCTATCAGAAGTATCTTTCAGGAAAAAAAAACAATGTTTTACCAAAATTTCAGTACGATGAAGAAATATTCCTGAATCCCAAAGAATAAACGAAAAGACTGGAACTAGAAAAAAAAAATCAGCAAAATTCAATACGGACACTGCTCTTGAAAAAAGCATCACAAGGAGGATAACGAAACAAATATCTTCCTTTACCGACAGTTTCAGCACGCTACACCGCTAGTTTTAGTAAGATTTGTCTTTATTTACCACCGATTAAACTAGCTAAAATAACATTTCCTCAAATTGTTGAGCCATCTCAACCAAGCCCAAAGGAATTTTTTGTAAACAATACCGATTAAACTCAGTGATCATGCCACTCTCAAATTACCATACAAAAAGGACCCGATATAAAACACTAAAGATGGATAATCGGGGCTCTCAGGGCTTTTCTATTCCTTTGAAACAACCTATTCTTAAGTAACATAAAACGATGGCAAAAGTATTTCTTCTTCTTCTTCTTTTAACGTGCTTTTTTCCTAAAAACCTAAAATAAACAACTCTTCATATCTTATGCAACGAACAGAATAGAAAAAAAGGGAAATATCCCAACGGAGGGTCACTGAACCTTTTGCGTCTCCTGCTACTTCCAAGAAGTCGTTGATCTTGCCTTCATCCAGATTCCGCTCAAGCCATTCCCAAGGACTTTTTCGCTCCTTGCTCTTTCTCGCTTCTTCAGAATACACAACTTTGTTGTGTATTCTTGTTCGGAGTCGTACGGAGAGAGAGAGAGAGAGATAGGAGGGCAATTAACAACATACTAGAGAGAGAGATAGGGAGGATTAAAAACTAATACGAGAGAGAGAGAGAGAGAGAGAGAGAGAGAGAGAGAGAGAGAGAGAGAGAGGCAATTAAAAACTATTACGAGAGAGAGAGAGAAAGAGAGAGAGGCAATTAAAAACTATTACGAGAGAGAGAGAAAGAGAGAGAGAGAGAGAGAGAGAGAGAGAGAGGCAATTAAAAACTATTACGAGAGAGAGAGAGAGGCAATTAAAAACTTTAAAATAGAGAGAGAGAGAGAGAGGGGGATTAAAAAGAGAGAGAGAGAGAGAGAGAGAGAGAGAGAGAGAGAGAGAGGGGGATTAAAAAAACAATACGACAGAGAGAGAGAGAGAGAGAGAGAGAGGGGGAATAAAAAAAATAATGACAGAGAGAGAGAGAGAGAGAGAGAGAGAGAGAGAGAGAGAGAGAGAGAGAGAGAGAGAGGGGGGAATGAAAAACTAATACTAACACTTTCTATAACCGGCATCTCACACCTAATATTTCAAGAAACAACTTTCACGTGTCACTGCCCTGTAAGTAAAACCCCCTACATAGTCTTTACCTAACCGTCAAGTTATCCAAGAATAAGAGATGACAAAAATGATTAATGTGTTCATCCGGGAAAATCTTACAGATCGGAGAGATCTGGGAGTTAATGGTGTGAAACTGCCAATTTTTAATGCTGGCTGAAATGTCAAACTAAAATAGAAAGAATGAGTCTTGGAAGAGCCAACAAAAATAAAATAAACATGCAAACAGTATATCATATAAAAATCTCTTAACTATTACTAAATTCTTGAGTAGTAACTAGATATTCATGTGAATTACAATGAATGTTACCTGTTAAAAATATCACTTGTACTTAAAAAAAAATGTTCATTTTACTAACCAAAAATATTAATCCTTACTAATAAAAAGTAGGTTTTAAAGTTTGGTTGCAAACTCTACAGGAAAGCCATAACCATAAAGGACACCTGATAGTCTCAAATAGAGGAGGAATAACCTGAAAACTTCTTAATTACACCCGGCGTGGAAAAAAAATCTATTCACAATTTATGATCATTTTTACAATTTATGGTCCAGTTTGGAGGCTCATAAATGCAATGGCATTTAGGACGCCAAACAGGAAAAAAAAATAAGAAAGGGTCGGAAGATGCTCAAATTTCTTTATCGACATGAATAGGCAACGTTACTGTTTATACTTAATATTGCTTTTACCATTTTACTGTATCTTCGGAAGTAGCATTTCAAAAGAATCCAACGATTATGAATACAATCATCGTGCGTACATAAAAAGGCAAACCGCTGAGTTCGACGGAAACTGGACTTGAGTGTTGTTAATTTGATTAAAGAGTTCTGAAGCAACTACTCGATGTGCTTTCTACGACATATTAATAATTACTTTCAAAAACAACCCGAAAAATGGCACAAGTGTGTTACCATGCAAAACGTCGCTGAGCTGAAACTAAAGCTAATAACCAAATCTCGTGGTTAGGTAACGCGAGACTTGTATTCTAACGCCCTTAACCGATCTCACCTGTTGCTGGAGGTTAAATGCCCCACGATCTTACACTTGGTGGCGCAACAGAGTAACCAATTACACACACATCTCTTCCTCAATGAATTGCATCCTTTGTGCGCTCCCCTCCCCCACGCCTCGTCTTTCTACCCTTCTCTTCTATTCCCCCTCCCGCCATACCTAGGGATGTTGCATAATGGATGCACAAATATTTGCCTTAACTTTTCAGATACATTTGCTTCTCTCTCTCTCTCTCTCTCTCTCTCTCTCTGCTGTGACTCTAACGTTGACACAAAGATACCGTTTTCAGTCTTCCCGTCATTTCAGAAGGGTAAAAGGATTTAGAAAAGTGACCTGAAATCTGCTGGTTGATCTTACCTGCAAGAGGAGAAGGAAAGTAAACGTTGAGAAACGCTACGCCATAAAGGGTTCAAAAAAACCTCTGCAAGAGAGCTTTTGAAAGAATTTAACCTTCTGAAATTTTTGGCTTATTACTTGTAAACAAGCTTCTGCAGAACAGCAGGATCATTTGTGAAAAGTGAAGATACGAACTTAAAATATGACAACAGGAAATAAATGATGATAAACAACGAGCCTCAATAAATCTGCATGGAGACCCAACGTTTATAAATCAGTCATAATAAAAGCTTCATCAACATTCACACTCATGCCCGAAGGATTGTTCAAGTTTTCCAGAAAAGGAAATAAAGACATGGAGTTTCATCATGCAGCTTCAAACCCCCAGAACATTTGAACCATGAAGGCACTCCCACTGCTGAAGAAATGACGTCACGTTTGCATTAAATCTGCGCTCTCTCGGTGTAGCCAATTTTGCCCTTAGCGGGAAGTGCTTCTAATTTACCAGATCAACCGCTCTATTACCGCAACCTCGCCCGTTACTGCTACATTCCAACCCCTTTAGTGTAAACACAGGAAACAAAACGAAAATGCAACTGTAAGATTACCCTACATTTATTAAAGGTCGCTGAGGTCAGTATAATAAAACTTGTGTTAATTGTTACTGCTTCTTTTCTAGCTTATTTAAGTAAATAAATGATAACATGAGAGCTAAAAACGTTTTTCTTTTAGTTCTTCCCAAATCTTGGAATCTATCATGCAAAACTTTGTTGCTTTCTTTAAGTGAACGTTTATTAACAGAGTTTCAATATAAAAATTTTGCATTTGTCAGTGGGTCGTATCCACCTTTTCAGTCACGCGGTCACGCTTATAGGATAAGAGGGGTCCTTTGTCTCATGTTTTAGGGCATACAATGTATTAATATGATTTATTCTTTTTTTCCAGGAGGGAGTGGTTCCGCCATGCTTACTACTAATTTTGCTCCCAGGTAAGAGTGTGTGTGTGTGTGTGTGTGTGTGTGTGTGTGTGTGTGTGTGTGTGTGTGTGTGTGTGTGTGTGCGCGCGCATATACGTTGGAATGATAATCAGACATTTAACTGAATTTGGACTGTTAAATAACAGACGTGGTGAATAATATAATAAGAGATTATTATAAATAGCTGAAGAATTAAGGTGAAACAAGACGATTATAAAATAGATCAGTATAGAATCGTTAATGTATTTTTGGGGGCAAATGTAAAAACTGTTAGCAAATGATGAAGTAGAGACGAACTGCAGAGGTACCACTGCGCAAGCTAATGACCACAGGGTAAGAGCGCCAAGCACCTTGTTTTAATGACCACAGGGTAAGAGCGCCAAGCACCTTGTTTTAATGACCACAGGGTAAGAGTGCCAAACACTTCGTTTTAAAGAGTGTGAATTTTACAAACTAAAATGAAATCTGAGCATACTTAAGTGAAAGACCAATACTTTTTGCAGCCCATGCAAAGTGGAAAACTAAGAATAAAGGAAAAAGGATAGATAGGGTTTATCCAGGAACGAAACGACAGACTTGCTACTTAAATGGAGGGTCATCAGAATCATGAAAACTGAAATACAAAGAGAATTCCAAAGTTTAAATGTACAAAGAGAGAGCAGTAACAGAAGAGTGCAATCCACACATTAAATGGGAGGATGAAGTGGCTACATGGGAGATATGGCGCCACATGATCAAGAGAGGACTCTTTCCTCAATTTCAAAGGAACGATGTCTGGAGCAGTATCCAGAGCAAAGTGAGAGAGAAGCCACCTTGCGAATAAGATGAGATCCCAGCTAGAAAGTAAAAGCAGTATCATAAATCAAACAGATTACCTTAGATTCAGACTCTCGAGGAGGGAGACTGATGATGGAAATGTACCAAATAAGAAAACACACTCCAAACGGGAACGAATAAGTTCAGCATTAAATGTAATAATCAAGACGATGAAAACAGCTCAAAGCATATAAAAATATAAACTTGTTTTTAAGGAAAAAAAAAATTACATTTGAGCTATGAGATTTCTCAAAAATACCCACAGCGTTGTTTCAAGTGCTAGGTGAAATTAAGCTACATTTTCAGCAGAGATAATGGAAAACTGACTTAAGATAAGCAAGGAGAATGAGGGGATGGAAAAAAAAATTACTTATTTTTTTATTTAAAAACAAAAAAGGGAGATGACTAGAGGAAAATGGAAAAGTATGAGAGAAGGAGAAATATCATGGGGAAAATATGTTGGAGTAAATGAAAAGCCATTTACACACACACACACACACACACACGGACAAACAAACACATGCACACATACACACACACACATATATATATATACATATTGTCATGATGTATTCCAATTACCTGGTTATTACACAACTAATCACGGAATTCAAAAATTTACCTCACTTCACCCAGATATCTGAACTCTCATAACAATAAAAATCACGACTGAGTACTCTAAAGGTAACAGTGGTCCCTTAAAAAGCTTACCAATCACGTGAAAAATCAAACTAAGTTTATCAAAACAAGTGTGAGGTATCAACAATAAAACAAGAAACATACCAGAGTAAAAGGGCATCACTCCATCAAACAACTTTAACTGTTTCCCTGGTCTTAATTCACTTCAGCCAAACTAAAGGAACAAAACTTGTTTATCACTTTGCCTTATGCACACAAATAATCTTATTCACTGGCGGTCAATAAATGAAACATTGTTTTTAAAAATTTCAAATACAAAAATTTATTTTTAAATTCAAAATTTATAATTAGAATTGACTATCTGAAAAAAATTAACTATTATTTGAAAACGGGACAAGAATTAATTAATTCTTGAATTAAATTATTAAACAAAACTAAATCACAAAACTTTATCAAGAAATTAAGTTAATCAAGCAAAATTTAAACTATTAAGAATTACTCAAGATTTGAAAAGAAAATCTAAATAAATAAAAATTAAATCAAGTATTCAATGTTAAATTATCAAGAAATATCTAAAATGCTAAGTAAATAAATGTTAAATCACCAATATATAAAATGTGAAAAATCAATAGATTGCAAACACAAGAACACACAAAAATACACAAAAGATTTACCAATAATAATTTCACCAAGGCAAAAATTCTCTCAATATACCTTATTATACCATGGTAATAATAAGTAAAATTCACTTTACCTTACACAAACTTGTGAAAACTTTCCCAAAATCACTTGAAATGCAGCTGCTTTAGATTCACAAAACCCTTTTTTGCATGGGCCATTACCAAATATATACACTTTCCCTACATTCATATCTCAAAAGCTAAGTTTAATATCAATGGCCACAAATATTTTACGTTAAAATTTCTCTCTTTGAGAGAGAGAGAGAGAGAGAGAGAGAGAGAGAGAGAGAGAGAGAGAGAGAGAGAGAACCAACACTAAAGGTCCTTGAAATCAGAATGAACAAACTTTAGGATTCCAGTAGGAAATGAAGCAATCAAATGATGTCATTATAAGGTATTTTGGGAACGAGATACAAGAGAAAATTCTGGAAGAGCAAAACATTTTGAACTGCAATCTTACAAAACATGACGTAATCGATCGAGACGTGTGCTTCAGTGCAAAACTTGTTCATATTTCTCAAAAAGGTACACGTTTTTACCAGAAAATCGTGTGGGATGCAATCAGAACTAGCCTATATGTCACATTGCAAAATTATTCATCTTCTTCTTGTTTGGGACAAAGCTTTTACAGAAATCTTGACACGATCAAAACAGACTGCAACTGGCTAATTATGATTGGCACGTTTAAAAAAAAAATAAAGGGTTGGTTTCCAAATGGAGCAGCTATTGTATCTCTTGCCTGTCAACACATTATCTTTTACGATAATGAAGTGAAACAAGCCTTCCTACCACACACACATGTTGCTCATATACTACGTTACTATTAAAAATGTATTATTAATTCTAAATTACGCTCTGTTATCTAAGTCACTAACTCTTTTGAGATCTGACATTACACTACATATGATAATTTCAACAATAGATATTATTACACATAACACATGATAAATAGAAGAGTAAATACATCAAAACATGGAATGCCATACATACTACAAGGCAATATTATGAAAATATATACTGTATATTAGTGGTTCCATAAAACCTTTTTTTTGCTAATTCCCCTAAAACACACATGATTATACACACACACACACACACACACACACAACATATATATATATATATATATATATATATATATATATATATATATATATATATATATATATATATATATATATATATATATATATATATATATATATATATATATGTGTGTGTGTGTGTGTTATATATATATATATATATATATATTTATGTTTATATATATATATAATATATATATATATATATATATGTATATATATATATATATATATATTTTTATAAATATTACTGCTGTTCGCCCTCGTAACATTTGATTGTAAATAATATCAGCCTGACCAAGACCGGGAAAAGCCATTGTCCGCATTAGGAGCGTCTTCAGTTCAAACTTTAACATCCGTTGGAGAAAGGAATAGGTAGCATTTAGGCATTTAACCCCATAGGAGAAATTTCCATATTCAACTTTAAGAATAGGTGGTCCTAAAGTCCTTTTTTCCTTTCTACCTGTCTCTCGTGGCGAATGTTTTTAACAAAGCGTAGACGCCTAAGGCATGACTGTAGGCCTGTTTTGACCCAGGCCGGTCAGGGAACGACAGAGAGAAACTAGCCGCCGTCTCGGGCAGACGTCTGGAAGGTGGCCCTGTCCCCTTTCTTTTTCTATTATGCTATTAGTGAAGTGAAGAAGCAATTGCGAAGCCCCCCTCGGCGGAGTTGGTGCGCACAACGTTCGTCCTAAGGTAAAGTCGCTTTTTGTTCAAAACTTCGCCCATTCTTTTATCTTTTTCTGTATTTCGCATTTCTTTTGTTTCCTCCTTCATCCCCCACTTACTGTATATGTGTTTACGAAGTCTAGATTAAGCCTCATTATTATATTGTTAGCTTCAACCCCGTTATTCCAGTAAAATACCTAGGATTTAGGGTAAGCAAAATCAGGTTAAATCTCGATGCTTTTGTATGCCTCGCGTCCGAATGTTTGGAAGAACCGTTGCGTTTAAAATCAAATTCATCTCAAATATTTTTGTTAAGGTTAATTACCCTTAACTGGCGACCTTTGGCTAATTAACGACTGTCTTTGAGGTTAACTTTTGGCTTCAAGTGGCAGGTTACGTGTAATCTTGGTTTGCAGGGCCGTAAAAATTACATAAATTGAATAATACATGATCAACCAAGACCCTCACATGTAACAATATATATATATATATATATATTCCACTCCATGTGTGCGTATTTTACAGGGAATTAGCGAAAAAAAATTATTCTATGAAAACACTAAAATTTTCTTACAAGTAATCACTGTTTCACTCAGGGGCTACACGCAGTCACTGGAATTTCTAGAGGGGCCCCAAGAATGAGTGTATTAATGACATGTAGTTTTTACAAGAAAAATATTTTATTTTTCACATTCATTTACTTATCTCTATCACATTAAAACTGAAGTTAAAACTTATCAAAATAAAACTTCAAGATAATACTGTCAAATAACTAAAATAATATTTAATTCAAATGAAAGTAAAATAACAGTATGAAAGCATAGCCACCCAACTTTATTCATTTACTCACAAAAGTACAGCTACAAAGGCATTGTGTGCTGAATTTTGGCTTGGCGTTAAAACACATTTACACCAGTTTGTCTGATACGGCCTGGTTCCACTGCAAATGCACTTTCTGAAACCTAGTCTACTCAAAGGTAACTGGGCGACGATAACAGGGAGTAACGACATCCTTTGTTAATAGTTAACATCTTAGTCTGTCAGAAGTCACTGAGGGCACAAATCAAATATATTTCTTGAGTACTGACTACATAAAATACCAGTCTTGTCAGCTATAACTGGATCCCTTGCAGTAATACAAAGAATATTCCGTGGATTACTCCTACTACGATCCACAGCCGGGATGGGCACATCAAAACTGTCTCCTAGTCCACCATCTTTCAGGTGAAGAAGACTGTTTGGCCATTCTCTTTGCTCATGACAATTATCCACCATATGCCATTGCTTTAGCTGTGCTATGTGGGCAGACATACATTCTTCAACAAAACCTAGTAAGTCTGTTATTAAACACCCCAGAATCAGTTGGTCTCACCCTGGTTAGCTGCATCGTTAGAAGGATACGTTCTAGCAGAGTATTCTACACTTCGGTCACAATAAAAGAAAAATACACAACACTTTCCTGAATTAGGAGCAGTAACTGTCTCACTCTCTGGGCAAGTGTTCTCAATGGCAGCAAGATCATTTTCACTCTATAGTCTGGAGACTACTTATATATCAAGGGTGAAGGAGTTAAACCAACATGAGCCTCAAAGCAGGGTATGGGGAACACTTTATTCCTAAACGAGTAGTAGAGTTCATATGATGCCTTCAGCACAGTCTTAACTACTGTTTTCAGCAATTCACGCTATTAGCATGTCCCTTAGTCACGTTAGTGGCCCCCACAAAGCTTTGACTCTGAGGATTACATGGTTTACCATGCACAATAATGTGATTTGGCTGAATATCTTTCATTTCAGTGATCCCGTCTGATGCAAACTCTGAATCACTGTCCTTTTAAGTATGACCGGGCCACCAAAAATGGCAAATAGTTCGAAGAGTTGCATTCAACTTCTGTTCTTTGTTTCCATGTCAGAAGCCATGGTACACGAAATTTGGTAAAGTGGTCCATCCATCGATGAAATCAACTTGACTTTTCAAAGCTAGGTCATCTTTCTCAATTTTTGGCTTTCTTTGCACAGGGATTTGAAACGCTAGAGGGCAGCTGCTGTAAACTTTTGCTTACTTTTCCTAGATCTCTTCCAGCATAAGGTCTTTTCCACCATGTCCAGTTGAAATGCCCTTGCTTAATGGCATAGAACATATCTTCAATGGTCACTAAGTCGGTCAGAAAGCCCATCATTCCCAACAAACCCAACACTGTACTTAGTGACCATTGAAGATATGTTCTATGCCATTAAGCAAGGGTTCACCGTTTCACTGGCGTCGTCAGTATATTAGCTTAAAAACAGCACTAAAAACTTGAGAATTTCATGAACTCTGTAGGAATCTCCAGCAAATAAGTTAAGCTCTGAGTGAAACAGTAATTACTGAAAATTGCGTTAATTTCATATAACAGATTATGCTACTTCCCTTTTTCTTTACATATATAAATGTAAATATATATATATATATATATATATATATATATATATATATATATATATATATATATATATATATATATATAAACACAAAAATATACATATAAACAGGTGCATATATATATATATATATATATATATATATATATATATATATATATATATATATATATATATATATATATATCTATATATAGACACATGCATAGATAAGACACATAGACAGATAGACGGATATAAACAAATATAATTGACGTGTGATGAGAGGTAGAGGGGAATACAAAGCAGTGGACATAAGCATTCGGAAGAAACGTAAATTCTAATTAATAACAAAAACAATACAAGAATGATAAAAACTTTACACACATCAATTTCGGTGCACTGTTCAAAGCCACTTCATATTTTCGCAAAAGACAAAATTTCGTACAGACATTTTCCTAAGAGCATCAGCGTCGCTCAGTGACGAATTCAGTCTCCAAGTGGCAATTAACTTTCGGGTATAAAAGTTTATTAGGGACTCAAAGGTTTCGAAAAAAAAAACAGCAATTTTACTACTGCCATTAATTAGAGACCGTCCTTACTGATGGAATATACTGGCGACCCTCTGGGGCACTAGCATATCAACTTCTGATTTTCCACTACACCACTCCTGGAGGAGATACAGCCACTGCAGGAACTACAAGAAAGATCGTTTAAATTTTCTAGTTTGAGAGTAGGTCACTTAGGAAAATATCACGAAGATAGTTATTCAGATTTTGTTTTTAAATTTAGATTAATCCTATTCCTGACCAAGAAAAATGCATTTCGAATCCGGGAAGGAGTCTACACACTTGATCCCTCGGCCATTTTAACATCTTTTCGTCCACTAACATTATCAGTAACACATATTATTTATGCATAAGCGCGACGAAAGGGTGAAAGAAATGGGTAAGGAAGAAATCGAAGAGCCTTGAATTTTCCCAGACAAAAATATCTTAAACATATAAGAGCAAAAACAATCTCCAGAGACTACCCTGGTATAAGTAGTTATTTTAAACTTTGAAACTTAATACGGTGTAAAATTGTCGTTTACTATTTTAAAGTTGGGCTGACTTAAGACGAGGTCTGGTTTGCAAAGACAAATCTCCAAATCCACATCACTGACAACTACAACTCAATCATTCGCATTGGGAAACTCGATAACCTCAATCATATAAATGCATTCACAGTCAGACAGACACGGATGAAACTGTAACCTCGTCCAAAATTCGTTGGCAGTAGTGAAAAATAACTTGAAGCTAATATTACCTGCACATAAAAATGGAGACACCTGTACAATAAGATTCCATGAAAGAGCTAAATATACTATACATTATTGCATTCATTATTTACCAGAACCGGCATTAACCAAAATTCTGAACAAAATAACTACAGTAAAGTATATCTGCATAAGCTACGAAAAAGTCAAAGAAATATACTTTGAATATTGTGATAATTTACTGAAATAAAATAAATTTTTCCAATATATTTACACAAGTATTGCATGCCTACCATAAATGAGAAAACTACTGAATTGACCTTGAGAATTGTCAAAATCTCATTCACGGTCTACATGATAGATTAGTTCTTACCAAAAAATAAAATAATGATTCATCTTTTCATTCTTTTGTCATACAAGCATTCATTATACAAATCTACATCTCATTTCCTTTGTACGTGCTACAAAATTCTGTGTTTGCTAACTTCTTGAGCCACCCAACTCTAAAGAAAATAGACATTCGGAGAAAGTATAAGTAGTTTGGTGGAAAAGTTATGTCTATCTATGGCTCTATCCGCCTGTATATACAGTATATATATATATATATATATATATATATATATATATATATATATATATATATATATATATATATATATATATATATATATATATATATATATATATATATATATATATATATATATATATTATATATATATATATATATAATATATATGTCGAAATGTGTGTGTTACCTTCAAATGCACTGACTCAGGGAGCTACCATATCGATTTTCAGCTCACGATTTGAACTGAAGTGTCTTGGCCAAAGCGATCTTCCAACTTGGTTGCCACTCAAGTGACTTCACTACCCGCCAGTGACATAATTTACTATTTAGTCCCGTGGAGGAAGTCTCGGCATCAGGATAATATGCCTATATTGCCTCAATCTTCACTTGTGCTCTAACCCGAATCCTCTCAAGAGTTAGGTAACTTCCTCAACACGGTTAAACTCACGTGTGCATGAACACGATCATACAAACACACTGCTTATGGATTTATGCTTATAAACAGAAGGCATAAAACGCCATGCAATGTTAGGAAGTAAACTGAGAAGTTCGTGGAAGAAAAGAAAAGTTATTCTGCATGCAGATGCATGACAAAAAGAGACAATACAAACGTACACAATAGAAGGTATACAGAAGTCTAGAAGGAAATGATGAAAGAAAAAGCCGAGCGCTAATGAAACTATCAAGGTGTATGTGAACTAGAACTTTAAAGAAAAAGAAAGACTGTAATGGTTAGATGGCCTTAAAATATTAAAGACATAAGCTGTCCGGGTATAATTCAGTTTTGATCGATGGAGTAGGGTATTTTAATGTCAGGCAGAATGTAGAAAAGCAAAGAGGCAGAGCCAAACTATGAGAAGTTGGATGGGAAAGTGTAAATCTTGTGAATATTTGTAAAACTGATTGCTAAAAAAGTAAAAACCAGGATACCGAGACGATGAAATTTTGGCAGGTTTTTTAGCCTGGTGGTGGGAGCCTTGTTACGATAGTTACCAATATAAAAAATGGATGGCAGAAAACTCCCAATGGGATGAGAGTGAGTGCGAAAAATAATACCCTCTTACTAAAAGAACAGAGAGTCCAGGGGAGAATGTATGAGGCATGAGAGTGAACTATTACTGGCGGGGAAGCAGCCTGACTCACAAGAACAAAAGAGGCATTTGCATGGAACAGGCGTGTTGTAAGATGCTTAAAAGTGAAGGAAAAGAGATACGTGTGTGGACAAAAACCAGAGAGGGCTTAGACTACACGTGATAAGAATGCTTTGTGGAAGCTGTGAAGAATAACGTAACAGATTGTCATTTCCAAAGCAACGCGTGAATTTTATGATGCAAGCAAATTTTATAAATTAGTCTGCAGAACGAAGTAACCGGTCCGGAGTAAAAGGAAGTCTAAGCCAGCAAGGGTTTGTAGTTAGGTTGCTCTTGCTGCTTAGTATTTCATGAATAGGTATAAAAGATGTGCATGCACGTACACAGGGTAATAGAATTGACTGTGATTGATTTGTGGAGTACCTGGTGTTTGCAGGGGACAGTCCTCAGAGGTGATTAGGCTACTTACAAAAATACGGATAATGATGCTAGATTCTGCAGATGTTTGCGAGAAGAGCCAGCTGAGGCAACTAAATCATGTGCAAGATTTGATACGGTAATTGGAAATAGGTAGCTGCAGCATTATGGAAAACATATGAATGAAAGTCACTAACCTGTCTAAGAAGTTGAGAGTAAACATTAAGGAGGGTGGCAATATTCGGAAATAGATGAACACCGAAATAAAAGCGCGCAAGGAAGGTAGTAGTAGCCACTGGAGAGATTGCTGAACCCACTTATTATGAAAGTGAAGTTAAATGGAAGAGGTATAGAAAGGTGAAAGGTGTTAGTTGAATTGCAGATATTTTGAAAGTTGTAGCTAAAGACAAACATAAGGTAAAAAACAGGTTAGCAGTGGTGAGAGTACACGAGTAGTACGTTTGTTTTGAGGCGGTTCGGTCAGGCAGAGAAAATGGAAGCTGCTTTTTCGACAACGAGCAGCGGTGTCGGAGCTGACTAGCATGATCAATCCTAGGCCGTAAGTGTGTAAGTGGTTCAACAAAGGTTTGTCCTATTCTAACACTCTCATCCAAATCTAAACAAACACGTAAATCGTGAGCGAATACGCAATTAATTTCGCCCACGAAATGATATCAACTTTACGAACATAATAGTATATTTGGTAACAAAGGAAAAGTATTTAGAGTGAAAGTAAAAGGCATTTTGGACTGGGAAAGAAACGTGTCCAAAAGCTGGAGCAAAACGAAAATGGGAATTCTATGTAACAGAAAACGAAGAATTTACTTAAAAGACGAGCGAAGTTTTGCCCAAAAGAACAAATGGCTCCGGTCCGGTTACAAGCAGTCCAGCGGATCAGCGGACTTGATAAAAAACTGCCGAAAGTGAGCATGAAATTGGTCATACAAGAACATAATCGAACGCGTACGGACCGCTTCTGATCTCCTAACAAGGAACATCAATTTACGAATTTGCTGTATGATACAGCAGCATTTATTGCACCAACACAGTACAATCATTATAGTGACGACGAAAAAACTGAAAATCTATCTAAATAAAAGTGCTCCTGAGTCACTTAGTAACAACGCAGATGTATAGAGCGAGTGTTTCTCCAGAAGCCTGACACACATCAAAATCGATAAACACGGCAGAATACAAGGAAAAATAAGTAATCCGATAAAGTACCATCATCATGTAACCGACAAGGAGGGCCATAAATCTTCCACTACAATCAATGTCTGAAACATAAATATAGAGGTGAAATACAGCGACGGTTTAGGCGGCGAGAAGAAAGGCTTCCTTTTGCTATTTCATAAATTTATCGCCTTCATATATCAGCTCACATTCGTGAGCCGGTCTTCTGAATCATCTGGCGTGGAAATGCAATCGCGTCTTCCTTTCGGAGATAAGACAAGACGAAAAACGACGCTACAAACCGTGGCCTTCTCTCCTTCGTCTGTTTACGAGAGGCAAACCTGGCCATTTTTACTGTTCTAATGGAACGTGTGAAAAGGACCTTCCGTTACATTTCTCCTTTCTCTCGGAAATAATATTTCATGTCTGCTGTGTTCATTCCTATCTTAAGTGACGTGCATTACGCAATGTTGTCATGGTACATCTGGCACCTTAATCGTATTGATTTTACAATAAAAAATGGCTCCACTGGAATATACCGTACAGCTCTTCGTTCCTCTGAAAATCATGGGCAACATTTTATTTATTAAATTTAAGAATTCGTTGCGGAGAACAAATTCGTTTCCAAAAACCGTAAGATAACTTGTAAATCGAAATTCTAAAAAAAAAAAAAAAAAAAAAAAAAAAAAACCATTCCACTGGAAAAGGAGCGTTAACTTTTGGTAACACCTTTCACATAATTTCCTCTGATCGTAGGTGGAGAAATTATTTGTTGTTTCTTTGCTTCTATTTTGAAACCACTGGGAAATTTTAAAGTACGAAAAGAGAACCAATTTATTTCTTTTAGTCGCTATTTGTTTTTACACCCGTTAATATATAGTTACACTTGAAACTTTTATTTTTAATATAACCAAATCTAAAGAATATAATTTGTCGGCTAAGGAGTAAACCTCAACTGTCTGTCAGTAGTGCTTTTCATGCTGAGTCTAATGCTACTTTGTTTTCTAATAATGCTGTAATTATATAATGGTTAACGAGTTATCAATTATGCTTAATTTTAAATAACGATCATTTAAACTGGCCATTCTTAACAAGAATCACAAGACTGCATAGATCAGAGACGCTTAACCACCAGATTCTCCTCATTATTATTATTATATTATTCAGTAGACGAAACCTATTCATATGAAACAACCCACAGGGGACATTGACTTGAAATTCAAGCTTCCAAGGAATCTGGTGTTTATTAGCAAGAATTAAGAGGAAGTAAAGTGAAATACAGAAAGAGGAGATCCCACTTATCAAAAAAGAAAAAAAATAAATTAATATATAAATATAAAAAAGTATTAAAATGCAATAAGAATAGTATTAAGGTAGTAATGCATTGCATTTTCGCTTGAACTTCTGGAGTACTCTATTTCTCATTTCGCTAATGAACCAGACACACGGAATCGTTGACCTCTGCTTCTGCCTCCCGTTGAACCTCCATTGTGATCAGTTTGTCATGTGATTAATGAACCGGCAGATTTTGAAATGTAGATTCATTCATCAAGGGCCCGATCTATCTGGCCTCCGCTCGCTCTGGGAAAGGAGGAAAGGACGCCCGCGATAAGACCACCTTTCGATATTCATGAGTCTGATTACTGTTTGGACATGCGACAATGGCATCATCATTTTCGGGTGGTTTCATCCAACTATTCTCTCTCTCTCTCTCTCTCTCTCTCTCTCTCTCTCTCTCTCTCTCTCTCTCTCTCATATCCAGTCTTTCTTATTATATATATGCTCCCAAAATTCCTTGTTGCTTTGGTGAAGAGGGAAAGTATATAATTGAATTTCAACAATTTAAGGTAGTGTAACGCTTTTGTAGGCATAAAAACTAATATTTAAAAAATAATCATGAAGAGAAAATTCATTCTTAAATACACCATTCAAGAATATACAGAAAAAAACATCTACGCACTACTGATAAAAAATTGCAATTTTAAAGTGTATCCACAAAAAATGGCAATTTTCAGTAAATGAATACTTTAAATAAGACTTCTGAAGCAATTCTGAAATCATAGCCTATCAACAAAAACTGGATAAGCAACATTAGAACAGCTTGTAAGGTTACAACTTAATATCAAATGTTTGAATTTCCTTTATAAATAAAAAGGTAACGCATAATAAAATGCATGAGGAACACTGACAAACACAAATGAATATTAAAACTACGTATGAAAATGACTCGAGTTGAAATGGCTTTTTACCAGCCCAAGATCATGTTTCACCTACCAGCCCGAATTGAAACGGAAAACGCCTTTATGAATAATGAAGTTGAGAAAGTCTGCATGTTCACTCACGTGAAGACACGTTTGCAAACGTCAACTTCCAGAAGGTTTGCAAGATGGATGACATTTTACAAAATTAAAAATTTTTACTAATGGCGTATAAAAAAGGCATTGTAGCTATTTCGGCAATATTACATTCATCTTATCGTCAACGGTTTCATGGCTACAAATGAAAATATGGACGTGGAATTGGGAACCCATGCACGATTAAATCTTTCCCTTACAAATGTCAAAATATAATTATCTGAATAATAAGTCAAAAATTATATAATTAAGTCAAAACTAACAAACGACTCTCTTCACTATAATTACAGTATTAAACGAAATCGAAAACATACCCGATGCAGGTTTTAAGAACGAAATATAAGATTCTGGTTGTCATAAGAAGGATTAGAAGGCTATAAAGAATGATGCATTTCTGTGGGATAAAAGAAAGCACAAGTTTACACAACTGGAACTTCATATAAATACGCAAATTTATTTATACTTTGCAAGAAGGAAAATAATGCTCTGTATATAAAACAATGTAAACCCTGTAAATATGCCGTCTTAGTCGTCCAATCAACTTTTAAATCGTTCAGCTGAGACGTACAAAATATCTTAACTTGCACCAGCCGTCGAGGAGGCTCAATAGAATAAATGAAGATGTCAACAAAATACCATATATGTTAAGTAGAAAAAAAAAGAGGTCCATAACAACGAGCATATGAATTATTGTCCAGTAAATATATAAGAAGCGTGTTTACATCCAAGAATGAGATGCCATGAGAAGTAT
Source organism: Macrobrachium rosenbergii (assembly GCF_040412425.1). Classification (NCBI taxonomy): domain Eukaryota; kingdom Metazoa; phylum Arthropoda; class Malacostraca; order Decapoda; family Palaemonidae; genus Macrobrachium; species Macrobrachium rosenbergii. Next base: position 16,815,600 of record NC_089748.1, read on the forward strand.
TAGGAATAGATGCTACTCAGACACAAAAACAACAGTCAATCTCAAATTCCGTAAAAATTTCAAAGGTTGCGATGGCAAAGACATGTAGTGAAAATGGAAGAGAATGGGACACTGTGGTTTGCACTGGGGCGATGGAAGGAAAAGACCCTTGACAGGACCTAGGAGGCCATGTCACCAAAACCCCCTGGGTGGTCTACGTGCACTGAGTAAGGAAAATCCATGAGGCTGAACTGACAAGCACAGAACGGAGGTATGGTCTTGGACGGATCGGCAGAGGGTCAAAACGGGCCCTGAAAGCCAACACGTTTAGTGATATATGTCACAAGCACTAGTAAGATCCATCAATCCGTAAGTACGCAGTATCTTTGTTTTGAATTTGTACTAACAATACTTCCATTATTCTCGTACGAACTTAGCAGAACTAATGCATACATAATGAGCAGATGTACATACACGTAACTCCGTGTAATAACCTCATGGGATTCTATCCATTTCGAAAGCCTCACACATGCATATTCAATTTAAAAACAACTACCAAGGATTTTTTTACGGAATAAACCAATGGCCGAGTTTCGAACATTTCAACGTTTTGAAATTCATACCCGAAATATACTTTTATTAATCCATCTGAGAGCGAAAAGTCAGAAAAGTGAAGTAAAGACGGGAGAAACAGCGAAATAATTCGATAGAGGTTTCTCATTCCCAAGTGTTATTACAATTGAGCATTTACAATGCTCTCCTCTTCCTCTGAATACAGCATTTATGGTCGAACCAAAAATCAAAGTTAGGGAACTTTTCACCCTTTAGGTAGCCTTAATCAAGGGCATCGAAAACCAGGGGAAACTGTGATTACCACAGAATCAATATCCTTTATTATATTACTTCGATCATAGAAATTTCAGTCTCATGAATTCGATTTCGAATATGAATACTGCTAAACCTAAACTGATCAGGTTTTGCAGCACCATCTATATTCAACACCGTTAAGGGCAGGTAAAGTATTTCACACCTCATTCAAACTTATTGCAGAACTGTTATTTTCCTCTTTTTAGTTCCATCTCTGATTTTCTATTCACCTTCAGTCAAGATATGAAACATGAAACATTTATTACTATCGACGAATGGCTTAAAATTCCCATCAATTCTGATTTGCCAACAAGAGATTTCATTACGCGAATAATTAGCAAGAAATTCTTATTGAGTTAATACTATCTTGACTTTGCCTATGAAAGAATTCTATCTGCCTTTTAATCACAATACCTCAACATTGCAACTATTCAAGCTAATAATACGTTCATGAATACTGAGTTCTGAAGGATAATCAATTAAACAAAAAAATATTATAAACATCCTCAATGACAAAGACACATCTGACGTGGATTTCTATCCTAACTATGGCCTTTCCAGTCTTCCTCTGCACCTTTGAAGCAAACTCCGTTTTAAAAGTACATTTGATGTAAGAGAAATGAGTAATATCGATATTTAACTAGAACTAGATGATCACAATATGATCTTATTACTTTGTGAACAGAAAATGAAAGTATTCCAGTATTACTGTATGTGGTGAGAAATTAAAAGTACTGATGCAAGCCACTGAATCCCCAAACCTCTCAGGAATATTAAAACCTCACACATCTGCATCGTCAGCTCTAATTACCGGGAAAAAAGCTAATTCCTTCCTCTGCCTCTCATTTTCCAGATCAATTTACATTTTTATATCATTAAAAAAGGTACAAACAGATGTCGGGCCGTCAAAAAAAAGAGAGCAAAAACTCGTCTCTGTACGAAAATATCCCTTACTGATATCACATTTCCTATTTTCCGATTCACTGGGATGTTCTAGGGATCTCTTCTATGGCCTAATTTGTTTTTAAATTACCGACAGAATTTGATGATTCAATCGTTTACAATTATATTCTAATCGTCAATAATAATTAAGTGGAAACATGGTACTAGACAATAGTCTCCATTCGTTTATTATTATTACTGTTGTTATTATTACAAGGCCATTTTGCTGTCATAGTTAATATCATCCATATTTAACAGTGTTCTTTTTAAGAAAACTCAAAGCATTAAGCATTAAACATAAAAATTCTTAAAGTTTTCATATTCCCATAACGAAAAATACGACTGCAAACCATCCGTATCTAGCGCTGAACAAGGTATCTGCCGTTCATGTACTATGAAGTCTAGTATCGCAACAATGCATTTCTGTCGTGGGGGGATCATCTGTGACATCCGAACTTCCATCTTATAATATGAAATCTCTCCTCCTTTGGCTGATATTTTTACGAACGACTGACGACTCTCTCTCTCTCTCCGGTCAGCATTTGCATTCAGTAAATACTCATCAAGACTTCATAGGAGAGAAAAATATTGGACAAAGTACTTTTCATAAAACTGTCGAGTGAAGATTTAGTTGCATGAAGCCTCCGAACACTTCTCAATTCCCTTGTAATCCAATCCTCTTGGCAGGCATCATTATGGAGATATAATTATCGTCTAGGCATTACTTAGTATGCATAGAAAGCCTCCAAACAGCCAATGAGGAACTCCTCACAGACATTTAATTAAGGTTCTTCCGGGAGAGGAGATAGTTCGCCGATGGCCTTATTGTTACAGCACTACAATGGTGCTGATAATAGTACGGTAGTGAACTGATATTGGTACCTTGCACCCATTGTAAATAATACACATAAAAACAGAACTTCGGGAATTCTACTTGAATAATAATAATAATAATAATAATAATAATAATAATAAAATAATGCTGTTTCACCACTGTTAAATCAGTGCCGTATCTACATGATATTCAGTCATGACATTAGTGTTATGTTAACTAGTCAGAAAAGGATGTTGCAAAGCACCACTGACAATAAAATTCGGTCTGACTGTAATTTTTTCTTTTGTTTTTGGGGTAGTTTACAAAATCACGTTATAAACTAAATTCAGGATTTCTGAAGAAATATTGCTAATATCTTGTTTTTAGCCATGTCCCTCACCTTCTAAATAGAAATTTGGCATTGTAGACCATGGCAAACGTTAAAGGTCTTGGTCTGGAATGTTACAGGGTAAAACATTTATGGATGGAGTAAAGCATATCTAAGGTTTGTAGAAAACATTCCAGTCCCAAAAGTTGCATATGCTAGCGTAGACTCGTTCCTGGGGAGAAATGGAAATTTTAAGAGATTATACAAACTTTCACTATGCATGGTGAATAAAAATCAGTATTCAAAAACATTGACAAGTTTCACAGCTCAAAACGGAGTTTTTAATTCAATATAAAAAGTCTCATTCCATCAAAAAGTCTGAATTATTATTACAAAAAGGACTCAAAGATACATACCGTTTTTTTTTTTGTTTACGTAAAAATGAATTTTTTTCTTATTACCTAAACAGAGAAAAAAGAACCATTAGGTTGTTGGATAATTTGAACATACGACTGTTCCCTACAGGTCTGTAACACAATGAAGATTAGATCACGTTAGTTCATATTATGGAAAGTGATAATATAAGGTCAGGATTCTACCTGTTCTGTCAAGCCAAAATGCGTGTACAAACTGTGACATAAAAAGCACATAATAACAATTGCATACGTAGATGTTCGGTAACGGTGAGTCAAGCTATCGGGTCTTTTCTTTTTATGTACTAAAGCTTCTGAATAAAAGTTCAACTCCAAGTTATGACCTACTGGACAATGTTTTTGCAGTCTTTTAAAAGCCTTTTCGATTTTGTCTCTTTCTGCCTTTGTTTTCTTTTGAATAAATTAAAAGTACTTTCCAAGAGAGAGAAGAGAGAGAGAGAGAGAGAGTGAAATTTTAATGAGTTAGGTGTTAGAGATGATCTATACTCAAAACTCAAAGGAAAATGCCAAATAATTTCTGAAGACCACGACCAGGTCAATATGTCTGCTAAATTTCAACTCCTGTAGCTGATTCATTAAACATCTGTATGATGGCCTGATCATGGAATAAACTGGTTATTCAGTACCTAGTAGTAGGAACAATAGGGGGCCAGAGCCTATTAGAAACATCCACAATATGGAATGTGGTTAATAATAATAATAATAATAATAATAATAATAATAATAATAATAATAATAATAATAATAATAATAATAATAATAATTTTGATGAATAAAATGGCTGCATTTTGCGAATTGATTTTATACTGAGTTTTCTCAGTTCTTATAATTCGCTTTCCATGCACATCAATATTAGTCAATAAATGTCCAATGTTCATATTTCGATGGATGAAACAGCGTATTTCTTACAGCAGAAATTCTTTATTTTAAAGTATTACAGCAGGTTACTGAAACCTGGGATGTACATCCGTAGATTTTCCATGTGGTATTTTCGGTAGTATCCGTAGATTTTCCTGATGGTATTTTTCTGGCGTCTGTCTGGTATTTTTCAGTACTTTTCTGTCGATATGTTTCGACCAGCTCGATGGTTATCTTCTGGACGTTGGGATGAGTCTGGAGACACTGAGCGCTCGTGACGGTATATATAGGGGGTCTCAGATCAGGTCGATTTTTCACTGGCTGCCTGAGGCGATTCTCCTCTCGCGCGGTGAAGGTTGTATGTACTCTTGCGTGCTTGCCCTGGAGTGCACGTTAATGAGTATACTATTCGCAGGGTTGCTGCCCGCAGATGGGCGTTCCTGACTGGTTCGCTCATTCGGGGTGCCAGTAGGTGCTGCCCTTCGCGCCGATGTCGGGAGGAGGAAGGTCTCCTGTGTGGTATGGAGACTCGGCTTCCCTCTCCCGATGTGTAGAGCTTCCAGGAGGCGTAGGCGGCGATGGCCAGTCGCTTGATCTGTTATCTTGATGTTGGGGATAATGTCATTCCTTTTATTTCTCAGGTTATGGGCAGTCCTGGCGTGATTAAATATAGCACCCTTGGGCATGACAGGAGATCCTCTTGGAGAAGCGCATGGTAGCCAAACCGATGTAAGAGCCGAGGCACTCTCGGACGGGGCATTTGTATCAGTAGACTACGTTGGTTTTCTTCAAGGGATCCTGCTTGAGGGGGCCGGTTTTCTTATTCCTGTAGAATATGACGAGTTTAATTTTCTTATCGGGATCGGACGGGCTGATGTTACCGTCAATGATGGGCGCGTTAGTCTTTTTTATATCCTTTATGGAATTTTCCTTAGTAGAAAAGTTTGATGCCATCAGAGGTTTCGGGGCTAGGTTCCTGATGGTACCATCTGTTCACGGCTCCTCTAATGCACTTGTCTACCTCCCGATTCGAGTGTCTATTATCGATGAGAATCTGGGCAGCACGTTCCAGCTCTCCATGGGTGTCAGTCCAGGAGGAGCAGTGCGAGAGAGCTCTTCTGACCAAGGCGCTGATGGCGGATTGCTTATATCTCTCGGGGCACTCACTCTCTCATTTAGAGACATGCCCAGGTACGTAGATTTCATATACACCTTCGTGATGAAGCGCTCCTCCCGTTGCTCGACGAGGACGTCGAGGAAGGGGAGGTGACGATCGTGGCTGTATTCAAAAAGTATTTTACAATGAAAACATCTTTCCCAGAATGTATGTCCCTTGCCTTGAGTATTATCAAGCATCCCCAAACAATAGAGCTTTATCTCAGGAATTTTATTCAACAAAACTTGCCTTAAAGAGGGTCTTCTTCCTTCGTAATAATAATAATAATAATAATAATAATAATAATAATAATAATAATAATAATAATAATAACAGAAGGAAGGTTCACCAGTCTCAGAAAGGTAGCAAAAAAAAAAAAATAAATAATAGAATAAGTGCGTGTGTGTACATTAAGAAGCGAAATTTAAGTACGGCGATGCATACTAATAATGGAAGTCAAGCACTTCCATACAGTAGGTGCTGAGTGAAAGTTTCACTCATAAAACCATTAATCCATATCCTCCAAGGAGAGCAAATCGATAGAAGGAATCATCCCATTTCAACAACTATTATCAAACAATTTCTTATGCGTTCCCAACGGAATATTTCTCCCATTAAAATGCATTGCCCCTAATACATGCATTTTAGTAGTTCCAGTCTCTTAAATTCCTCCTGTTAACAAATAGAAATTTTTTGCTCGTTCGTAGCTATTTGGAGTAACAAAGTTCTGGTACGGCTTTTAATTGTTGGCTTTCTGTATACAGCTTTTCAACTATGTTTTGAATATGTAAATTTGCTCTAGATAAATAATTTTCGGTACAATTCAACAGTGTACAGGGTACGTTCTCCTAGGAACATATTTGAGAGCAAAATATTATCCATCGCATATATATATATATATATATATATATATATATATATATATATATATATATATATATATATATATATATATGGATATATAATATCGTGGATGTAATCCGTTGTGCAGTAAAAATTTGCAACAGAAGCAGCTTCATATAACTACTCTTAAGGATTAACAACAGGGTGCTAAACAAGCACCGTGGCACTCAGCCCTATACTCTACGCACTCCTGCACTTTCTGGAAATCGATTCCCTTCGTAACCTATATACGCCTCTTTCATGCGGTGTGTGCAGCCCTTAGTAAGTCTTCTTCTCCTCCTTCCCCTCTACACTTCTGACTTGTTCACTCTTTTCACCAGGCTACCTTTCTTCATTGCATTCCATATAAGAGAAAAATGTCAAAATACTCAAGAGCCCTCCTTAATTATGCTAGCTTTTACCACTTATATGTGTCTCGACATTTCTCAATCTATCGGTTCTGCTTAAGCTACATATGGACAAATATTTCATGTATACAGCTTCAAAATTTTTCTCCTTCATACCCATTCATCATCCGCACTCTTATTATGGGGTGTGGGGTAAACAATCATTTCCTACGTTCTCAACTATTCTGTAAATTACCCTTTTTCTCCTCCTACCCTTATTAGCTATCTTTACATGTACTCACTTATAAAAATCTACCATTTTTATTCTTTGCCATCGTTATCATTCACTGACCCACCTTCCCGTTTCCAGTTGCACCTCAAAACCTCACGAATGTTCACAACTCCTCTCAGCTCTCTCTCTTCTTGCAAACACTTTCAACCGCGTCTACTAATTTCCGCCATTTCCCTTCACTGGCCCCATCAGCACAATATCTATTAAAAACATCGCCTAGTGTATACTCTATTCAAGACTCCTTTCCTTATCCCAAAACTTTGCACTTAATTCTACTCTACTCCTCTCACTTCAAGTATTTTACAATGAAAACATCTTTCCCGGAATACATGTCTTTTGCCTTGAGTATTATTAAGTATCACCAAACAAATAGGGATTTATCTCAGGAATAATTTTTCTTTCTTGTAAATTTTCCCTAGTGTAAATCAGTAGTTATCAGAAAAAAGTTTTATATATTTTGTTCACGAATGCATCATTCTGCTAATTACAAAACAGAAATTAATAACATTTTATAACTCCAAAACTAAACATTAATAAAAAAAAACAAGATAAAACTAAACGGATGTCGGTTTACCCTGCACAAAGTTTCTTCAAGGGCATGAAAGGCATAAGGTGTACCCAGTTCAAGAATTATTCATGTTCAATGTTTATGCAGTCCTGGCTATTTCTGAAATTCACACTTTTTCGTGTTCATATTTAATCAATAAAATTAAGCGAAAATATCACAGACAGAGGTAATTAACATAAACTTATTTTCTTCTCAATTTCTGAAAGCTGTTAGTACCATAAGCTTTCCTATTTATCTATCTATTTACACTTGCTTCATTAAAAAAAAAAAAAAAGTGCTTTCTATGGTATAATGGTCAGAAAATCTTAATAATGATATTTCCCTTTTTAATAACTAAACATAGGGTAGATACTGAAAGGATACCACATTAATTCCTTGGCGACTTCTTGCCTAATTCATATTCTCTCTTCTTTCACAAAAATATTTATCAATATTTTAAATGATATTTGATCCACTGAGTGGAATTCCTTCTGCCTTTGAGTGTGTTCTTGTATATCCTATCTACAATATAAATGAATTTCAAGTTTTGAATGCCATGAAACAATATTCAATCCGTGGGTCAGGAAAGCAAATCGTTTCCCTTACGAAATGGATTCAGGCCACGATAAAAGTTCTTATTTCAAAGGATACAAAGAGTATTATGCATTGATCTACAAAATATTTCCCAAACTCAGTTATCACGGAAATCATTTTCCTTCTCGTAACATTCACGCCAATTCCCTTATTCGTTTTCATTGAATTACTGAAAATACTCCTATTCTTACGGAGTTCTACATGATCATCTTTTTCATTCCCAGCATATTGTCAAGACTTCTCTTTTCGTTCTCATGGCACTGTAGAGAATTTTCATTTTCGCAGGACTCTAAATAACATCTTTCGCCTTCCAAAGAAATTATCCCACAGAATTTAAGATGTTCCACCTTTCCTTATCATGACTTTTTCGAGTTTCTCTTTTCCTGTAAACAGACTGAAAAGCACATTTTTCTCCTTATTTAATGTTCTCTTTTGCTCAGGGGAGGAATTTTACTCCCTATCATGACGTTCAATCGAATGATATGGAATGATTTTAACATGGGTTCCGCGCGCCTAGTGAAGAACCCCCTCCGTGACAGTAATTCTCCAAAACCTTGATGGGAGCACTTGAAGATTTCAAGGGAAGGAATTACCAGTGAATCTCAAGAAATGAACCATTCAGAAGACAATCAATGCAGAGAGAGAGAGAGAGAGAGAGAGAGAGAGAGAGAGAGAGAGAGAGAGAGAGAGAGAGAGAGAGAGAGAGACAGTAACGTTTTAATTATTTTCCTTTCCCTTTAAAGTTGAAAAAAAGGCTATTTCAACCACACATGACGAATTTTATTATCATAAAAATACAAGTAAATGTAAGAAAAAAATAAGTAAATATAAGAAAATAAGAACAACATTACAGAATTCTACATTAACGGATCAAAGGAAACGGGATAAAATCACAAAATAGAACAGATAAAATGAGGGGAATAGAATTAAGAGCAATGAAAGAATAAATTTATAAAAAAAAATTAATTGAACACTTTTAGTAATATAAAGAGAATTAAAGGAATTACAGGAGAAATGGAACACGAAAAAGTAAAAGGAATTAGAATTTAAGCATATTTCGTGGTGGATGAGTGGGAAGCATTTGGAAAGAAGGGGAAGATGGATAACGGGGAACAGACGAAATGCTGCAATCAGATACGAAGAATATGATATTTAATTATATAAAAATAAAAAGCATTTAATTTATATCAAAATAGATGCATCAAAATATGACGGCAAAGATGACATATTAACTACTATGATGTAATGAAAAGAAAAGTTTTAAATGATTAAATTTAAATAACAAGAAATTATATAAAATAATTTACTGGGTTTAGCTCAATGAAACCCAGATGTCATTTCACATGTCACTGGGAAGATGTTAATATGATTTCCTACACCCCACCGTTTACATTGTCTACGATGTTTTATAGTTACAAGAGTAAAAACCAGATTCAGTGATACAAAGCGCATATACATACATTCATACATACATACGTACATACATACATGCACGCATATATATATGTATGTATGTACGTATGTATGTATGTATATATGTATGTATATATATATATATATATATATATATATATATATATATATATATATATATATATATATATATATATATATACATATATATATATATATATATATATATATATATATATATATATATATATATATATTATATATATATATATATATATACCAACCCAGCACTGCCCAGGATAAGTCTATATATACACTCTCTCTCTCTCTCTCTCCTCCCTAACACCCCGCTACTCTCTCTCTCTCTCTTTCTTTCTGTATCCCTCTCTATATATTTCTACTCTCTCTCTCTCTCTCTCCCTAACACCCCACTACCCCAGGACTAAGTCTGAATGACTCTCTCTCTCTCTCTCTCTCTCTCTCTCTCTCTCTCTCTCTCTCTCTCTCCTCTCTCTCTCTCTCCCGCCCCTTCTTTCCCTCTGTAGGGGAAGTAATGCCTGCAGTGTACCTTCTGCAGTGCATAGTAGGCAGTACTTAAGGGATTTTGCAGCGTCTCTTCAGCCCCGAGCTGCGACCTCTTTTAAACCTACTTTACATTCGTTCCAACCGCCCTTCTACCACCTTGCCATCCCACTCTCATTGATCTATTTCATCTTGTAACTGCGAGGATTTCCTTCTGGTACATCTAAATAATAAATAAAAATAAATAAAAAATAGAAATAAATAAAAAAATAATATATATATATATGTATGTGTATGTATGTATATATATATATGTATATATATATATATATATATATATAATATATATATATATATATATATATATATATATATATATATATATATATATATATATATAAATTATATATATATATATTATATATATATATATATATATATATATATATATATATATTATATACATACATATATATATATATATATATATATATATATATATATATATATATATATATATATATATATATATATATATATATAGTATATAAGTATGTGTATATATATTCATAGGATTAGTGTACGGAGCTGACAGCTACCCCATGCGTCAGAACAGAGGCTTTGGAACCTCTTCACATAAAGCAGGGAAGATGCTTGTAGATTTCCAAAGACCATGGTTGGAGGGATCCTAGGGCAACTGGGGATGCAGAAATGGAGTGTTCTATTGTGCCCGTTAAGCTTACTCCTTCGTGTAATGAATGACCACCCCTGCAACCACTACCCTGTGAGTAAAGGCTAAACTGCTCTGAAGTTGCGGAGCTTTTGTGCCTTGTTGGGGTCCTAGCCAACTAAAAACCCCAGACGAGCTTCTGTACCATTGATTGCAGAACTTCCTACCCGTGGTGTCTGCTGGTGTGGCCATTGTGGGCATTCCTTGGGAATTTTCATGGTTGGAAGAGTAGCAATCGGGTAATAAGATTCTGGCTCTTCATGGCTGTTGGATGTTTAGTATCTTAAGGGATGCTGCTGTTCACTCCTGGCGAAAAGTCATTTGCTTAGGCAAATTGTGTTGTTCAGGCTGCAACACGTTTGGGATCGTCTACCAACAGGGAGACCGGATGTTAGTGTGGCAGCGAAAAAAGGTATCCTGGTGACGAACTATGAAAAATTGTCCATGGATAAGTGGATACAGTGACTGTGGGAGTATTCAACCACACCCCCACCGCCTTTTTCCTTTTCAACTGGTCACATTAGAAAGAATCCTGAATTAAAGCTCAGATAGAAATTCTGAATCTAAGACTCCAACAGAGATGACCCAAGAAAAGTTGAAATTAAAGCACACGTGCAAAATGCAATGTTAATAAGTGGTGCATATACTAAAAAGAGGCATGTGCATCAAAGCTAGGTTGTCTCAGTGTCTGTCTCTCTTATCAACAAGAGCAGGAGATAGCTAAGCTGAGGAGAGAAACAGAAGAAATATCAAAGGAACTAAAGGAGCTGAAAGAGGATAAACTCGAAGGCAAGGTAAGAGAAGACAGGATGGAAAAGGAAATTGGAGACCTAAGAAGAGAAGTGATAGACCTTAGGAGAGAGAAACAGGAACTGAACAACAACATAGTAGAAAACTAAAAGAGTATAGTGGATATTAGAAAACAATTAGTTAAGACCAGAACCAGAAATGAAACAGAAACAAGCACCAGTTAAGTACAAAGAAAGAAACTTACAAGCAAAAAATTGATGAATTCAAGAGAGCTGTTGGTAGAGGAATGATAGTAGCCAGAAAACATAATTGCCCCCCAAAAGGAATAAACACAACACACAGACTTGCTGTGCTCTGAGAATCAGAAGAAGAAACAACCTTAATTGGAGACTCATTGGTAAAACAGCAGGGGTCAAATTTTGGGGCCAAAAATAAAAATACGAGAAAAGATCATTCTTACCCAGGTGCAGGAGCAAAGAAGATAACTGAGGTAGTGAAGAAAATCAAAGTGAACAGAAGAAAAAGCACAGTTATAGTGCAGGGAGGAGGAAACGACTTATTTCTAAAAGATGGAAGAACTGCCCAGACAGAAGGTCTTGCAGCTGACCTGGCAAATGTTGTAGAAAACATCAGTGAGAAAACCAATAATGGCATTCTTGTAGGACTTCTGCCTAGAACCAATGTAATCCACTACTCCCTCAACAAGGCAATTGGAATCAATGACAGACTGGAGCGAATATGACAAAAAAATGGCGTTAGGTTTTTAAACTTTTGGGACAGATTTGTAGGGAATAAAAAAACTATAAAAGAGATGGAACACACTTGAATTTGGAAGGAGCAAAATTACTAAGAGACCTTCTTAACGAAAACCTCTTGAAACACCTCAATGACCTGAACATTCAAGGGAAGATGTCGGAAAACTCCCAGAATTTGGTTAGTAATAGCACTGCCGGAAACACTGAAAATAAGGGAAACGAATAAAGCCACTCAGGACAAAAGAGAAGATACAAAAGTCCCTCAGAGTAGTGCAGTTTAATGCACAATCTATTCGGAACAAAGTGGATCTCTTCAAAGCATTGGTAGCAAGTGAAGAATTAGACATAATAGGTATTACAGACACATGGATACAAGAGGCAACAAGAGACTTTGTAGGAGAGTACCAAATAGCAGGATATACAGTGTTCGAAAAAGATAGACCCAATACAAAAGGTGGAGGTTTTATGTAATATGTTAAGGACCAACACAGTCCAATATAGTGTAAAATTACAACCAAGCAAAAAGTAATTGGCATCAATATAAGCAGTCTAGGGAAGAGGCTAACTCTAATACTAGTGCACAGACCTCCTCACAAACCACAAATGTCCGACGAGGAGCTGTATGCACTACTAGGACAAAAAATAAACAATAAACTCTGCATAATAATGGGAGATTTCAATGCAGCAGTACACTGGGACACTGTGACCTCCACATCAGACTTAGAAGGAAAAAGACTTTTAGAATTTGTCAAAAACGAATTCCTCCACCAATTGGCTGATAAACCTACTAGAGGAAACAGCATACTAGACATCGTCCTATCAACAGAAGATAACCTAGTGTCTGACCTTTCAGCAGGTGCAAATCTAGGCAAAAACGACCATAAAATCATTATATTTCATATTAACATTCACCATAAAAAGAGAGAAGATATTAAGGAGGTTAGATTATCGCCGAGGAGACCTAAAAAAATTAAAGGAGTATGTTAAAAATCTAGATTACGACAAGAACACAGACATAGATAAGTACTGGGAAGCCTTTCTTGAAGAATACACAGAAAAAAGCTCCGGATGTATACCATTAAAGCAAATACTAATAAATGCAACACTCAGCCTAAATGGTTTAACAGAGAACTTAAAAATAAATAAGAGCAAGAGGCAGATTAAACAAATCAATGACTCCACATCCAACATCAGAAGAAGCAAGCAGGCATAAAGAACTCTGTAGAATGATGGACAAGTTAGTAAGAAGTGCAAAGTTAAACAAGGATAAGAGAGTTATATAAGTTTGTAAGGAAAACCCCAAAGAATTCTTTGCGCATGTTAATAGTAGGCAGCCAATAAAAATAGCTTCAGTCCCTTAAGAGACAATAAAGGAAATCTAGTGAGCTCAGACTTGGAAAAAGCAGAGTTACTGAATAAGTTTTACTAGTGTTTTCACAACTGAAGACACTACCTCAATCTCTGAACCAGCGATTAAATATGAAGGGGCAGAACGGCTTGACAAAATAATATTTACAGAAGAAGACGTTAAAAACAAAATAGCAAAACTAAACAAGTTCAAATCTCCTGGCCTGGTTGGGATTCATCCAAGAGAAATTAAAGAGTTAAAAGAGAAGATAGTCCCTCATGTATATAAACTCTACAGAAAAACTGCAGAACAACGAAATGCACCAAAAGGATGGGAACTAGAAATGTGCCCCAAGTTTACAAAAACAGGTCCAAGAGAAGAGCCTGGAAATCTGTCTAACGTCAGTCCCTTGTAAGATTTTTGAGCCCATAATTGCAGATCAAATTGTGGATCACACTGATAGAAACAACCTGCTGTTAAACAGTCAACATGGTTTCAGACAAAACAGGTCTCGCCTATCAAACCTCTTGGAGTTTTTTCTTAACATGCTGGGTATTTACGACAGTAGTAGTAGAGAATAGATATACTCTACTTAGATTTCTAAAAGGCCTTTGTCAAAGTTCCACCTATTTTGGTTGAAATTGCTCAATGCGTTTCAATTATGCTGGAAATACATCCATACATCCATTTACATTATGTAATATATATATATATATATATATATATATATATATATATATATATATATATATATATATATATATATATATATATATATATATATATATATATATATATATATATATATATATATATATATATATATATATATATATATATATATATATATATATATATATATATATATATATATATATATATATATATATATATATATATATATATATATATATATATATATATATATATATATATATATATATATATATATATATATATATATATATATATATATATATATATATATATTAATACACACGCTCCATTAGATCTCACTGTGCCTCTGTTCACATCTACAGTCCATTAGTCTTTCGAGGTGGGGCTCTTGTATGATCGAGAGGGCCAAGGGGGTAACATCATCCCAGGACACTGGCAGTTAACCGGTCTAAGTCGTCTTTTCTCATTCACCTTCTTTAAAACTTCAGTTCTAAAAGAACAAGTCTTATGGGGTCTCACTACATGATCTAAACTAGTCAAACAAATTAATGGTGCGGAGTTGTTCGCCTTCAGTGTATGTTAGTTGAAATGTTAATCGTGCTTATGGCATTAGGATGTCGATGAATGATCTGACTAACATGGCTAATAATTTAATTATTTGTTTTATTCTCCTGAGGAAGAAATTTCTTCTACAAAGAATAATCTGATAAAAACCTAATTAGTTTCACATTAAAAAAGTAAATTTGATCAACGATACAACTGATGAACACCTGAAAAGATTAACATACACACCAGAAAATTGTAATCAGAGAGAGAGAGAGAGAGAGAGAGAGAGAGAGAGAGAGAGAGAGATGCACTCTAAAATTTCTGTTAAAAAAGGGAGTGCATCAAACAAATAGTTCCTTCAGACACCGACTGAGCTGTCTCCAGACGGTGAAGTAATCCCATAACTTACGAAACAAAGAAGAAGCGACATTTACATTCTGGCCAAGGAAAGGAACAACTCTAAACGACAAAATCCATCCTGTTCCTGCTTTCTTCCATTATGGCAGTCGAGAGAGGTTTGCCTGTTAGCTGATGGAGATGGATAAATCAAATGTACACCGCAATTTAATTACAACTGAAAATAATTTAAAATAAATGAATTATATACCTATTTCAGTCCATAAACATAAAATAACCTACTATGACTTAAATGAAGGATTTCAAGAGACACAAACGTGTATTATAAGTTCACTTCCTGTCTTGCTATCTCTCTCTCCCTCACTCACAAGTATTATTGCTTTTCACATTCAGATTTAGGCCTTAAATCTACGATGATTATCAACACCCACGTAGTACTTCTTAGGTATGTCTTTCTATACATCTGGATATTTTAATGTTTTACTCAATCTGTAAGAATTTCTATGCATGTGACCATATTTCGAATGTTATTTAGTTCTTTTCATTACATTAATCGCAAATACTTAGGCCCTTCAACACTTCTTTCAGTGCATTTTTACCATTTTCTTTGCCCTTGTTTAAAACAGACCTTGTCGTTATTCTTGGTTTTAACTATCGGAACTTCGAAACTAACCTTCAATTGGTCTTATCTTTAAGATCGCTTTCACAAAACCTAACTTTAAGAATTATGTTCTTTTGATTTCAGTTTAAACTTTACAATAGTACGAGATAAAAAGTATTATGTTCTTTTGATTCCATTCTAAACTTTACAATAGTACCAGATAAAAATCTTATCCCATATTTTTAAAAGGCCTCACGCATATTTCATGATCGGTAACGGGTCATGAGATGACAGAATACTAAAGTAATTCAAATTTCATGATACTGTTATTAAATATCAACCAAAGAGGAAACCTAGAAGAGATTATAGAAAAAGAAAAACAAATGTGGAGTCTGCTTCAATCAGAATCTGGGATTCTAAAACTGTGAAAGAAATAAACGATATCTTCTGCATTTTGAGCAAAGTTCTGAAATGAATAGGAAATAAAAGCATTAAATTCTTAAAGAAAAGAAAGCGTCGCTGTATTTACTTTTGTATAAAACTATATTGCTGTTGAAAAGTAAAAAGATGCTAAGGAAGAAAATAAAAATTATCAAAGAAGCAAACTCAAACTCAGTATGGCAACTTATTAATACAGGAAATGAAAGTTTCCTCCAAAATATTACATTAAGAGGAAAGAATGGATGAAGTTTCCCAGAAATCTTTGAGTGTGGAGGATATATATACCATTAGAATACGAAATTCAATTGGCTAAATGGGACTCAACGGACTCGAGTTGTATTTTCAAGCAGACCCTTCTCCGAATCAGTCAGTATTGCCAACCCAAACATTTTCTTTTCAGTGGCACCAACCAAAATATTTTCATTGTGCCGCGGCGTCTCGATCTCAATTCTACAATCCAGAAGAATAATTCAGGTCTTTGGCCAAAGTGAATGAAAGGACTGAGGTTGTATAATCCTACAAAATAGTCTCTCGAAGTAGCGATATTTCTTTGCATTTTGTTTAATACAAAGATGCCAACATACAGGCCAGAAACATTCCTTCCATTTTAGTGCTCTTTCTCTCTCTGAGAGAGAGAGAGAGAGAGAGAGAGAGAGAGAGAACGGCTCTATTCAAGGCAATTCGCCCTACTGTCCTTAAAAGGATACAAGCATTAAAATTTTTAAAGAGAAGAGAAAGAAAGCAAGGCTGGCCAAGTCAAGCTCGATCACGGGACGAGAAATGTTGTGTGAATGGTCTTTACTTCTAAGGTGTTATCAAGACCGTCTCTCAAAAAGAGGTAGCTTAACTGATTTAAAACATATTAATATGAAACAAAAGCGAATGATACGAAGAGCCAATTAATCTACACTTGGAGCATCCGTGCACTATCTTGATCTTTGTGAAACATATTGTATAACCGCAGGATGGCGACAGTTTATTTTCTTACAGGGAATTCCTTAAAACCAGTCCATCCTGAGGAATTATCGACAATCCTCCGTAAATGTATTAGAGAATAAGACAGTTCCTGAACATATACCGAAATATCTTATTTATCAGTTCCAATACCAAATGATATTTCACTTTCATTCGGCTTGTGGTGGCTAATGGTGTCAGAATATTTTGAAATTTGGTAATATCTCTATCACCTGGAGACTGAGATTATATACATTAATGTTTATATATATATATATATATATATATATATATATATATATATATATATATATATATATATATATATATATATATAAATACATACTCCTCACACCGTTGGACTGTGGAACAGTCTCCCGGAGGATGTCGTGCAATTCGAACTTCAAAAGTTCAAGCGAAGATGCAATGCATTAACTACCCTAATAGTATTATCCATGTATTTTAATAACTTACATTTTTATCTATTTGTTTTGTTAATTTTTTTTTTTCTTTTAATAGGCGAGATCTCTTCTTTCCGTATTTCTCTTTACCTCCTTTACTTCTTTCTAATGAACACCATATTCTGTAGAAGTTTGAATTTCAAGCCAATGGCCCCATATGAATAGGGCTCATCTTCATATAATAATAATAATAATAATAATAATAATAATAATAATAATAATAATATATAGCATACATACATATGAATATAAATATAAATTGTACACACACACACACATATATATATATATATATATATATATATATATATATATATATATATATATATATATATATATATATATATATATATATATATATATTCATATATGTTATATCTTCCCAAGCATCCCAGCAACCAAATGATTATTTTTAACCTGAAAAATACAACAGTGTATTTTGGCACTGCCTGGCAAGGAAGGGCGAAAGGAATATTGGCCCCTCCCTTAATCTGTTAATCACTTTCTCTTCTCGAACAAGTGACGCTGCAGGAAACTTTGTTTTCAGACATGAGGTTGTGAAGAGACTAAGCCTGGCCGGAGGCAGAATAGAGCCGGCGACTCAGATTAAGAGAATGAACACATGGACCTTGAGTCATAAATGATGCCCGACCACAGGGTCCCTCATGACCCCCTGACTGAAGTCATATAGGGGCCTCACCGAAGGAACAAGCAAGAGAGACATTGCTGGATGCGAGCGAGACACATCTCCCCCCTCCATTCCCGTCTCCTTCAGAGAGCCATGCCCTACCATGTGGTCCTATCTTGTAGGGACCCTTAGTATTCTTACCAGTGAAGCCCTTAGCCCTCTGCTGCTGCCATTACCCTAGCTGAAGCCACCTTTTCTACAAGGTTAAGTGATCTGTTGCAAGGGTGGTTCTCCCAGTCAGTCACACTGTTTTAATTCTCGTATTAAACTTCCTATTTCCATTTCTAAGTGCCAATATTTCCATATCAACCTTGCCTTGTTAGGGCAGTGTTACGTAAATGTCTGTGTTTCAATAATTACATAAAATCGTGTGTTCAAGGCTTATTTGGTTCCCTCTGTGCTCGCCTTGTCCTATGCATACTTTAATGCATCGTGAATCTCTCCGTTTACAGAGGGGTTTGTTAGCTGTGGAAATCTCTCTTGACTGTGCCTTGTATCAGCATCGTCACACCGACGGATATACCTTCAAGTTTTCCCAGTTATAATCAACCTCTCACGCCTTGCCTGCCTGATTAGTCCATTTCATCTCCTGATAGTTAATTTCATGTGAATACACGTAATTTTAAACTAACCCTAACGTGTTTACTTACAAATACCTTGTGAGTAGAGCCCTCAGCTCAGATAAATTAACCCTTTTTTTTCTTGTTTCTTACGATTTCCTGAATCAACAGCAGTCAGATTTTATACAAAAATAGAAGCAAGTAACGAAATCATTCATTTAGAGTCTATAACTGGCTCATGGTAAGCATTTCCCCAGGTTAAATCGTAAGTTATATATATACATATATATATATATATATATATATATATATATATATATATATATATATATATATATATATATAATATGTGTGTGTATAATTTATATGCATCTGTATATTTATATATATATGTGTATATATATTATTGTTATTATATGAAGATGAACGTTATTCATATGGAACAAGCCTACAGGGGCCACTGACTTGAAATTCAAGCTTCTACGGTGTGAGAATACGTATTTATATGTATTTATATATATATATATATATATATATATATATATATATATATATATATATACTGTATATATTTATATATATAAAATATATATATTTATTATATATATAAATATGTGTATAAATTATATATACATATAATTTATATATATATATATATATATATATATATATATATATATATATATATATATATATATATATATACACATATATGTATAAATATATAAATATATAAATTACATATATATATATATATATATATAAATATATGAAACTGCAAGGCATATTTCACTCTCTTGAATGTAATCTATATATATATATATATATATATATATATATATATATATATATATATATTAGTACTGATGATGTAGCAGGCAAGGCAGCCTTTCACTCTCTTTGAATGTAATCGTTTTAAACATTTTGTTAATCTGTGCGGATGGAGTGTTCGATTCAAATGTCTCCGAGCAAAATAGAAAACATTGCATAAGTCATTAGCTACCTTTCATTTTTCATAAAATTTAAGGCTGGGAATCATAACTTGGTAAATAGAAATGAACAGATAAAATAAATGCATACATCAAAGAGAAGTTAAAATGGAAAAAAATGTAAACAGGTTCATAAATCTTTTGCAACTTTGTCCAAGTAAAACTTCTAATTTGTCATCGTGAAGCCTTTTCAGAATATGGATGCTGATGTTCACTCACACGATTATCAAGCACTAACGCATAAGGAATTGGCACTAAGCTGAAAAAAATGAGAAGTTAAGTATACCTTACAGTAGTTTAACCAGACCACTGAGCTGATTAACAGCTCTCCTAGGGCTGGCCCGAAGGATTAGATTTACTTTACGTGGCTAAGAACCAACTGGTTACCGAGCAACGGGACCTACAGCTTATAGTGGAATCCGAACCACATTATGACGAGAAATGAATTTCTATCACCAGAAATAAATTCCTCTAATTCTTCATTGGCCGGTCGGAGAGTCAAACGCTGGGCCAACAGTGTGCTAGCCGGGAGTTCTGCCCATCCCTCCAATGATGAACTTGAAAAAATGAGAAATATTACAATGAGATCAATAATAATTACAATTCTCTATCAGGAAAAACCAGGTTAATGCCAATTAACGTACACTCGGCAAGAAAAGTGAAGATACAGTTTTCTTTAGATTTCGTTCATCGAATTTTAATTTTTTTCTTACAGAAAACACATACTCTCGGTAAATTTACTCTAGAATATGAAAATATAATGCAAATTATATCATATATGTTAAATCTGCAAAACAAAAACGTTCAGATACTTAAAAACACCATGCATGTCCGAAGTAATCAGAATTTCTCAGATGACTTCGTTCATAGAGATCTAAGAGATAGTGTATGGATATCTCGGTGTAGTACTATTTATCAGAACGGCAATATTTGCTCGTTTTCCGTTATGGACAGGTTTATCAGTGCATCATCATACGAGATAATGATAATTTCTTTAATTTTTACACATTCATATTTGTATTTCACGGTGTTAAAAGTCAGCTGGAACTAGTGGCAGTAAATGTTGCGACAGCTACGGTAAGTTGACCAAATCTATTTAAATCCGCAAGAGCGTTCTCTATGATGTGTGGAGCGATTCGGCGGGAAAACACAAGTAACTGGATGTTTCTTGACGTTACCACAGTTTCTCTCTCTCTCTCTTTCTCTCTCTCTCTCTCTCTCTCTCTCTCTCTCTCTCTCTCCATTGCTAAAACATACTATGCAAATATAGTATCGCTCAATCTCTAAATGAAAAAAAATAATGAAATGATTAGCTCTACATACACTGTAGGCCTAGGCTTACACAACAGCAACTCTCTCTCTCTCTCTCTCTCTCTCTCTCTCTCTCTCTCTCATCGTAACATTGCACTCGTTCCTTTATTGTTCCCCACGATTTTCCTTGGACACTGCTCAAATTTAACTCTTGATTTCACTATGGAAGATCGCGTTTCCGATTATGCAAGCATTCCGTTCATTGTGGTGTCATAAATTCATTTGTGTAAGGTTAATTGGTAGGTTATGTCGAAAAATGTTTATTTTGCTCAGAACTGTCGCTGCAAATTACAACTTGAACGAATACTGTAAAGCTTACTACTGCATTCAAGTATCAATGATGTCAGAATCGTAGAATATGATTGAAAGTTATAGGAGCTCAAGCAAAAAACCAACACACTAAGGCTGAAGCTCCTCCCCTTTCTAAAGTTGCCAGATGTCGCATTATTGAGCAATATATGTCCGAAGATTTAAAAAACTGTATCTTCACTTTTCTTGCCGAGTGTACAAAATTCAAGGCATCATCTATGCTGACATTAGAGAAATTTCAAATGAAACCTAGATTTATCGCAGCAACTGATTATAAATTTTGGTTATTTAAGTCCTGAAAAACATATTTATACCCTTAATCCTGAGCGAAACACGTAGTGGAGGTCTATACAAAATAAGCTTAGTAACATAAATCTCAAGTTTTGTGTCAAGTCCAGTCTAATACCTTGCTGTTAGCTTTGCTAAGAAATAGACTGCAGGTCTGTCACAGCTAATAATTTCTTTATTCCGCCGTATGGGATATTGAATAGTTTCAAGACAGACCGCTTATGTATGCAGACCAGACAAAGGGAAAACCTGAATGCAATACCAGAGTAAGAGGTAAATAAAACTAATGAATTTAGTACAAAATTCCTATCAGCTTTTTAAAAGATGAATCGAATGGTCTTAGACTACAATTCGGCAAAGGTCACCAAGCAGTAACGGATGAACAAAGA
Organism: Macrobrachium rosenbergii; assembly: GCF_040412425.1. NCBI lineage: Eukaryota > Metazoa > Arthropoda > Malacostraca > Decapoda > Palaemonidae > Macrobrachium > Macrobrachium rosenbergii. Next base: position 16,837,730 of record NC_089748.1, read on the forward strand.
TCTGACTTCGACAGAAACAGATTTGCAGACAGTAAGGTCAAGTTACTTCGTTAACGACGACCATAGAGCTCTAATTGATCGAGTTTGTATCATACATGTTGCAGCTAAGCGATTGCTCCCCTTCACAAGATTTTAGTGAACAAGATTTTAGTGATCTTGAACCCACAATGTTTGAGTTCATTTAGGTAACTAACGGCAACATACTTTGTCTTGAAAACATTGTTCTGCGGAATGCTGATAACGTAATTGTTGCTTCAATTATGTTCCATTCCCACCGCGGCCCCATCCCCTTTTTCCCTTAAAAAAATAGATGAAGTGGATGCTAGCCTTGAACACCACTATAACAGATCAGGAAATGGTGCTGTCACAGGTTACGGAGGTGAACTCCAGTGAAACAATTAACTTTATAATATGTTGTTTTATTGTCAACCCTACACTTTCTTTTGCACACCGGGAAAAGTTCATCAATTTTTGG